>NC_081389.1:9295528-9643028 GCF_030684315.1 Stegostoma tigrinum | reverse complement strand
CGTGTCGGGGGGGGGAATGGGAGCGTGTCGGGGGGGGGAATGGGAGCCTGTCGGGGGGGGGAATGGGAGCGTGGAGGAGTTGGAGCGGTGGAATGGGAGTGTGTCGGGGGGGGAATGGGAGCATGTCGGGGGGGGGAATGGGAGCGTGTCGTGGGGGGGGAATGGGAGCGTGCCGGGGGGGGGGGGGGAATGGGAGCGTGCCGGGGTGGGGGATGGGAGCGTGTTGGGGGGGGGATGGGAGCGTGGAGGAGTTGGAGCGGTGGAATGGGAGTGTGTCGGGGGGGTGGAAAGGGAGTGTGTCGGGGGGGGAAATGGGAGTGTGGAGGAGTTGGAGGGGGGGGAATGGGAGTCTGGAGGAGTTGGAGCGGTGGAATGGGAGTGTGTCGGGGGTAATGGGAGTGTGGAGGAGTTGGGGCGGGGAATGGGAGTGTGTGGGGGGGAATGGGAGCGTGTCGGGGGGGGGAATGGGAGCGTGTCGGGGGGGGGAATGGGAGCGTGTCGGGGGGGGGAATGGGAGCGTGTCGGGGGGGGGGGAATGGGAGCGTGGAGGAGTTGGAGCGGTGGAATGGGAGTGTGTCGGGGGGGGAATGGGAGCATGTCGGGGGGGGGAATGGGAGCGTGTCGTGGAGGGGGAATGGGAGCGTGTTGGGGGGGGGGGATGGGAGCGTGGAGGAGTTGGAGCGGTGGAATGGGAGTGTGTCGGGTGGGGAATGGGAGCGTGTCGGGGGGGGGGGAATGGGAGCGTGTCGGGGGGGGAATGGGAGCGTGTCGGCGGGGGGGAATGGGAGCGTGGAGGAGTTGGAGCGGTGGAATGGGAGTGTGGAGGAGTTGGGGGGGTAATGGGAGTGTGGAGGAGTTGGAGCGGAGGAATGGGAGTGTGTCGGGGGTAATGGGAGTGTGGAGGAGTTGGGGGGGGAATGGGAGTGTGGAGGAGTTGGGGGGGGTAATGGGAGTGTGGAGGAGTTGGGGGGGAATGGGAGTGTGGAGGAGTTGGGGGGGGTAATGGGAGTGTGGAGGAGTTGGGGAGGGGGAATGGGAGTGTGGAGGAGTTGGGGAGGGGGAATGGGAGTGTGGAGGAGTTGGGGAGGGGGAATGGGAGTGTGGAGGAGTTGGAACATAGAACATAGAACATAGAACAGTACAGCACAGAACAGGCCCTTCAGCCCATGATGTTGTGCCGACCATTGATCCTCATGTATGCACCCTCAAATTTCTGTGACCATATGCATGTCCAGCAGTCTCTTAAATGACCCCAATGACCTTGCTTCCACAACTGCTGCTGGCAATGCATTCCATGCTCTCACAACTCTCTGTGTAAAGAACCCGGCTCTGATATCCCCTCTATACTTTCCTCCAACTAGCTTAAAACTATGACCCCTCGTGCTACCCATTTCTGCCCTGGGAAATAGTCTCTGGCCATCAACTCTATCTATGCCTCTCATTATCCTGTATACCTCAATTAGGTCCCCTCTCCTCCTCCTTTTCTCCAATGAAAAAAGTCCAAGCTCAGTCAACCTCTCTTCATAAGATAAGCCCTCCAGTCCAGGCAGCATCCTGGTACACCTCCTCTGAACCCTCGCCAAAGCATCCACATCTTTCCTATAATAGGGCGACCAGAACTGGACGCAGTATTCCAAGTGTGGTCTAACCAAAGTTTTATAGAGCTGCAACAAGATCTCATGACTCTTAAACTCAATCCCCCTGTTAATGAAAGCCAAAATACCATATGCTTTCTTAACAACCCTGTCCACTTGGGTGGCCATTTTAAGGGATCTATGCATCTGCACACCAAGACCCCTCTGTTCCTCCACACTGCCAAGAATCCTATCCTTAATCCTGTACTCAGCTTTCAAATTCGACCTTCCAAAATGCATCACCTCGCATTTATCCAGGTTGAACTCCATCTGCCACCTCTCAGCCCATCTCTGCATCCTGTCAATGTCCCGCTGCAGCCTACAACAGCCCTCTATACTGTCAACGACACCTCCGACCTTTGTGTCGTCTGCAAACTTGCTGACCCATCCTTCAATCCCCTCATCCAAGTCATTAATAAAAATTACAAACAGTAGAGGCCCAAGGACAGAGCCCTGTGGAACACCACTCACCACTGACTTCCAGGCAGAATATTTTCCTTCTACTACCACTCGCTGCCTTCTGTTGGCCAGCCAATTCTGTATCCAAGCAGCTAAGTTCCCCTGTATCCCATTACTCCTGACCTTCTGAATGAGCCTACCATGGGGAACCTTATCAAATGCCTTACTGAAGTCCATATACACCACATCCACAGCTCGACCCTCATCAACTTTTCTAGTCACATCCTCAAAGAACTCAATAAGGTTTGTGAGGCATGACCTGCCCCTCACAAAGCCGTGCTGACTGCATTTGATCAAGCCATGCTCTTCCAGATGGTCATAAATCCTATCCCTCAGAATCCTTTCTAACACCTTGCAGACGACAGACGTGAGACTTACTGGTCTGTAATTGCCGGGGATTTCCCTATTTCCTTTCTTGAAGGGAGGAATTACATTTGCCTCTCTCCAGTCTTCAGGTACGACTCCAGTGGAGAGCGAGGATGCAAAGATCCTCACAAGTGGCGAAGCAATTGCATTTCTCGCTTCCCAAAGCAGCCGAGGACAAATCTGGTCCGGGCCTGGCGACTTGTCAATCTTAATGTTTGACAAAATTTTCAGCACATCAGCTTCCTCTATCTCTATCCATTCCAGCATGCACACCTGCTCTTCAAAGGTTTCATTCACTACAAAGTTCGTTTCTTTCGTAAAGACAGAAGCAAGAAACTCATTTAGGGCTTCCCCTACCTCCTCAGGCTCCACACACAAGTTCCCTATGCTATCCCTGATCGGCCCTACTCTTTCTTTGACCATTCTCTTATTCCTCACATAAGTGTAAAATGCCTTTGTGTTTTCCCTAATTCGTTCTGCCAAGCCTTTCTCGTGCCCCCACCTGGCTCTCCTCAGACCTTTTTTGAGCTCCTTCCTTGCCTGAGTGTAATCCTCTCTAGCTGAACTTGACCCTAGCTTCCTCCACCTTATGTAAGCTACCTTCTTCCTTTTCACAAGAAGCTCCACCGCTCTCGTCATCCAAGGTTCCTTTA
This sequence comes from Stegostoma tigrinum, assembly GCF_030684315.1. NCBI lineage: Eukaryota > Metazoa > Chordata > Chondrichthyes > Orectolobiformes > Stegostomatidae > Stegostoma > Stegostoma tigrinum. Next base: position 9,639,916 of record NC_081389.1, on the reverse strand, counting down.
TCTTACCCCTTCTTGCCTGTCTCAGAGGGACATATGTACTCATCACTCGCAACAACTGTTCCTTAAACAAACAAACAGTCTCCACATCTTGGGGTCCAAGTCCAGACCTCCCTGAAAGTTACAACACAAGTGGATAAAGGTGGTAAAGAAAGCATACAGCATATATTTGACTTTATTGGTCAGGGCAGTGAGTATAAAAGTTGGCAAGTCATGTTGTAGCTGTATAAGACTTTACTTAAGTCACACCTGGAGTACTGTGTGCAGTTCAGGACCCAATGCTATAGGAAGGATGTGGAGGCTCTGGACAGGGTGCAGAAGAGGTTTACCAGGATGCTGCCCAGATTGGAGGCTTTTAGCTTTAAGGAGAGGTTTGACAAAATTGGATCATTTTTGCTAGTGTCAGGGGCTGAGCGGTGACCTGGTAGAAATTTATGAAATTATGAGAGGCATGGATAGGGTGGACAATCAGAGTCTTTTTTCCCAGGTTGGAAATATCAAATACTAGGGAGGCGTAGGTTTTAAGGTGAGAGTGGAAACATTTAAAAGGAGGAGATATGCAAGCAGAACCTGGGGAATGTTGCTGGACAAAGAGACCTTGGGGTGCAGGTTCATAGTTTATTAAAAGTAGTCGCAGGTAGGCAGGGTAGTGAAGGACGTGTTTGGTACGCTTGCCTTTATTGGTCAGCACATTGATCACAGGTTTTTGGGGGTCATGTTGTGGCCATACAGGACATTGGGAAGGCTACTTTTGGAATGCTGCATTCAATTTTGGTCTCCCTGCTAGAGGAAAGATGTTGTTAAACTGGAAAGGGTGCAGAACATATTTACAAGGATGCTGCCAGGGTTGGAATGTTTGAGTTACAGGGAGAGGCTAAATAGGCTGGGCTATTTTCCCTGGAGCATCACAGGCTGAGGGGTAACCTTCTACAGGAGAGCATCAGAGGAGCAGGAAAGTCGACATTTCAGGTCAGAACCCTTCAAGACTAGGGAGGGAGAAAGGAGCTCAGAAATAAATAGGGTGCATTGGGTTGGTGGTGATAGGTGGGTGCAGAAGGCAGCTTGTGAAGATTGGTCAATGTGAACGGAGGGGTGGGTAGGTGAGAAGCAAAGTGCACAGGTGGTGTCAGGTTGAGGAGGTGGGGATGAGCGGGAGGGGTGGACATGGGATAAGACCAGGGGTTGGGAAGATTTTGAAGCTAGTGAATTCTATGTCGAGGCCAATGGGCTGTAAGTTCCCGAGGCAGAACATAGGGTGCTGTTCTCCAATTTTCATGCGGTCTCATTGTGACATTGGAGGTGGTCCAGGATTGACAAGGTGGAGGGGAGTTGAAATGGCAGACATCCAAAAGAGATACAGATAATGTGCAGGCAGATAGGATTAGTTAAGAATGGCATCATGGTCAGCACAGGCAGGGTGGGCCAAACAGCATGTTCCTGTGCTGTACTGTTCTATGTTCTATCACAAATTTTAAAGCTACTGGTTGGAATAAATGCTATGTATGAAGTAACTGGTTTAACATTAGACTAATGCTGGATGAACCCTGGTATGGAGGAGATCCAGAGAGTTGAAATTAGAGCTTATGGTCTACAACTAACCTGTGAGCTCAGGCTCTCACTCAAATTCATCACGCACCAGCCACTTGGACTAAAAGTGCAATTCCTGGTACTAAAGGTTCACAGAGGAGTGGAAGGCCTTCTTAGATGGTAGTGGTCATGCATCTGGAAGGTGCTGTCGGAAGATCTTTGGTGAATTTCTACAGTGGCTTTTGTAGATAGTAAAAACTGCTGCTACTGAGCATCAGTGGTGGATGGAATGGATGTGACGCCAGTGAATTGAGCTGCTTTGTCCTGGATGGAGTCAAGGTTGCGTGTTGTTGGAGCTGCACTTATCCAGGCAAGTGGGCAGTCCTGCTAATCACTGCTGGATTCCTAACTTCTGATCTGTTCTTGTCGTAACAGTATTAGTATGCTACTCCAGTTCAATTTCTGGTCAAATGGCATTTGGAGGATGTTGATATGGGGGTATTCAAGTGATGGGAATGGCATTACCTTGTTGAGGTGTGGAGGTTACGGAATGGTTATTGCTTTGCACTTGTGTGGCACCATTATTACTTGTCACTCGTCGGCCCAAGCTTGGATATTGTTCAGATCTTGTTCCATTTGATCACGGACTGCTTCAATCTCATAAGAGTCACAAATGGTGCTGAACATTGTGCAATCATCCGTGAAGTCCCCAACTTATAAACGTATGATGGAGGCAAAGTCATTGATGAAGCCGCTGAAGATGAGTGGGCCTGGGGCATTACCCTGAGGAACTCCTGCTCATGCCCTGGAGCTGAGATGACTGACCTCCAACAACCACTACTATCTTCCTATGTGCCAGGTATGCCTTGAACTAGCAGAATTATTCCCAGCCATTTTGCACCGACTTGACTTCTCCAGGGATAACGTAATGTCACACTTCACCAAATGTGGCCTTCCTGTCAAGGGCAGTCACTTTTGCCTCACCTCTGGGGGTTATGATCTTTTTTGTTTGTGTTTGTACCAGGGCTGGAATGCAGTCAGGAGATGAATAGCTGAACTGAGCATCTGAGGCTGTAGTTAAAATGCTGTTCAAAAACACCAATACTGAAACATTCTACAACTCGCCTCCAACATGGCACGCAATGACGTGAAACACTAGCCAATAGAAGGACTCAGCAGCACTGCTGACAGGGAGGAGTCAGAAGTATGCAAGGTAAGAGTGCCAGTGTGACAGATAACAGGGCATTAATTTGGCAAACAAAGTTGGAGGTGGAATAACAGTAATGGTCTGAAGTGGCAGGCAGGAAGTATACCTCGAACCGGGGACAATCATGGGGAGGTTGCAGAAAATTAGTAAAGCAACAATTAAAAAAGGACAGGACGAGAGTAGGGAGCCCTGGCTTATCAAAGTAGGGTCATGGCTATGACTTGCAATAGTGATGTTGACATTCAGGCTATTTGTATGCAATTCACATTCTGTTATACAGTGATATTGCAGAGGCTGTGGCATAGGTAATGTCACATGACTAATACCCCAGGCTCTCAGGCGACATGAGTTTAAATCGTGCTGTGACAGGTGGTTAAATTTGAATACAATAAACACAAGCTGGAATTAAAAGTTAGTTCAATGATGACCAGTAACCGCTGTCATAAACACCTATTTGGCTCAGTTGGGGGGGGTAATGGGAGTGTGGAGGAGTTGGGGGGGGAATGGGAGCGTGTCGGGGGGGGGGGAATGGGAGCATGTCGGAGGGGGGGAATGGGAGCGTGTCGGAGGGGGGGAATGGGAGCGTGTCGGGGGGGAATGGGAGCGTGTCGGGGGGGGGAATGGGAGTGTGGAGGAGTTGGGGGGGGAATGGGAGTGTGTCGGGGGGTTAACGGGAGTGTGGAGGAGTTGGTGGGGGGAGGAATGGGAGTGTGTGGGGGGGGAAATGGAGCGTGTCGGGGGGGTAATGAGAGTGTGTCGGGGGGTAATGAGAGTGTGGAGGAGTTGGGGGGGGAATGGGAGCGTGTCGGGGGGTAATGAGAGTGTGGAGGAATTCGGGGGTGGGGAATGGGAGCGTGTCGGGGGCTGGGGAATGGGAGCATGTCGGAGGGGGGGAATGGGAGCGTGTCGGAGGGGGGGAATGGGAGCGTGTCGGAGGCAGGGAATGGGAGCGTGTCGGGGGGTGGGGAATGGGAGCGTGTCGGGGGGTGGGGAATGGGAGCGTGTCGGGGGGTGGGGAATGGGAGCGTGTCGGGGGGTGGGGAATGGGAGCGTGTCGGGGGGTGGGAATGGGAGCATTTCGGGGGGGGAATGGGAGCGTGGAGGAGTTGGGGGGGAGGAATGGGAGTGTGCCGGGGGTAATAGGAGTGTGGAGGAGTTGGGGCGGGGAATGGGAGTGTGTGGGGGGGAATGGGAGCGTGTCGTGGGGGGAATGGGAGCGTGTCGGGCAGGGGGAAATGGGAGCGTGTCGGGCGGGGGGAATGGGAGCGTGTCGGGGTGGGGGGAATGGGAGCGTGTCGGGGGGGGATGGGAGCGTGTCGGGGGGGGATGGGAGCGTGGAGGAGTTGGAGCGGTGGAATGGGAGTGTGTTGGGGGGGGAATGGGAGCGTGTCGCGGGGGGGAATGGGAGCGTGTCGCGGGGGGGGAATGGGAGCGTGTCGGGGGGGGGGAATGGGAGCGTGTCGGGGGGGGGAATGGGAGCGTGTCGGGGGGGGAATGGGAGCGTGTCGGGGGGGGGAATGGGAGCGTGTCGGGGGGGGGAATGGGAGCGTGTCGGGGGGGGGAATGGGAGCGTGTTGGGGGGGAATGGGAGCGTGTCGCGGGGGGGGAATGGGAGCGTGTCGGGGGGGGGGAATGGGAGCGTGTCGGGGGGGGGGAATGGGAGCGTGTCGGGGGGGGGAATGGGAGCGTGTCGGGGGGGGCAAATGGGAGCGTGGAGGAGTTGGAGCGGGGGAATGGGAGCGTGTCGGGGGGGGATTGGGAGCGTGTCGGGGGGGGAATGGGAGCGTGTCGGGGGGGGAATGGGAGCGTGTCGGGGGGGGAATGGGAGCGTGTCGGGGGGGGAATGGGAGCGTGTCGGGGTGGGGGGAATGGGAGCGTGTCGGGGGGGGGGAATGGGAGCGTGTCGGGGGGGGGGAATGGGAGCGTGTCGGGGTGGGGGGAATGGGAGCGTGTCGGGGTGGGGGGAATGGGAGCGTGTCGGGGGGGGGAATGGGAGCGTGTCGGGGGGGGAATGGGAGTGTGGAGGAGTTGGGGGGGGAAATGGGAGTGTGGAGGAGTTGAGGGGGGAATGGGAGTGTGGAGGAGTTGGGGGGGGTAATGGGAGTGTGGAGGAGTTGGGGAGGGGGAATGGGAGTGTGGAGGAGTTGGGGGGGGTAATGGGAGTGTGGAGGAGTTGGGGGGGAATGGGAATGTGGAGGAGTTGGGGGGGGTAATGGGAGTGTGGAGGAGTTGGGGGGGGGGAATGGGAGTGTGGAGGAGTTGGGGGGGGTAATGGGAGTGTGGAGGAGTTGGGGGGGGAATGGGAGTGTGGAGGAGTTGGGGGGGGTAATGGGAGTGTGGAGGAGTTGGGGAGGGGGAATGGGAGTGTGGAGGAGTTGGGGGGGGTAATGGGAGTGTGGAGGAGTTGGGGGGGGAATGGGAGTGTGGAGGAGTTGGGGGGGGTAATGGGAGTGTGGAGGAGTTTGGGAGGGGGAATGGGAGTGTGGAGGAGTTGGGGGGGTAATGGGAGTGTGGAGGAGTTGGGGGGGGAATGGGAGTGTGGATGAGTTGGGGGGGGGAATGGGAGTGTGGAGGAGATGGGGGGGAGTTGGGGGGGGAATGGGAGTGTGGAGGAGTTGGAGCGGTGGAATGGGAGTGTGGAGGAGTTGGGGGGGGTTGGAGGAGTTGGGGGGGGTTGGGGGGGGGGAATGGGAGTGTGGAGGAGTTGGGGGGGGAGTTGGGGGTGGGGAGTTGGGGGGGGAGTTGGGGGGGGAGTTGGGGGGGGAGTTGGGGGGGGAATGGGAGTGTGGATGAGTTGGGGGGGGGAATGGGAGTGTGGAGGAGTTGAGGGGGAGTTGGGGGGGGAATGGGAGTGTGGAGGAGTTGGGGGGGGTAATGGGAGTGTGGAGGAGTTGGGGGGGGAATGGGAGTGTGGAGGAGTTGGGGGGGGTAATGGGAGTGTGGAGGAGTTTGGGAGGGGGAATGGGAGTGTGGAGGTGTTGGGGGGGAATGGGAGTGTGGAGGAGTTGGGGGGGGTAATGGGAGTGTGGAGGAGTTGGGGGGGGAATGGGAGTGTGGATGAGTTGGGGGGGAGTTGGGGGGGGAATGGGAGTGTGGAGGAGTTGGAGCGGTGGAATGGGAGTGTGGAGGAGTTGGGGGGGGAAGTTGGGGGGGGGAGTTGGGGGGGGGAAGTTGGGGGGGGAAGTTGGGGGGGGGAGTTGGGGGGGGGAGTTGGGGGGGGATTTGGGGGGGGGAGGAGTTGGGGGGGGAGGAGTTGGGGGGGAGGAGTTGGGGGGGAGGAGTTGGGGGGGAGGAGTTGGGGGGGAGGAGTTGGGGGGGAGGAGTTGGGGGGGGAGTTGGGGGGGGAGTTGGGGGGGGGAGTTGGGGGGGGGAGTTGGGGGGGGGAGTTGGGGGGGGTATGGGAGTGTGGATGAGTTGGGGGGGGAATGGGAGTGTGGAGGAGTTGGGGGGGAGTTGGGGGGGGAATGGGAGCGTGTCGGGGGGGGGTAATGGGAGCGTGTCGGGGGGGGGAATGGGAGCGTGTCGGGGGGGGGGAATGGGAGCGTGTCGGGGGGGGGGAATGGGAGCGTGTCGGGGGGGGGGGAATGGGAGCGTGTCGGGGGGGGGGGAATGGGAGCGTGTCGGCGGGGGGGAATGGGAGCGTGGAGGAGTTGGAGCGGTGGAATGGGAGTGTGTCGGGGGGGGAATGGGAGCGTGTCGGGGGGGGGGGGCAATGGGAGCGTGTCGGGGGGGGGAATGGGAGCGTGTCGGGGGGGGGGAATGGGAGCGTGTCGGGGGGGGGAATGGGAGCGTGTCGGGGGGGGGGAATGGGAGCGTGTCGGGGGGGGGAATGGGAGCGTGTCGGGGGGGGGGGGAATGGGAGCGTGTCGGGGGGGGGGGGAATGGGAGCGTGTCGGGGGGGGGGAATGGGAGCGTGTCGGGGGGGGGGGAATGGGAGCGTGTCGGGGGGGGGGGAATGGGAGCGTGTCGGGGGGGGGGGAATGGGAGCGTGTCGGGGGGGGGGGGAATGGGAGCATGTCCGGGGGGGGGGGAATGGGAGCGTGTCGGGGGGGGGAATGGGAGCGTGTCGGGGGGGGGGGAATGGGAGCGTGTCGGGGGGGGGGGGGAATGGGAGCGTGTCGGGGGGGGGAATGGGAGCGTGGAGGGGGGGGGGAATGGGAGCGTGGGGGGGGGGAATGGGAGCGTGGGGGGGGGGAATGGGAGCGTAGGGGGGGGGAATGGGAGCGCGGAGGGGGGGGAATGGGAGCGCCGCGGGGGGGGAATGGGACGGGGGGGAATGGGAGCGTGTCGGGGGGGGGGAATGGGAGCGTGTCGGGGGGGGGGAATGGGAGCGTGTCGGGGGGGGGGGAATGGGAGCGTGTCGGGGGGGGGGGAATGGGAGCGAGTCGGGGGGGGAATGGGAGCGTGTCGGGGGGGGAATGGGAGCGTGTCGGGGGGGGGAATGGGAGCGTGTCGGTGGGGGGATGGGAGCGTGGAGGAGTTGGAGCGGTGGAATGGGAGCGTGTCGGGGGGGGAATGGGAGCGTGTCGGGGGGAGGGAATGGGAGCGTGTCGGGGGGAGGGAATGGGAGCGTGTCGGGGGGGGGGAATGGGAGCGTGTCGGGGGGGGGGAATGGGAGCGTGTCGGGGGGGGGGAATGGGAGCGTGTCGGGGGGGGGAATGGGAGCGTGTCGGGGGGGGGATGGGAGCGTGGAGGAGTTGGAGCGGTGGAATGGGAGCGTGTCGGGGGGGGGAATGGGAGCGTGTCGGGGGGGGAATGGGAGCGTGTCGGGGGGGGGGAATGGGAGCGTGTCGGGGGGGGGAATGGGAGCGTGTCGGGGGGGGGAATGGGAGCGTGGAGGAGTTGGAGCGGTGGAATGGGAGCGTGTCGGGGGGGGAATGGGAGCGTGTCGGGGGGAGGGAATGGGAGCGTGTCGGGGGGGGGAATGGGAGCGTGTCGGGGGGGGGAATGGGAGCGTGTCGGGGGGGGGGAATAAGAGCGTGTCGGGGGGGATGGGAGCGTGTTGGGGGGGGATGGGAGCGTGGAGGAGTTGGAGCGGTGGAATGGGAGTGTGTCGGGGGGGGAATGTGAGCGTGTCGGGGGCGGGAATGGGAGCGTGTCGGGGGCGGGAATGGGAGCGTGGAGGAGTTGGAGCGGTGGAATGGGAGTGTGTCGGGGGCGGAATGGGAGCGTGTCGGGGGGGAAATGGGAGCGTGTCGGGGGGGGGGAAATGGGAGCGTATCGGGGGGGGGAATGGGAGCGTGTCGGGGGGGGAATGGGACCGTGTCCGGGGGGGGAATGGGAGCGTGTCGGGGGGGGGGGGGAATGGGAGCGTGTCGGGGGGGGGGGAATGGGAGCGTGTCGGGGGGGGGGGGGAATGGGAGCGTGTCGGGGGGGGGGAATGGGAGCGTGTCGGGGGGGATGGGAGCGTGTTGGGGGGGGATGGGAGCGTGGAGGAGTTGGAGCGGTGGAATGGGAGCGTGTCGGGGGGGGAATGGGAGCGTGCCGGGGGGGGGGAATGGGAGCGTGTCGGGGGGGGAAATGGGAGCGTGTCGGGGGGGGAATGGGAGCGTGGAGGAGTTGGAGCGTTGGAATGGGAGCGTGTCGGGGGGGAATGGGAGCGTGTCGGGGGGGGAATGGGAGCGTGTCGGGGGGGGGAATGGGAGCGTGTCGGGGGGGGGAATGGGAGCGTGTCGGGGGGGATGGGAGCGTGTGGGGGGGGGATGGGAGCGTGTTGGGGGGGGGAATGGGAGCGTGGAGGAGTTGGAGCGGTGGAATGGGAGAGGGTCGGGGGGGGAATGGGAGCGTGTCGGGGGCGGGAATGGGAGCGTGTCGGGGGCGGGAATGGGAGCGTGTCGGGGGCGGGAATGGGAGCGTGTCGGGGGCGGGAATGGGAGCGTGTCGGGGGGGGAATGGGAGCGTGTCGGGGGGGGGAATGGGAGCGTGTCGGGGGGGGGAATGGGAGCGTGTCGGGGGGGAATGGGAGCGTGTCGCGGGGGGGGAATGGGAGCGTGTCGGGGGGGGGAATGGGAGCGTGTCGGGGGGGGGGAATGGGAGCGTGTCGGGGGGGGGAATGGGAGCGTGTCGGGGGGGGGCAAATGGGAGCGTGGAGGAGTTGGAGCGGGGGAATGGGAGCGTGTCGGGGGGGGATTGGGAGCGTGTCGGGGGGGGAATGGGAGCGTGTCGGGGGGGGAATGGGAGCGTGTCGGGGGGGGAATGGGAGCGTGTCGGGGTGGGGGGAATGGGAGCGTGTCGGGGTGGGGGGAATGGGAGCGTGTCGGGGGGGGGGAATGGGAGCGTGTCGGGGTGGGGGGAATGGGAGCGTGTCAGGGTGGGGGGAATGGGAGCGTGTCGGGGGGGGGAATGGGAGCGTGTCGGGGGGGGAATGGGAGTGTGGAGGAGTTGGGGGGGGAAATGGGAGTGTGGAGGAGTTGAGGGGGGAATGGGAGTGTGGAGGAGTTGGGGGGGGTAATGGGAGTGTGGAGGAGTTGGGGAGGGGGAATGGGAGTGTGGAGGAGTTGGGGGGGGTAATGGGAGTGTGGAGGAGTTGGGGGGGGAATGGGAATGTGGAGGAGTTGGGGGGGGTAATGGGAGTGTGGAGGAGTTGGGGGGGGGGAATGGGAGTGTGGAGGAGTTGGGGGGGGTAATGGGAGTGTGGAGGAGTTGGAGGGGGAATGGGAGTGTGGAGGAGTTGGGGGGGGTAATGGGAGTGTGGAGGAGTTGGGGAGGGGGAATGGGAGTGTGGAGGAGTTGGGGGGGGGTAATGGGAGTGTGGAGGAGTTGGGGGGGGAATGGGAGTGTGGAGGAGTTGGGGGGGGTAATGGGAGTGTGGAGGAGTTTGGGAGGGGGAATGGGAGTGTGGAGGAGTTGGGGGGGTAATGGGAGTGTGGAGGAGTTGGGGGGGGAATGGGAGTGTGGATGAGTTGGGGGGGGGAATGGGAGTGTGGAGGAGATGGGGGGGAGTTGGGGGGGGAATGGGAGTGTGGAGGAGTTGGAGCGGTGGAATGGGAGTGTGGAGGAGTTGGGGGGGGTTGGAGGAGTTGGGGGGGTTGGGGGGGGAATGGGAGTGTGGAGGAGTTGGGGGGGGAGTTGGGGGTGGGGAGTTGGGGGGGGAGTTGGGGGGGGAGTTGGGGGGGGAATGGGAGTGTGGATGAGTTGGGGGGGGGAATGGGAGTGTGGAGGAGTTGAGGGGGAGTTGGGGGGGGAATGGGAGTGTGGAGGAGTTGGGGGGGGTAATGGGAGTGTGGAGGAGTTGGGGGGGGAATGGGAGTGTGGAGGAGTTGGGGGGGGTAATGGGAGTGTGGAGGAGTTTGGGAGGGGGAATGGGAGTGTGGAGGTGTTGGGGGGGAATGGGAGTGTGGAGGAGTTGGGGGGGGTAATGGGAGTGTGGAGGAGTTGGGGGGGGAATGGGAGTGTGGATGAGTTGGGGGGGAGTTGGGGGGTGAATGGGAGTGTGGAGGAGTTGGAGCGGTGGAATGGGAGTGTGGAGGAGTTGGGGGGGGAAGTTGGGGGGGGGAGTTGGGGGGGGGAAGTTGGGGGGGGAAGTTGGGGGGGGGATTTGGGGGGGGGATTTGGGGGGGGGATTTGGGGGGGGGAGGAGTTGGGGGGGGAGGAGTTGGGGGGGGAGGAGTTGGGGGGGAGGAGTTGGGGGGGAGGAGTTGGGGGGGAGGAGTTGGGGGGGGAGTTGGGGGGGGAGTTGGGGGGGGGAGTTGGGGGGGGGAGTTGGGGGGGGAATGGGAGTGTGGATGAGTTGGGGGGGGAATGGGAGTGTGGAGGAGTTGGGGGGGAGTTGGGGGGGGAATGGGAGCGTGTCGGGGGGGGGTAATGGGAGCGTGTCGGGGGGGGGAATGGGAGCGTGTCGGGGGGGGGGAATGGGAGCGTGTCGGGGGGGGGGAATGGGAGCGTGTCGGGGGGGGGGGAATGGGAGCGTGTCGGGGGGGGGGGAATGGGAGCGTGTCGGGGGGGGGGGAATGGGAGCGTGTCGGCGGGGGGGAATGGGAGCGTGGAGGAGTTGGAGCGGTGGAATGGGAGTGTGTCGGGGGGGGAATGGGAGCGTGTCGGGGGGGGGGCAATGGGAGCGTGTCGGGGGGGGGAATGGGAGCGTGTCGGGGGGGGGGGAATGGGAGCGTGTCGGGGGGGGGGAATGGGAGCGTGTCGGGGGGGGGGAATGGGAGCGTGTCGGGGGGGGGGAATGGGAGCGTGTCGGGGGGGGGGGGAATGGGAGCGTGTCGGGGGGGGGGGGGAATGGGAGCGTGTCGGGGGGGGGGGAATGGGAGCGTGTCGGGGGGGGGGGAATGGGAGCGTGTCGGGGGGGGGGGAATGGGAGCGTGTCGGGGGGGGGGGGGAATGGGAGCGTCTCCGGGGGGGGGGGAATGGGAGCGTGTCGGGGGGGGGAATGGGAGCGTGTCGGGGGGGGGGAATGGGAGCGTGTCGGGGGGGGGGGGAATGGGAGCGTGTCGGGGGGGGGAATGGGAGCGTGGAGGGGGGGGGAATGGGAGCGTGGGGGGGGGGAATGGGAGCGTGGGGGGGGGGAATGGGAGCGTAGGGGGGGGGAATGGGAGCGCGGAGGGGGGGGGAATGGGAGCGCGGAGGGGGGGGAATGGGACGGGGGGGAATGGGAGCGTGTCGGGGGGGGGGGAATGGGAGCGTGTCGGGGGGGGGAATGGGAGCGTGTCGGGGGGGGGGGGAATGGGAGCGTGTCGGGGGGGGGGAATGGGAGCGAGTCGGGGGGGGGAATGGGAGCGTGTCGGGGGGGGGAATGGGAGCGTGTCGGGGGGGGGAATGGGAGCGTGTCGGGGGGGGGATGGGAGCGTGGAGGAGTTGGAGCGGTGGAATGGGAGCGTGTCGGGGGGGGAATGGGAGCGTGTCGGGGGGGGAATGGGAGCGTGTCGGGGGGGGGAATGGGAGCGTGTCGGGGGGGGGAATGGGAGCGTGTCGGGGGGGGGAATGGGAGCGTGTCGGGGGGGGGAATGGGAGCGTGGAGGAGTTGGAGCGGTGGAATGGGAGCGTGTCGGGGGGGGAATGGGAGCGTGTCGGGGGGAGGGAATGGGAGCGTGTCGGGGGGAGGGAATGGGAGCGTGTCGGGGGGAGGGAATGGGAGCGTGTCGGGGGGGGGGAATGGGAGCGTGTCGGGGGGGGGAATGGGAGCGTGTCGGGGGGGGGAATGGGAGCGTGTCGGGGGGGGGATGGGAGCGTGGAGGAGTTGGAGCGGTGGAATGGGAGCGTGTCGGGGGGGGAATGGGAGCGTGTCGGGGGGGGAATGGGAGCGTGTCGGGGGGGGGGAATGGGAGCGTGTCGGGGGGGGAATGGGAGCGTGTCGGGGGGAGGGAATGGGAGCGTGTCGGGGGGGGGAATGGGAGCGTGTCGGGGGGGGGGAATGGGAGCGTGTCGGGGGGGGGAATGGGAGCGTGTCGGGGGGGGGAATGGGAGCGTGTCGGGGGGGGGGAATAAGAGCGTGTCGGGGGGGATGGGAGCGTGTTGGGGGGGGATGGGAGCGTGGAGGAGTTGGAGCGGTGGAATGGGAGTGTGTCGGGGGGGGAATGTGAGCGTGTCGGGGGGGGAATGTGAGCGTGTCGGGGGCGGGAATGGGAGCGTGTCGGGGGCGGGAATGGGAGCGTGGAGGAGTTGGAGCGGTGGAATGGGAGTGTGTCGGGGGCGGAATGGGAGCGTGTCGGGGGGGAAATGGGAGCGTGTCGGGGGGGGGGAAATGGGAGCGTATCGGGGGGGGGAATGGGAGCGTGTCGGGGGGGGAATGGGACCGTGTCCGGGGGGGGAATGGGAGCGTGTCGGGGGGGGGGGAATGGGAGCGTGTCGGGGGGGGGGGGAATGGGAGCGTGTCGGGGGGGGGGGGAATGGGAGCGTGTCGGGGGGGGGGGGAATGGGAGCGTGTCGGGGGGGGGGAATGGGAGCGTGTCGGGGGGGATGGGAGCGTGGAGGAGTTGGAGCGGTGGAATGGGAGCGTGTCGGGGGGGGAATGGGAGCGTGCCGGGGGGGGGGAATGGGAGCGTGTCGGGGGGGGAAATGGGAGCGTGTCGGGGGGGGAATGGGAGCGTGGAGGAGTTGGAGCGTTGGAATGGGAGCGTGTCGGGGGGGAATGGGAGCGTGTCGGGGGGGGAATGGGAGCGTGTCGGGGGGGGGAATGGGAGCGTGTCGGGGGGGGGAATGGGAGCGTGTGGGGGGGGGATGGGAGCGTGTTGGGGGGGGGAATGGGAGCGTGGAGGAGTTGGAGCGGTGGAATGGGAGAGGGTCGGTGGGGGAATGGGAGCGTGTCGGGGGCGGGAATGGGAGCGTGTCGGGGGCGGGAATGGGAGCGTGTCGGGGGCGGGAATGGGAGCGTGTCGGGGGCGGGAATGGGAGCGTGTCGGGGGCGGGAATGGGAGCGTGTCGGGGGGGGGGAATGGGAGCGTGTCGGGGGGGGGGAATGGGAGCGTGTCGGGGGGGGGGAATGGGAGCGTGTCGGGGGGGGGGAATGGGAGCGTGTCGGGGGGGGGAATGGGAGCGTGTCGGGGGGGGGAATGGGAGCGTGTTGGTGGGGGGAATGGGAGCGTGGAGGAGTTGGAGCGGTGGAATGGGAGTGTGTCGGGGGGGGAATGGGTGCGTGTCGGGGGTGGGAGTGGGAGTGTGTCGGGGGCGGGAGTGGGAGCGTGTCGGGGGGGGAATGGGAGCGTGTCGGGGGGGGGAATGGGAGCGTGTCGGGGGGGGGAATGGGAGCGTGTCGGGGGGGGGAATGGGAGCGTGTCGGGGGGGGGGAATGGGAGCGTGTCGGGGGGGGGGAATGGGAGCGTGTTGGGGGGGATGGGAACGTGGAGGAGTTGGAGCGGTGGAATGGGAGCGTGTCGGGGGGGGAATGGGAGCGTGTCGGGGGCGGGAATGGGAGCGTGTCGGGGGCGGGAATGGGAGCGTGTCGGGGGCGGGAATGGGAGCGTGTCGGGGGCGGGAATGGGAGCGTGTCAGGGGCGGGAATGGGAGCGTGTCGGGGGCGGGAATGGGAGCGTGTCGGGGGCGGGAATGGGAGCGTGTCGGGGGGGGGAATGGGAGCGTGTCGGGGGGGGAATGGGAACGTCGAGGAGTTGGAGCTGTGGAATGGGAGCGTGTCGGGGGGGGGGAATGGGAGCGTGTCGGGGGGGGGAATGGGAGCGAGTCGGGGGGGGGAATGGGAGCGTGTCGGGGGGGGAATGGGAGCGTGTCGGGGGCGGGAATGGGAGCTTGTCGGGGGCGGGAATGGGAGCGTGTCGGGGGCGGGAATGGGAGCGTGTCGGGGGCGGGAATGGGAGCGTGTCGGGGGGGGAATGGGAGCGTGTCGGGGGGGGGAATGGGAGCGTGTCGGGGGGGGGAATGGGAGCGTGTCGGGGGGGGAATGGGAACGTCGAGGAGTTGGAGCTGTGGAATGGGAGCGTGTCGGGGGGGGGGAATGGGAGCGTGTCGGGGGGGGAATGGGAGCGTGTCGGGGGGGGGGAATGGGAGCGTGGAGGGGGGGGGAATGGGAGCGTGGGGTGGGGGAATGGGAGCGTGGGGGGGGGAATGGGAGCGTGGGGGGGGGAATGGGAGCGTGGGGGGGGGGTTTGGGAGCGTGGGGGGGGGAATGGGAGCGTGGGGGGGGGGGAATGGGAGCGCGGAGGGTGGGGAATGGGAGCGTGGAGGGGGGGGAATGGGAGCGCGGAGGGGGGGGAATGGGAGTGTGGAGGAGTTGGGGGGGGGAATGGGAGTGTGGAGGAGTTTGGGGGGGGGAATGGGAGTGTGTCGGGGGTAATGGGAGTGTGGAGGAGTTGGGGCGGGGAATGGGAGTGTGTGGGGGGGGGAATGGGAGCGTGTCGGGGGGGGGAATGGGAGCGTGTCGGGGGGGGAATGGGAGCGTGTCGGGGGGGGGGAATGGGAGCGTGTCGGGGGGGGGGAATGGGAGCGTGTTGGGGGGGATGGGAGCGTGGAGGAGTTGGAGCGGTGGAATGGGAGCGTGTCGGGGGGGGAATGGGAGCGTGTCGGGGGGGGAATGGGAGCGTGTCGGGGGGGGGAATGGGAGCGTGTCGGGGGGGGGAATGGGAGCGTGGAGGAGTTGGAGCGGTGGAATGGGAGCGTGTCGGGGGGGGAATGGGAGCGTGTCGGGGGGAGGGAATGGGAGCGTGTCGGGGGGAGGGAATGGGAGCGTGTCGGGGGGGGAATGGGAGCGTGTTGGGGGGGATGGGAGCGTGTTGGGGGGGGGAATGGGAGCGTGGAGAAGTTGGAGCGGTGGAATGGGAGTGTGTCGGGGGGGGAATGGGAGCGTGTCGGGGGCGGGAATGGGAGCGTGTCGGGGGGGGAATGGGAGCGTGTCGGGGGGGGAATGGGAGCGTGTCGGGGGGGGAATGGGAGCGTGTCGGGGGGGGGAATGGGAGCGTGTCGGGGGGGGGAATGGGAGCGTGTCGGGGGGGGGAATGGGAGCGTGTCGGGGGGGGGAATGGGAGCGTGTCGGGGGGGGGAATGGGAGCGTGTCGGCGGGGGGGAATGGGAGCGTGTCGGGGGGGATGGGAGCGTGTTGGGGGGGGATGGGAGCGTGGAGGAGTTGGAGCGGTGGAATGGGAGTGTGTCGGGGGGGGAATGGGAGCGTGTCGGGGGCGGGAATGGGAGCGTGTCGGGGGCGGGAATGGGAGCGTGGAGGAGTTGGAGCGGTGGAATGGGAGTGTGTCGGGGGCGGAATGGGAGCGTGTCGGGGGCGGGAATGGGAGCGTGTCGGGGGCGGGAATGGGAGCGTGGAGGAGTTGGAGCGGTGGAATGGGAGTGTGTCGGGGGCGGAATGGGAGCGTGTCGGGGGGGGGAATGGGAGCGTGTCGGGGGGGGGAATGGGAGCGTGTCGGGGGGGGGAATGGGAGCGTGTCGGGGGGGGGGAATGGGAGCGTGGAGGAGTTGGAGCGGTGGAATGGGAGCGTGTCGGGGGGGGAATGGAAGCGTGTCCGGGGGGGGAATGGGAGCGTGTCGGGGGGGGGGGAATGGGAGCGTGTCCGGGGGGGGGAATGGGAGCATGTCGGGGGGGGGAATGGGAGCGTGTCGGGGGGGGGAATGGGAGCCTGTCGGGGGGGGGGAATGGGAGCGTGTCGGGGGGGGGGAATGGGAGCGTGTCGGGGGGGGGGAATGGGAGCGTGTCGGGGGGGGGAATGGGAGCGTGTCGGGGGGGGAATGGGAGCGTGTCGGGGGGGGGGAATGGGAGCGTGTCGGGGGGGATGGGAGCGTGTTGGGGGGGGATGGGAGCGTGGAGGAGTTGGAGCGGTGGAATGGGAGTGTGTCGGGGGGGGGAATGGGAGTGTGTCGGGGGGGGGAATGGGAGCGTGTCGGGGGCGGAATGGGAGCGTGTCGGGGGGGGGAATGGGAGCGTGTCGGGGGGGGGAATGGGAGCGTGTCGGGGGGGGGAATGGGAGCGTGTCGGGGGGGGGGAATGGGAGCGTGGAGGAGTTGGAGCGGTGGAATGGGAGCGTGTCGGGGGGGGAATGGAAGCGTGTCCGGGGGGGGAATGGGAGCGTGTCGGGGGGGGGGGAATGGGAGCGTGTCGGGGGGGGGGGAATGGGAGCGTGTCGGGGGGGGGAATGGGAGCGTGTCGGGGGGGGGAATGGGAGCGTGTCGGGGGGGGGGAATGGGAGCGTGTCGGGGGGGGGGAATGGGAGCGTGTCGGGGGGGGGAATGGGAGCGTGTCGGGGGGGGGGAATGGGAGCGTGTTGGGGGGGGATGGGAGCGTGGAGGAGTTGGAGCGGTGGAATGGGAGCGTGTCGGGGGGGGAATGGGAGCGTGTCGGGGGGGGAATGGGAGCGTGTCGGGGGGGGGGAATGGGAGCGTGTCGGGGGGGGGGGAATGGGAGCGTGTCGGGGGGGGGGAATGGGAGCGTGTTGGGGGGGGATGGGAGCGTGTGGGGGGGGGATGGGAGCGTGTTGGGGGGGGGGAATGGGAGCGTGGAGGAGTTGGAGCGGTGGAATGGGAGAGGGTCGGGGGGGGAATGGGAGCGTGTCGGGGGCGGGAATGGGAGCGTGTCGGGGGGGGGAATGGGTGCGTGTCGGGGGGGGGAATGGGAGCGTGTCGGGGGGGGAATGGGAGCGTGTCGGGGGGGGGAATGGGAGCGTGTCGGGGGGGGGGGGAATGGGAGCGTGTCGGGGGGGGGGGGAATGGGAGCGTGTCGGGGGGGGGAATGGGAGCGTGTCGGGGGGGGGGAATGGGAGCGTGTCGGGGGGGGGGAATGGGAGCGTGTCGGGGGGGGGGAATGGGAGCGTGTCGGGGGGGGGAATGGGAGCGTGTCGGGGGGGGGGAATGGGAGCGTGTCGGGGGGGGAATGGGAGCGTGTCGGGGGGGGGGGAATGGGAGCGTGTCGGGGGGGGGGAATGGGAGCGTGGAGGAGTTGGAGCGGTGGAATGGGAGTGTGTCGGGGGGGGAATGGGAGCGTGTCGGGGGGGGAATGGGAGCGTGTCGGGGGCGGGAATGGGAGCGTGTCGGGGGCGGGAATGGGAGCGTGTCGGGGGGGGAATGGGAACGTCGAGGAGTTGGAGCTGTGGAATGGGAGCGTGTCGGGGGGGGAATGAGAGCGTGTCGGGGGGGGGAATGGGAGCGTGTCGGGGGGGGGGAATGGGAGCGTGTCGGGGGGGGAATGGGAGCGTGTCGGGGGGGGGAATGGGAGCGTGTCGGGGGGGGAATGGGAGTGTGGAGGAGTTGGAGGGGGGAATGGGAGTGTGTCGGGGGGGGGGAATGGGAGTGTGTCGGGGGTAATGGGAGTGTGGAGGAGTTGGGGGGGGAATGGGAGTGTGGAGGAGTTGGTGGGGGGGAATGGGAGTGTGGAGGAGTTGGGGGGGGAGTTGGGGGGGTCATGGGAGTGTGGAGGAGTTGGGGGGGGAGTTGGGGAGGGAGTTGGGGGGGTCATGGGAGTGTGGAGGGGTTGGGTGGGTCATGGGAGTGTGGAGGAGTTGGGGGGGTCATGGGAGTGTGGAGGAGTTGGGGGGGTCATTGGAGTGTGGAGGGGTTGGGGGGGTCATGGGAGTGTGGAGGAGTTGGGGGGGTCATTGGAGTGTGGAGGGGTTGGGGGGGTCATGGGAGTGTGGAGGGGTTGGGGTGGGTAATGGGTACCCCCGCCCCTTACCTTCACTCTCTGAAGCAGGTCTCGCCCTCGCTGTTTGGCCGCGGCCAGGGCTCCTCCCGCATCCTCTCCGTCCTCCACCGACTGACACTCGGACTGCGGCCCCCAGAGCCGAGCCCCGAGGCCCAGCCCCAGGCCGAGAGAGAGCCCGAGGCCTAGCCCGAGACCCCGGCTCCGGGCCCGGGGAAGCGTGTTCACGGCCCAGCCGCCGCTGCCACAGAAGCCCCGGCCGCCCAGGGGCTTCAAGAGGCGGCGAAGGCAGCGGGACATGGTCCGATCGCTGCTCCAGCAATGAGCACCTTGTTGTCGGGGGAGGGGAAGAGGGAGAGTCAGGACGGGAGGAGCTTCCAAAACTCAGGGGCTCTCCAAGAAACAATCATTAATCTCCAAAGATAAAGCTGGGAGGAAAACAAAATCCCCAAGAGAAAAAAAGTAGGCATACATTCAGTCTTTCAAACAGATTTGAACATTTCACATTTATCCAGTTGGACGGCGTTTGAAAGCAAAGTAACAATTAACCTTGAGCAATGCTGACGCCTCACTGGGCAATGTCCAACATTAACTGGGCAATGCTGACCCCTCACTGGGCAATGTCTAACATTAACTGGGCAATGCTGACCCCTCACTGTGCAATGTCTAAGAATAACTGGGCAATGCTGACCCCTCACTGGGAAACATCTAACCTTAACTGCGCAATGCTGACACCTCACTGGGTAATGTCTAACATTAACTGCGCAATGCTGACCCCTCACTGGGCAATGTCTAACATTAACTGGGCAATGCTGACCCCTCACTGTGCAATGTCTAAGAATAACTGGGCAATGCTGACCCCTCACTGGGAAACATCTAACCTTAACTGGGCAATGCTGACCCCTCACTGTGCAATGTCTAACATTAACTGCGCAATGCTGACCCCTCACTGTGCAATGTCTAACAATAACTGAGCAATGCTGACCCCTCACTGGGAAACATCTAACCTTAACTGAGCAATGCTGACACCTCACTGGGTAATGTCTAACATTAACTGCGCAATGCTGACCCCTCACTGTGCAATGTCTAACAGTAACTGGGCAATGCTGACCCCTCACTGTGCAATGTCTAACAATAACTGGGCAATGCTGACCCCTCTCTGGGAAACGTCTAACCTTAACTGGGCAATGCTGACCCCTCACTGGGCAATGTCTAACATTAACTGCGCAATGCTGACCCCTCACTGTGCAATGTCTAAGAATAACTGGGCAATGCTGACCCCTCACTGGGAAACATCTAACCTTAACTGGGCAATGCTGACCCCTCACTGGGCAATGTCTAACATTAACTGCGCAATGCTGACCCCTCACTGTGCAATGTCTAAGAATAACTGGGCAATGCTGACCCCTCACTAGGAAACATCTAACCTTAACTGGGCAATGCTGACCCCTCACTGGGCAATGTCTAACATTAACTGCGCAATGCTGACCCCTCACTGTGCAATGTCTAACAATAACTGGGCAATGCTGACCCCTCACTGTGCAATGTCTAAGAATAACTGGGCAATGCTGACCCCTCACTGTGCAATGTCTAACAGTAACTGGGCAATGCTGACCCCTCACTGGGAAACATCTAACCTTAACTGGGCAATGCTGACCCCTCACTGGGCAATGTCTAACATTAACTGCGCAATGCTGACCCCTCACTGTGCAATGTCTAACAATAACTGGGCAATGCTGACCCCTCACTGTGCAATGTCTAAGAATAACTGGACAATGCTGACCCCTCACTGTGCAATGTCTAACAGTAACTGGGCAATGCTGACCCCTCACTGTGCAATGTCTAACAATAACTGGGCAATGCTGACCCCTCTCTGGGCAATGTCTAACAATAACTGGACAATACTGACCCCTCACTGGGCAATGTCTAACCTTAACTGGGCAACGCTGACCCCTCACTGGGCAATGCTGACCCCTCTCTGGGCAATGTCTAACATTAACTGTGCAATGCTGACCCCTCACTGGGCAATGTCTAACCTTAACTGGGCAATACTGACCCCTAACAGGGCAATACTTGACCTTAACTTGACAATGGTGACCACTAACTGGGCAATGTTGACCCATTACTGGGCAATGTCTAACCCTAACTGGGCAATGCCTAACCTTAACTGGGCAATGCTGACCCATAACTGGGCAATGTCTAACCCTAACTGGGCAATGCTGACCCCAGCTGGGCAATACCACACCCTAACTGGGCAACACTGAACCCACTATACTGATTGGAATTTAGAAGATCTAGCGGGGTTCTTATACAAACATATAAATTTATGAAGGGAATAGGTAACATAGAAAGCAGAGAGAAACAAATTTGTTGATGCTGGAATCTGAACTGAAAACAACAAATGTTGGAAATCACAGCAGGTCAGGCAGCATCCGTGGAGACACAGCAAGCTAACACTTTGAGTTTAGATGACTCTTCAGAGCTGATGTGAGGGGTCAGCATTTATGCTGTAGTTCGGGGGTGGTGCTGGGTGTGAAGTGCTGGTGGAGAAAAGATGTTGATAGTTCAGATTGAGTGAGCGGAATCTGAGAATGGCAGAAAAATGGTGAGTCTAACTGCTAGATTCTAAAGATCAGACATTCCCACTGGGATATGGGGAGGGGAGAGAGGACACAGTGATGGAGAATGTAATAAGTAAAGCTAAAGAAAGGGAAGGAATGGGATTTGGTTCACAATTGAACATGCTGAACTCAATATTAAGTCCAGAAGGTAAAGTGCCTGGTCTGAAGATGAGATAGAACATAGAACATAGAACAGTACAGCACAGAACAGGCCCTTCAGCCCACAATGTTGTGCCGACCATTGATCCTCATGTATGCACCCTCAAATTTCTGTGACCATATACATGTCCAGCAGTCTCTTAAATGACCCCAATGACCTTGCTTCCACAACTGCTGCTGGCAACGCATTCCATGCTCTCACAACTCTCTGCGTAAAGAACCTGCCTCTGACATCCCCTCTATACTTTCCACCAACCAGCTTAAAACTATGACCCCTCGTGCTAGCCATTTCTGCCCTGGGAAATAGACTCTGGCTATCAACTCTATCTATGCCTCTCATTATCTTGTATACCTCAATTAGGTCCCGTCTCCTCCTCCTTTTCTCCAATGAAAAGAGACCGAGCTCAGTCAACCTCTCTTCATAAGATAAGCCCTCCAGTCCAGGCAGCATCCTGGTAAACCTCCTCTGAACCCTCTCCAAAGCATCCACATCTTTCCTATAATAGGGCGACCAGAACTGGACGCAGTATTCCAAGTGCGGTCTAACCAAAGTTTTATAGAGCTGCAACAAGATCTCACGACTCTTAAACTCAATCCCCCTGTTAATGAAAGCCAAAACACCATATGCTTTCTTAACAACCCTGTCCACTTAGGTGGCCATTTTAAGGGATCTATGTATCTGCACACCAAGATCCCTCTGTTCCTCCACGCTGCCAAGAATCCTATCCTTAATCCTGTACTCAGCTTTCAAATTCGACCTTCCAAAGTGCATCACCTCGCATTTATCCAGGTTGAACTCCATCTGCCACCTCTCAGCCCATCTCTGCATCCTGTCAATGTCCCGCTGCAGCCTACAACAGCCCTCTACACTGTCAACGACACCTCCGACCTTTGTGTCGTCTGCAAACTTGCTGACCCATCCTTCAATCCCCTCATCCAAGTCATTAATAAAAATTACAAACAGTAGAGGCCCAAGGACAGAGCCCTGTGGAACCCCACTCACCACTGACTTCCAGGCAGAATATTTTCCTTCTACTACCACTCGCTGTTTTCTGTTGGCCAGCCAATTCTGTATCCAAGCAGCTAAGTTCCCCTGTATCCCATTCCTTCTGACCTTCTGAATGAGCCTACCATGGGGAACCTTATCAAATGCCTTACTGAAGTCCATATACACCACATCCACAGCTCGACCCTCATCAACTTTTCTAGTCACATCCTCAAAAAACTCGATAAGGTTTGTAAGGCATGACCTACCCCTCACAAAGCCGTGTTGACTGTATTTGATCAAGCCATGCTCTTCCAGATGGTCATAAATCTTATCCCTCAGAATCCTTTCTAACACCTTGCAGACGACAGACGTGAGACTTACTGGTCTATAATTGCCGGGGATTTCCCTATTTCCTTTCTTGAAGAGAGGAATTACATTTGCCTCTTTCCAGTCCTCAGGTATGACTCCAGTGGAGAGCGAGGATGCAAACATCTTCGCAAGTGGCGAAGCAATTGCATTTCTCGCTTCCCAAAGCAGCCGAGGACAAATCTGGTCCGGGCCTGGCGACTTGTCAATCTTAATGTTTGACAAAATTTTCAGCACATCAGCTTCCTCTATCTCCATCCATTCCAGCATGCACACCTGCTCTTCAAAGGTTTCATTCACTACAAAGTTCGTTTCTTTCGTAAAGACAGAAGCAAAAAACTCATTTAGGGCTTCCCCTACCTCGTCAGACTCCACACACAAGTTCCCTATGCTATCCCTGATCGGCCCTACTCTTTCTTTGATCATTCTCTTATTCCTCACGTAAGTGTAAAATGCCTTTGTGTTTTCCCGGATTCCTTCTGCCAAGCCTTTCTCGTGCCCCCTCCTGGCTCTCCTCAGACCATTTTTGAGCTCCTTCCTTGCCTGCATGTAATCCTCTCTAGCTGAACTTGACCCTAGCTTCCTCCACCTTATGTAAGCTACCTTCTTCCTTTTCACAAGAAGCTCCACCGCTCTCGTCATCCAAGGTTCCTTTATCTTACCCCTTCTTGCCTGTCTCAGAGGGACATATTTACTCATCACTCCCAACAACTGTTCCTTAAACAGTCTCCACATGTCTATAGTTCCCTTACCATGGAACAACTGCTCCCAGTCCATGCTTCCTAACTCATGTCTAATCGCATCATAGTTTCCTCTTCCCCAATTAAATATCCTCCCATTTTGCCTAATCCTCTCCTTCTCCATAGCTATGTAGAATGTGAGGCAGTTATGGTCACTATCACCAAAATGCTCTCCCACCACAAGATCTGATACCTGCCCCGGCTCGTTTCCGAGCACCAAGTCTAGAATGGCCTCTCCCCTCGTCAGCCTGTCAACGTACTGCGTTAGGAAACCCTCCTGAACACACCTTACAAAAACAGCTCCATTCAAATCTTCTGCTCGAAGGAGGTTCCAATCAATATTAGGAAAGTTAAAGTCACCCATTACAACAACCCTACTGCGTCCACACTTTTCCAAAATCTGTCGACCTACGCTTTCTTCAATCTCCCTGCTGCTATTGGGGGGCCTGTAGTAAACCCCTAACGAGGTGACTACTCCCTTGCTGTTCCTAATTTCCACCCATACTGACTCAGTAGGCAGATCTTCCTCGACACAGGAAGCTTCTGTAGCTGTGATACCCTCTCTGATTAGTAGTGCTACACCCCCTCCTCTTTTTCCCCCCTCCCTATTCTTTTTAAATGTTCTAAACCCTGGAAGATCCAGCAAC
Source organism: Stegostoma tigrinum (assembly GCF_030684315.1). Taxonomy (NCBI): domain Eukaryota; kingdom Metazoa; phylum Chordata; class Chondrichthyes; order Orectolobiformes; family Stegostomatidae; genus Stegostoma; species Stegostoma tigrinum. The sequence goes on along the minus strand of NC_081389.1, from coordinate 9,616,636 downwards.
CATTCCTGCCCATGAGAAACCCATGTCTCTGTTATGGCCACAACATCATAGCACCAGGTACTGATCCATGCTCTAAGTTCATCACTTTTATTCCTGATACTCCTTGCGTTAAAGCAAACACACTTTAACCGATCCCTTGGTTCCTTCCCACTAGCTGGTCTACCTCTTGCTACTGCCTCACCTGCATCAACGCTCACCTCCGGTATACAGCTCAGGTTCCCACCCCCCTGCCATACTAGTTTAAACCCTCTCGAACTACTCGAGCAAACCTTCCACCCAGGACATTGGTCCCCTTCCAGTTCAGATGCAACCCGTCCTTCTTGTACAGGTCCCACCTTCCCCAGAAGGCATCCCAATTATCTACATATCTGAAGCCCTCCCTTCTACACCAGCTGCGTAGCCACGTGTTCAGCTGCGCCCGCTCCCTGTTCCTCACCTCGCTATCTCGTGGCACCGGTAGTAAACCAGAGAACACTACTCTGTTCGTCCTGCTCTGCAGCTTCCATCCTAACTCCCTGAAATCACTTTTTATATCCTCAATCCTATTTCTGGCTATATCATTTGTGCCAATATGTAACACGATTTCTGGCTGTTCGCCCTCCCCTTTTAGAACCTTATACACCCGATCGGAGACGTCCCGGACCCTGGCACCAGGGAGGCAGCATACCTTCCGGGAATCCCGATCTTGACCACAAAATCTCCTGTCGATTCCCCTAACTATCGAGTCCCCTACCACGAGTACTTTTCTATTCTGCCCCCATCCCTTCTTTGCCACAGTGTCAGGCTCAGTGCCAGAGAACTGACTACTATGGCTTTCCTCTGCTAGGTCATCCCCCCCAGCAGTACCCAAAACGGTATGTTTCTCCAGTTTGCACTGTTATTTACTGGAGCACTGCAGCATGCCAAGGGCAGACAAGTGGGGCATGTGACTGGGAAGCTGTGATAAAATGACCGGCTATGGGAAGGTCAGGGTCATGCTTATGCACAGACTGGAGGAGCTCCGCAAAGCTCCAGTCTGTGGTAATAAAGTGTGGAGCTGGATAAACACAGCAGGCCAAGCAGCATCTTAGGACCACAAAAGCTGACGTTTCGGGCCTAGACCCTTCATCCGAAATGTCAGCTTTTGTGCCCCTAAGATGCTGCTTGGCCTGCTGTGTTCATCCAGCTCTACACTTTGTTGTCTTGGATTCTCCAGCATCTGCAGTTTCCATTATCTCGAGTCACCCAGTCTGTGTTTGGTTTCTCCAAAGTAGAATAGGCCACATTGGGTGCAGTGAGTACAATGCACAAGATTGGAGGAGGTACAGGTGAAATGCTGTTGTTTCTGCTGGCGAGTGAAACTTGATCAAGGGGCCCAGCCTCAGAATAAGGGGGAGCAGTTTCAGGACCGAGTTGAGGTGAAACTTCTTCATGCAAAAGGTTATGAATCTGTGGAATTCCTTATCCAGTGAAGCAGTTCAGGCTACCTTGTTGAATGTTTTTAAGACAAAGAGATTTCTGAACCATAAAAGAAGGGTTGTGGTAAGCAGGCAGGCAAGTGGAGCTAAGCCCACAAAAAAATCAGTCATGATCTTATTGAATGGTGGAGCATGCCTAAGGAGCGATATGGCCTACTTCCACTCTTATTTCTTATGTTGTTATTATGTTCAAACCGGCCGATGCTGAATACGGTCTGGACAACACTGAACCCTAACTGGACAAAGCCAAGTTGATTTGGACAATAACGAACACAAAACCGAGCAGTGCTGAATACAATCTGGACAATGCTGAACCCTAATTGCAAAATGCTAAGCCCTAACTTGGCAATATGAAGTTTACACAATTTGTTGAGGAAATGAGGTGAGTTGTGAAGGTGGTCATGTTAACTTACCCATGGCAAGGGGATGGGGTCAAGTGTTTTGAAGATAGGAAATCATGTGATGGAACTTCTAGGATTATGACCATACCAATTCGCTACATTGACTGGGAGCAAGATTCGTGATTGATGAGAAACTGGTTTGAACTTAATATATTTACTTGAACAGATAAGATTTCATTTCCTCCAATCACCCTGCCTGTGTTGCCACAACAGTACACAGGGATTGGCAGTTCTTATTTGTGGACAACTTGCAGTATTTACAGTCATTCTCCACCTTTGTGCTTCAAACATCAGCCAGGTGGCAGTAGAATGATTGGTTGGGTGTGGTTCCTATGCACTGGCACTGAATGGTTGAGGGGGGAGGCATCTGTCCTGTTACTGAGATCGACAGAAAGATTGGCATTTATAAAGCACCTTTTGGGACCAAGGTTGTATCAAGGTGCTTTACAGTCAATGAAGTAAACCTGAAGTATTGTTACAGTTAAAAAATAGGAAACATGGCAGCCAATTTGTACACAGCAAGATCTTGCAACGATGAAGCAATAACCAGATGATTTATTTTTGTGACCTTAACCAAGGGGTTAGTGTCAGCCATGACACCAAGGAGAAGTCTGAAATTAATGCCGCGGGGTCTTTTATTTCCTACTGGAAGGACAGGTGTAACCTTAGTTTAATGCCTCATTGGAAAAGCAGCACCTTCAACAGAGTGTTAAAGTAACACTCTCTTGGTATTGGACTGGTGTGTTAGTCTGTCACCAAAGTGAGCCCTCAAGTCATGATGTATTGATCAGAGATGAGAAAGAGTTGGAGCCCCTGCTCCCCTACTCGTCTCCTACAGTTACATTGTGGCAGCATCCTTACACCTGGATTAGTGCCATTCTGCTGCCATGATCTTCTGGTTTTCAGGTGAAATGGATGTTCAAATCATGATGTGTGGTGCTATCATTCAAGCCATCACACCCCCAGGGTCTGAGAGTATCAACCTTGCCTTGGAAACCCACATAGGATCATACCCAAGGCCAGAAGAAGCGCCTGGAACTCACTGCCCAGAGAGGTGGTACAGGCAGAACCCCTCACAACATTGCAGAAGTACAGCAAAGCTTTTATTAACCGGCACCTATAGAACCAGGAGTTGAGCAAATATTCTAGATAATCAAGAGGTCTATACAATCGACGTAAAAGCACACACTAAGTAATAGAAATGTATGCGGGGGTATATATATCACTTGTTATGCTTTATTTAAGTAAATAATTTAAACAATAATGAAACTTTGTCTTTAATAAAACTTACTGGCAGAGAACCCTTCACTCACACCCTCAACTGACTACTCAGACATCACAGAGATCACTATAATATAATAAACTGGACAATAAACCTAATTCTAATTCTAATTTTAGGTACATAAGTTTGGCTGCAGTGGTGGATGGGGAGATACTTGTTATATTCACTTTTGTAACAGGAGCAAATTATTACAGATCTGTACTGAAAACAAAAATTGCTGGAGATCACGGAGGGTCCCTGATTCACTGTGATCTCCAGCACTTTTATATTCAACATTGTAACAGGTCACCTTTGCTTGAGTTCTCTCCAAAGCCCTTTCAAGTTGAATAAGCCATCTCCTGTCAAAAAGGACCACTTAACCACACTGACTTTACTAGCAACTTGTCCTCTTACTCTCTGAACATTTTGAGTTTTGGATTTCCAGTATTTTGTTCTTAAGAGTAGTGTTGCATCCCTACGTGAGTTTGGATTGCTTGCAACTTCAGCAACCCACTTCTGATCTGAAATGACCTAATTCTGCCCACCACAAAGACTGCCTCCTGCTAATTCTACAATATCCTTAATTGTGCCTCAATTTGCTGCTGAAATATTATTCTGTGCCTTATACTGACAAACACGGATTTTTGTCACTGCTTGTCTGACCATCTCCCTACCCTCTCAACTTCAGTTCATCCAAAGTTCTGTTGTTCATATCCTATTCCTCACTGAGTAATGTAGACCCTTCACGTTTCTATCCTCGGTTGATCTACAATGGTTCCCAGTCTCCAAAACACTAACATCTCATCCTCTTGCTTAAAGATGGCAGCAGAATGGGACACTCCAGCCGAAACATGTCCGCTCCTCTCATTCTTTTTTGTTTTATTTCTCCCTCTTTTCCTCCCTTCTGTGTTTTTCTTCTCTGCTTCTGTCTTCTCAGACACTTGGCCTTGGACACCCAGCTGTAACCTCCGAAGCGGGCTCAGGAACACCAGCGGCCCGGCGCGGTGGGGTGCCCAGTGCTCAGACCATGTGGAGGCCTCCTGTGCTGGTCTTCTGCAGAAAGCCCTTGGAGAGACACTGTGAGGTTTGTCTCTTTAACTTTGCTTCTGGTTTTTCCGACCTGTAGTTACACCATGTATAGCTGTAAAGAAACTTTTTTCTTCATTTCTCTTTTCTGTAACTAAGCATCGTAACCAGGTCCTCTTTAGGTGGAGACTTATAAACCTTAAGTGTGTGACATTAAAGCTAGTTCTAATTCTAAACTTATTTTGCCCTATTTGTAGTCATACAACTGCTAACAAGGTCTGTTACACAGATTGTGTTGATTTAGACATTTACTCCTCTCTGTCTCTACAGGACCCCACGACTGCAGCCATCTGTATCACGCTATATGGAAACATCATCACTGTCCCGACCCTAAGCTGTCCTCCCATGGCCAATCTTTAGGTACTACTCCCAATATCTCTGGGTGGCCTTCATTAGTGACTGATTGTGCCTCTGTCAAATGTCTTTGGGATGCTTTTTAGAAAAGTTTCTCCAGGCAGACAATGAGGCACCATAATTTGATGTGAGGCTGGATGAACACAACAGGCCAAGCAGCATCTCAGGAGCACAAAAGCTGACGTTTCCAAGATGTCCAAGTTCTTTAAGGACCGCAACTTTCCCCCCACAGTGATCGAGAACGCCCTTGACCGCGTCTCCCGTATTTCCCGCAACACATCCCGCACACCCCGCCCCCGCCACAACCGCCCTAAGAGGATCCCCCTCGTTCTCACACACCACCCTACCAACCTCCGGATACAACGCATCATCCTCCGACACTTCCGCCATTTACAATCCGACCCCACCACCCAAGACATTTTTCCATCCCCACCCCTGTCTGCTTTCCGGAGAGACCACTCTCTCCGTGACTCCCTTGTTCGCTCCACACCGCCCTCCAACCCCACCACACCCGGCACCTTCCCCTGCAACCGCAGGAAATGCTACACTTGCCCCCACACCTCCTCCCTCACCCCTATCCCAGGCCCCAAGATGACATTCCACATTAAGCAGAGGTTCACCTGCACATCTGCCAATGTGGTATACTGCATCCACTGTACCCGGTGCGGCTTCCTCTACATTGGGGAAACCAAGCGGAGGCTTGGGGACCGCTTTGCAGAACACCTCCGCTCAGTTCGCAACAAACAACTGCACCTCCCAGTCGCAAACCATTTCCGCTCCCCCTCCCATTCTCTAGATGACATGTCCATCATGGGCCTCCTGCAGTGCCACAATGATGCCACCCGAAGGTTGCAGGAACAGCAACTCATATTCCGCCTGGGAACCCTGCAGCCATATGGTATCAATGTGGACTTCACCAGTTTCAAAATCTCCCCTTCCCCTACTGCATCCCTAAACCAGCCCAGTTCGTCCCCTCCCCCCACTGCACCACACAACCAGCCCAGCTCTTCCCCCCCACCCACTGCATCCCAAAACCAGTCCAACCTGTCTCTGCCTCCCTAACCGGTTCTTCCTTTCACCCATCCCTTCCTCCCACCCCAAGCCGCACCCCCATCTACCTACTAACCTCATCCCACCTCTTTGACCTGTCCGTCTTCCCTGGACTGACCTATCCCCTCCCTACCACCCCACCTATACTCTCCCCTCCACCTATCTTCTTTACTCTCCATCTTCGGTCCGCCTCCCCCTCTCTCCCTATTTATTCCAGTTCCCTCTCCCCATCCCCCTCTCTGATGAAGGGTCTAGGCCCGAAACGTCAGCTTTTGTGCTCCTGAGATGCTGCTGGGCCTGCTGTGTTCATCCAGCCTCACATTTTATTATCTTGGAATTCTCCAGCATCTGCAGTTCCCATTATCTCAGGCACCATAATTTGCATGACTTGTGTTTATATTGAATGTTTGTCAAGCATAGGATAAATCAGATTGAGCTGGAGGAACGCAGTAGGTCAGGCAACATTAAAGGCAGCACGCTGGCTCAGTGGTTAGCACTGCTGCCTCACAACGCCAGGGACCGGGCTTGGTTCCACCCCCGGGCAACTGTCTGTGTGGAGTTTGCATATTTTCCCCGTTTCCTTGGTGCTTCGGTTTCCTGCCACAGTCCAAAAATGTGCAGAATAGGTGGATTGGCTATGCCAAATTGCCCATAGTGTTTAGGGATGTGTAGATTGTGTGAATTTTGGGAGAATGGGTGTGGATGGGATGTTCTGAGGGTTGCTGAGGACTTGTTGGGCACTGTAGGGGTTCTGTGATCTCTGAAAGCCTCTGATGGTGTCTGACCTACCAGCTCCATGTGGTATTGACTCTGACTGCAGCATCTGCTGTTCTTGCCATCTCTGAGGTTAAATCAGGTTCCATTTGCAGAAAGAGACACATTCAGAAAGTTTAGCAAGCATCACAATTTCTTTTGAGCTTCCCAAACAAGATCATCATACAACTTTTTAAAATTCCATTTGTGGGATGAGCGTGTCACAGGGCAAGAATTTAGTCCTAATCATTAATTGCCAGAGGGCAGTCAAGCATATTGCTGTGGGTCTGGGGTCACCTGAGGCCAGACCAGGTAGAATAGTAGATTTTCTTTCCTAAACAACATTCGTGAACCAGATAGGTTTTTACATTTGAGAGTAGTTTGCTTTTCATTCCAGACCTTTTTATACAGATAAAATTTGCCATCTGCCAAAGGAGGGATTCAAACTCACATCCACTGAACATTAATCTGAGGTTCTGGATAACTAGACTGATGACATCACCTCATATTTCCATATTTTCCCCTTTTTCTCTCTCCTCCCTGAATCTTACACCTTCATCCTTCTCAGAAGAAGCTACATTTCCACCATGTCTCCTTACCCTAATTGGGTCTGACTTACAAAGGCAACAGCTGTAATTACTCCTCTGTATGACTGTAATTACTATCTTATAACTAAAGCAAGAATACAGTAAGGAGTTTAACATTATCCAGAAATGCATAATGACAAGACGCACAGATCAGTTACCAGGTGAATGGATTTTGGTAAGATCACATAGAGTAATTGAAATGTCCAGCACAAAAACAGACCCTTCAGTCCAATTCGTCCACGCTAACCAGATGTGCTAAATTAATTTACTCCCATTTGCCAGCATTTGGCCCATTGCTGTCTAACCCCTTCCTCATCATGTGCCCATCCAGATGCCTTTTAAATATTGTAATTATAAGCCTCCAGCACCTCCTCTGGTAATTCATTCCATACATGTACCACCCTCTGCATGAAAAAAATTGTCCCTTAGGTCTCTTTTAAATCTTTTCCCTTTCACCTTAAACTACACTGTCTAGTTTTGGACTCCCCTACCCTGGGATAAAGACCTTGCCTATTTACCCCATCCATGCCCTTCATGATTTTATAAACTTGTATATGGTCACCTCTCAGTCTCTGACATCTGGAGTACTGTGTACATTGGTGATTTCGATATTTAGAAAATGATATGCTTGCATTGGAAATCATAAAATCCCTACAGTGCAGATGGGAAGCATTCAGTCCACTGAGTCTGTACCAGCCCTCCGAACAGCATCCCACTCAAACCACTCCCAACCCCTTACCCCTCTAACCCTGCATTTACCGTGTTGAATCCACCCAACCTGCACATCTTTGGACTACCAGAGGAAACCCATGCAAACTTGGGCACAATGTGCAAATTCCACACAATCACCTGAACCCAGGTCCCTAGTGCTATGAGGCAGCAGTGCTAACCACTGAGCCACCTAGTAAAGGCTCACGAGAGGTCAGTCCCTGGGATGAAGGGATTTTTCCAATGATATGTGGAGTAAGTTGAGTCTATATTTTATGGAGGTTAGAAGAATCAAAGTTGATTTCATTCAAATACACAAGATTCTGAAGGGGCCTGATTAGGTCAATGAGAAATTATTTCCAATGAACAGGGAATTTAAAACATGGGACTGTATCTCAGAATAAGAGATTAGGATGGAGATGAAGAAAAATGTCTTCACTCAAAACGTTGTGAATCTTTGGAATTCCCTATCCAGATGGTCTGGATGCTGTTTTATTTAATATATTTAAGGCTGAGGTAGACAGACTTTTGATCTCCCTGAGAAAAGCAATTTGGGGACAGACAGGAAAGTGGAATTGAAACTCAAGCTCAAGATCAGCTGTGATGGTATTAAAAGAAGGAGGCTCCTGCACACATCTCTTCTGTTCACAACAAATTCACAACACAAATACTGAGTGTTATTGATCAAATGAAATACAATCTCCGATTGGCCAGAGAGAACCCTTCCGTTCAACAGGGATCTACATCTAATCAGCACTTGTGTCAAAGTAAGTTCATTCAGCTAAGCTGTCACAAGTACAGTTCACATTAGTGTGAGAGAAGTGTGGAGAATCCCAACAAGGGTTCACTTTCCCCGGTAAAAAGAAAAATGCATGATGCAACCCTGGGTCACATTCTAAAAAGGTGACCTAACGAAGTGCTAACCCTAGCTCAGTGGCCAACTCACTCACCTTGGAGATAGTAGGAACTGCAGATGCTGCAGAATCTGAGATAACAAGGTGTGGAGCTGGATAAGACCATAAGACATAGGAGTGGAAGTAAGGCCATTTGGCCCATCAAGTCCACTCTGCCATTTAATCATGGCTGATGGGCATTTCAGCTCCACTTCCCTGCACTCTCCCCGTAGCCCTTCAAGAATTTATCAATCTCTGCCTTGAAGACATCTAATGTCCAGGCCTCCACTGCGCTCCATGACAATGAATTCCCCAGGCCCACCACTCTCTGGCTGAAGAAATGTCTCCTCATTTCCGTTTTAAATTTACCCCCTCTAATTCTAAGGCTGTGCCCACGGGGTCTTTGTCTCCCCACCTAACGGAAACAACTTCCTAGCATCCACCCTTTCTAAGCCATACATAATCTTGTACGTTTCTATTAGATCTCCCCTCAACCTTCTAAACTCTAATGAATCCAATCCCAGGATCTTCAGCCATTGATTGTATGTTAAAACTACCATTCCCGGAATCTTCCGTGTGAATCTCCGCTGGACACGTTCCTGCACCAGTATGTCCTTCCTGAGGTGTGGGGCCCAAAATTGGACAGTGTATTCTAAATGGGGCCTAACTAGAGCTTTATAAAGTCTCAGAAGCACACTACTGCTTTTATATTCTAACCTGCTTGAGATAAATGACAACATTACATTCGCTTTCTTAATCACGGACTCTACCTGCAAGCTAACCTTTAGAGAATCCTGGACCGACACTCCCAGATTCCTTTGTACTTCTGCTTTACGAATTTTCTCACCGTTTAGAAAATAGTCCATGCCTGTATTCTTTTTTCCAAAGTGCAAAACCTCACATTTGCTCACATTGAATTTCATCAACCATTTCCTGGACCACTCCTAAAATGTCTAAATCTTTCTGCAGCCTCTGCACCTCCTCAGTACTACCTGCCTGTCCACCTATCTTCGTATCATCAGTAAACTTCGCCAGAATGTCCCCAGTCCCTTCATCCAGATCATTAATATACAAGGTGAACAGCTGCGGCCCCAACACTGAACCCTGCGAGACACCACTCGTCACCAGTTGCCATTCCGAAAAAGAGCCTTTTATCCCAACTCTCTGCCTTCTGTCAGACAGCCAATCCTCAATCCAAGCCAGTAGTTCACCTCGAACACCATGGGCCCTCACCTTGCTCAGCAGCCTCCCATGAGGCACCGTATCATAGGCCTTTTGGAAGTCGAGATAGATAATATCCACTGGGTTTCCCTGGTCTAAACCTACTTGTTACCTCTTCAAAGAATTCGAACAGGTTTGTCAGGCCCAACCTCCCCTTACTAAATCCATGCTGACTTGTTCTCACCCAACCCTGTACTTCCAAGATTTTAGAAATCTCATCCTTAACAATGGATTCTAGAATTTTACCAACAATCAAGGTTAGGCTAATCGGCCTATAATTTTCCATCTTTTGTCTTGATCCTTTCTTAAACAAGGGGGTTACAACAGCAATTTTCCAATCATCTGGGACTTTCCCAGACTCCAGTGACTTTTGAAAGATCACAACCAAAGCCTCCGCTATTTCCTCGGCCACCTCCCTCAGAACTCTAGGATGTAGCCCATCGGGGCCAGGAGATTTATCAATTTTTAGACCTTTTAGCTTTTCAAGCACTTTCTCTTTTGTCATGCCTACCATACTCAACTCTGCCCCCTGACTCTCCTTAATTGTTGGGACACTACTCATGTCTTCCACTGTGAAGACTGACGCAAAGTCTAGATAGATAATATCCACTGGGTTTCCTTGGACTAAATGTCTAAATCTTTCTGCAGCTCTTCAGCTATTTCCTTAGATCCCATCACTAGCCTTCCAGCATCAATTTGGAGATAACATGGTGTGTAGCTGGAAGGACACAGTAGGCCAAGCAGCATCAGAGGAGCAGGAAGGCTGATGTTTCGGGTCTTCTTTGGAAAATATTTTCTGCAGGGTCTAGGCCCAAAATGTCAGCCTTCCTGCTCGGCCTGCTGTGTTCATCTAGCTCCACACCTTGTTATCTCACTCACCTTAGAGTTGGACTTCTGGGGCCCCAGCCTGAGCAGAGCCAATTTTCTGAAAGGTCCCAACCCAGCATACCAGTTTTTCTGTTCCTCTGATGCTGCCTGGCATGATGTGGTCCTCCAGCCCCACACTGTTATCTCTGACTCCAGCATTTGTAGTTCTTGCTATCCAAGCAGAGCTCTGCATCGTCCGAGATGCTACATCAATGAGACATTGGACTGTGGTCCATCAAGCCCTATGAAGAGGGTTTTCTACAACACTCACTTCAAATGAAGATTAGAATGTGCCCAATGCTCTAGCCTAGTCTATGTTTATTCCTTAACCTAAACAACAAGTTGATTACTATCAATATGTTACTAATGAGAGCTGGCTATGCAAAATTGTCTGCTAAGGTTTTTCTATTAATTTACAGGGTGTAGGCAGGCATCAATGACTCAGTCCTGGTGTTCACTTGATTGCCCTGGAGACTACGGTGGTGAGCTGCCTTCTTGAACTATGGCAGTCTATGGATGCAGGTACACCTACAGTGCTGTTAGGAAGATTGATCCAGCAGCAATATCCTGAAGCCGTGAAGGATTGGTGATGTATTTCCATGTCAGGATGGTGTATGGCTTGGACGGGAACTTGCAAGAGGTGGCAGGGGTGTTCCTATGCTGTCATTATCATTCTGGGTAGTAATGGTTAAGTATTTGAAAAGTGTTGTTGACTCAGTCTAAGTAGGGGTGCATTCTGCCATCTCCTTAAAAATTCATTTTTGCTGTAAGGTGTTGGATGGGTGCCAAGTGAATATTCTGTCATATTCCTGGACTTTGTCCTTGGAGATGGTGGACAAACACTAGGAAGTCAGGAGCCACTGTATTTATATGGTTGATCTAGTATAGTTTTTGGTCAATGGTAACTCCCAGAAAGATAGTGGGGGATTTAATAATACCAACAAATGTCAAGGAGAAGTGGTTAGATTCTCTTTTTAAATTTAATTGCCTGACACAGTTACTTCACTTAACAGTCCAAGCGTGGATATTGTCCAGATCTTGTTGCTGTGACAATACTATGGCTTTAAGTGGTATATTTTGTCCTTTTTATTTGAAGGGAAGTTTCAAGAGAAGTACCAACTATCTGTCTGAATCCAGTAAAGCTTGTGAGACCTTTCTTTTTAAAAAGAAGTTGGAACAATAGAAGCAGCCTGAATGGATAGGGTTAAGCTCCTACAGAACCAGTTTTTCAGTAGTGATTGTTGCTGGAATCTTGAAGCTGTATGTGGAAGCTGTTTTTTCCTCTATGTTACAGCTAAAAATCTAGGGTTCTCTTCCTGCTGCTAGAATTGCATGCAAGACAATCTATTTTACTAAATTTGTCTTTGCCAAGGGTGTATTTATAGGATGTTCCTAGATGGGAACAGTTATTGTTTAGTAGTTAAATAATCTATCATTCCATTAAATTTTCCAATAGAGTTAAGTTCTTCCAATTTTCTTTTGTTGTATTTTAAACTATTCACACACCAAACAGTGTGTTTTGCTTCAAGGCTGGTGGTTTAACCAGTGAAATTACATTAAGAATGCAGTGCCTGGCGCTTGCCTTTAAAAATAAGAAAAAGTTAGGGTCTAGACTATCTTCTTGATATAATTTGAGGGGGTTTGGTCTGACCCATAACACTGCATACAGATATGGAATACTTCAGTTTCCAAGGAGTCACCAAATAGCATTGAACATTTGCTAATGATTTTAACAATGTCACTACTTCGGACCTCAGGATGAAAGGATGGGTACTGAAGTAGCCAACAATGAGTGAACTTCAAAATTGGCTATAAAAGGACTCTGGGACATGACAAAGGTCATGAATGATGCTGAATAAATACAATCTTAATTTCTTTGTTAGACAAAAAGTATGAAGTTCATTAAGAAATTCAAAAGGACTGATTTACAAAATCTCGTGTGTGTATTTATTACCATTATAAAGTTTACAGACAAGCATATTGTTAAGACAATTCACAATTAAGCGTGCACAGGGAAGCATCACCAGTATGTTCTACTCATTATTTGCCTTTTGTAACAAGAAAAGGTCTTTGGATTTTAAGTCATTCATACATGTTGCACAATATTCAGCAGTACACAAAAAAGGAAAACAAGGCAAATTAAGTTTCAGCCACGCTTGTGTACTCACATTTATGGTTTTAACAACCGGTCAAGCAAAATCAATCCTGTTAATATGGAGACCCTAGTAATAATTGCGACGTTAATACCAGATTCAGAATTGGCCCTCCACACCGAGACTTGGAAGCAGAATGATGTAGGCTGGCTTTAACAAGTATATTCTAGAATCTCCCCACTATGCCTTTTGTGATACTACCATCTACATCTCAATTAACATTAATTGCTGCTTTTTGACAAGTGACATTACCAAATGTTCACATTTTATTGATGGGTCCCTATTTGTACCTCGTTTACTATATTTAAAATTGCAACTTCTCTTCCCCCCCAATCACACTGGGGAATGTTGCACTGCCATGGAAGGAGAGTTGCAGTTCATACTTCAGGCTAATTCAGACAGAAGGGCGAAGATAAACACACACACTTGTTACAAAAGCAAATATTATTATAGACTGCAGTACCCAGACCTTCTAATAAAACATTCCTCTAAGCTATCCCTTCCCTCCAAAATATAATTTGCAAATATTTAAAACCCAGTGCTTAAGAAGAAAAGAAAAGTGGGTCTTAGGGGCCGCTCCCAAATCTCGCTTTTATCTTATAACCAATGCGTTCTTCCATTATAAAGAACACTCAAAACAGGGGGAAAAAAAATGCAAGGTTGAACATTAATTGGCAAGTTTTTAAAAATAATTTCTGGAAAATATCAAAGAATTAAATTGGGTGTGGGAGAGTGGACCTTTTAAAAAGGGATGTTTTAGAATGTAGACAGCCTGTAGTTGACAGTACTTTTGTAAACAGCTGGAAGTTTTGTTTTAAAATTAAAAATGTTGAAAAGTGGCAATTAAGGGGTACAACAGATTTAATCAAAATATTTAATTGTTTCTTACTATCATCATGGAACATGCCATTGCTCTATCACGATCTAACTCCTAGCTGCCTGCCCCCTCAGCCAAATATCTGCATAAAAGCAAGGTGTGGGGGAGGTGGGAGCACTTATTCTCAAGAAGGGCTTTTAATAACCAAGGAGGCAACCAGCTTGCAGCAAATCAATGTAGCTCACAAATTATTAAGCTCCAGTAGAGTTTGATCGAGCATCTGGTGCATGCTGAGGTTTTCTTCTTTGGCTTGTGCCAGTTTCTCTGTTGCAAGATTAAAAGATAGATAAATAAGTCAATGAAACACAACACATTCACTCAAAAAAGATGCCCATTTTACACTGAAGGCATGCACATAGAATCCTGCTATCCAGGTCAAGCCAACTGTTCACATGCACTGTGTAAACACAAGTTTATAATATTCTCTTTTGAAAATAAGGGCAAATCCTTAGCTACCATCAGGATCCTGTTTCCTCACATTATGACAGTATCAGTATGTAATTGGGTCAATGACATTTTTGGGACATCAGGACCATGCAAGGATTCATGTGAATGAAAACCCTTTTTCGTTAGGATTCACAACTGGTAATTCAAGGAAATAAAATGCAAAGATGCAAGGGAACTGCATTTACAAATACACGATCAGCTGGTTAGACCGTTACAAAGCAAATGCTAGCGTTACAAAAAAAAATTACTGCAAGCATATCTGGTAACTCGTCAAAAACTGCATACAACACACTGGCAGCTTACAGCATTTGCACTGAAACAGATATTCTCCTACAGACTAGCTCACTTACCAGGAAATCTAAAATTCAGAGAGAGTTTGAATAAATTAGCAAGCTGGCTAAGTTACAATATACCAATGGGTTAGGCAAGTGAGCTCATTTGACAGGCAATCCAAAACTAGTCAGAGGAGAAAATATAGCAGTCAGCAGCTTAAAAAAAAAGAGAGTTAGAAACCAGGCTAGATACCACCCCTCAAAATCAGGCACTCAGGTCATTCAAGGCCAGCTTAAGCTCATTAGCAAGAAGACGGTTTTGCTCAAGTTGATGATACAGGCGATCTTCAGGATCCACAGTCAGGTTAGAAGGAAACAAAAGCAGAAGAGTTGAGGTTAGGCAAGAGAGCACAAAGTAGGAAACCAGCAAAGCTCAATGTCAAAAATCTAAATCCAAGCAAATCTCACGAATACACAACTCCAACCTGCACAGTGTTGAAACACTGTTTACAGTCTGAGATGACACATGCCCCAACACACACCATTACACGTCAACAAAAGACCAGCGACTGAAGCACATTTTGGTCTTTACTCGTTGAAACATAATACAGTCAAACCTCATTTTGGACAATGGTTCCAAGAACTGAAGATTCTGATGCCACCAACCTTGCAAGAAAATAAAATCTCTGCTAGACAGCATTGTGGAGCAATAATTGAAGTGAATGTTTTCACGAACTTGTAAAATATTTTAATATAATAGTAGAATTTTATTATTTGACTTAATTTAGAATCAAATCCATCCCCCTCTATGTGCTTATAAGTAACTTATAAATTTGCATTAAATCATGTCTCTCACTTTGAAACAGTATGTTAAATTGTCCATCTTCATTAAATGTCAAACATACAGTTTGGGACTGAAGTCACATTATCACAGAAAACAATTAAAAAGATTAATGGAATGATATCCTTTAACCCCACAAGGACTAAAATATAAAAGGAGCAGAAGTTATGATTCAGTCATACAGAACCTAGCTGGACTACATCTGGAGTTACTGTGAACAGTTCTGGTACTGCACCTTAGGAAAGGTGCATTTAACTTGGAGTCAGCACAGCATAGTCTTACCAGAAAGAGAGCTGCAATCCAAGGTTAAATCACAAGGATGTATCAGGCATGTTTTCTGATGATAGATAATTAAAAACGAAAGATGCTGACTTTCTCTCTCTCCAACGATAGTAGATCCGCTGAGTATTCCCAGCATTATTTTCTTTTGTAACAAATTGTGATTGTTTCCAGGAATTTGGAACGTTAAAGGGTAATTTCGACAAATGGCTCAGATAGAGAAAATATCATTGTACCTAGGGGCTAGATTCTTCTCAGGATTGAAACTGGGAAAATTTTTGAATTCTAAGGTTGGGACTCTTTTTTGCAAGTGGCAATTGATCTACTATTCCTTTTCAAGCAGAGATTGACAAGGTTTTCATTAAGTGAAAGCTTTTAAGAGATATGGGGAAAAGGCAGGGTCACAGATCAATGGCCGAATAGATGGATATGAGGTTAAATGCCTTGTTCCTGTTCCTAGGTTACTAGCTCAGACTGAGTTTTGGTACGCTGAACTGGTTTAATCTAGTAGTTTTTTGGACAATGTGTCTTTGGTGTTAGTCCATAATTTCACATTTTTTTGTTCTTGGATTGGAGCTCACACCTGCTGGCACAGGATACATTGCACTCTTTTTAAGCTACAGACTGACAGCAGGATTTAAAAGAATGACGAAGCCAGTTACTGATAACCAAGTAGCAAAAGGGAAGCCAAAGCCGACATTGAGGTCCCTATAGATCCTAAACTCTCAACTTTAGTTCGTTAAATATGAATACCAAAGATACCACCTTTTGAATCAGACATAGTATAAAACAGATAGATCTTTGCATGGAAGAAAAACAGGAGAACTACTGAAATAGCTCCCCGCAAGTCAGAGGCTATGACGCCATTTTTCTGTCTCACTGAGGGAAGTAATAAAGGTGTTAAATGTGCACGTTAATTCCTGCGGGGTTGGGGGATCATCTTTTAAGTATCGTCATAAGGGAGCGTTCCGGATAAACTGTGGATTGTTTCTGGATACCAACGACACCAAAGGACACAGTGTGGAAAAATAGCTCATTGAGTTCAGAAGTTGAGGTATCTTACAGCTGTCATGCAGGGCCTTGGTGAAATGGCACCTGGAGTGGGGTGTGCAGTTTTGGTCTCCCTGTCTAAGGGAGAATGCACTTGCCATAAAGGGAGTGCTGTATAAACAGATTCACTAGGCTGCTACTAGGAATAGCAAGACTGTTGAATCATAGAATCCCTACAACGTGGAAGCAGGCAGCTTGGCCCATTGGGTCCACACTGCCCCACCAAACAGCGTCCAACCCAGCCCCCCCGCAAACCCCCAACTCTGGCTGAGGAGTGACTGGTTCGACTTGGATCTGTATTCACAAGGGTTTCAAAAAGGAGGGGATCTGATTAAAACGTATAAAAATCTAATCAGGGCTGGACAGACTAGATGCAGGGAAGATGTTCCCCTAGTAGGGGCGTCTAGAACCAGGGAGTCTTACTGTACGGGGCAGACCATTTAGGTGGGACATGAGGATATATTTATTCACTCAAAGGGTGGTGGATCTGTTGAATTCACCATCACAGAAGGATCAGGAAGCCGGGTCATGATTATGTTCAAGAAGAAACTAGATTAATTTTAAGACATTAAAGAAAGGAAGGAATATGGTGAGCGGGCTGGTATATGGTGTTGCGATAGAGAATCAGCCCTTATCATATTAGACTGGCATAAAGACAAATGGCCAAGTCCTTTGTTTTGATGGTCAAATGTAAAAAGGAAATAAAGTGAGATGGTGACAAACAGAGCCAGACAGTAGCCGATTTTCAAAAGGTGAGAGTGTCTGAGGCAGAGCAACGATGCAACTGTTTGCAAAGGGAAAGTTTCAAATTTGCAACAGGGGAACACATTGGGATATGGGGGCAAAGCAAAGCAGAGAGAATGTCTTGTATTGATCTTGTAAAAAGCCAGCAGAGATGTTGGGCTGAATGGTTGACATCCAATCGGTCAACATAGAATTCTTGGTGACAGAAGAGTTAAATCATTGATATGTACAGCATGCAAACAGACCAGTGAATCCAACCCATACCTACTGACCAGATATCCTACATTAATCTAGTCCCATTCGGCCCGTATCCCTCTAAACTCTTACTATTCATGTACCATCCTGATGCCTTTTAAACATTGTAATTGTACCAGCCTCCAACAACTCTACAAAGTCAAAATAAACCGAGATAGCAAAATAGATTTTCTGACGTTTGGAATAGTTAGCCAGGTAAAGCAAGTCGCAGAAACACTGGGACTGTTCCAAATATATCAAAGTAACCAACATCAATGCACTAGGATGGATGGCTATTCACTGTTTCTGACAAGATAAACTAGAGTGACTGTATGTTAGAAACAAAAACTAAAAATTATTCAAAAGAAAGACAAGAGGCTTTAAGTGAATTATATGCAAACTCAAGGGGTTAATTCTATCAACTAAGCACATGCCTTTGTCACTGGGAGTGAGTGCAGAAAGAGGACAGCTGCAATTACACGTAGTTATCTCGGACCTGAGCTCATTTCCAACAATCATCACAGGGCCACTGAATTACTTGTGATCTTTGCAGCAACATAGCACTTACTGGCAGGAATAGCCTCTTCTAGCTTGATGTCTTGTTACCCAAGAAATACTTGCCATTGAGGAAGGACAGTGAGGGGACACCAGACTGATTCCTGGGATGATAAGGTTTGTTGTATGAGGAGAGATTAGACTGACTGAGCTAGAGTTTAGAAGAACAAAAGGGAATTTGAGGTGTACAAAATGATAAGAGGATAGAGTGGACAGCTAGAGACTTTTCTCCCCCCCTCGGATGGAGGTAGCTATTCCGAGGGGACATAGTTTTAAAGTGAGCAGAGGTAGATATAGGGGAGATGTCAGAGGTAAGTTCTTTACACAGAGTGGTAGGGGCATGGAATGCATTGCCGAGGAGGGTAGTGGATGTGGCCTCATCAGGGGCATTTAAGTGGCTATTAGATAGCCATTTGGATGATAGTATAAAGGTGGGGTGGAGGCTAGATAGACCTTAGGTTTAGGGTAAAAGTTCAGCACAACATTGTGGGCAGAAGGGCCTGTACTGTTCGATGTTCTATCTCATTGAAACAAAAATTCTGACATTACTGGACAGACTAGATATAGACATGACACTCCCCCCTTGCTTGTTGCCCCCCCCCCCCTCCAGGTGAGGGGTTTGTCTAGAACAAAAGATCACGGTTTCAGGATAGAGGGTTTGAACTGCCATGAGGAGAAATTTCTTCAGAAGGGTGAACTGGTGGAATTCTCTATCGCATAAAGCAGTGGAGGCAAAGTATATTTAATAAATAAAAAGGTAAGGTCACAACCGTCCCAAGGGACCACAGAGAGAGAGAGAGACAACTGGAGGTGGTTTAACCCGAGGGTCACCATGCCTCAGGTGAGGAGAGAGATTGAGAAGTCTTCATGATAACTGCAGCTACTATAGAAATTGAACCCACCTTGTTAGGATTACTTTGCATTGCAAACCAGCCAACTGAGCTAGCCCACCCCCACCGATATTAAGAAATAGATTTCTAGACGCTAGAAGCATTAGGTGCAGGGGGAGAGAACAGAAGTATGGCTGAGAGGTGCATGATCAGTCATGATCAATACTGAGACTGGGGAGGTGACGGCCAAGTGATATTACCACTGGAATATTAATCCAGAGACCCAGGTAATGATCTGGGGACCTGGGTTCGAATCTAACCATGGCAGATGATGGAATTTGTATTCACAAATTCTGAAACTAAGTCTAATGGTGACCATGAATCTATTGCCGATGTTGGAGAAACCCGTTTGGTTTACTAATGTTCTTCAGGGAAGGAAACTGCCATCCTTAAAGCTTTTCACTGGACTTAGGTACATGTGACTCCAGACCCACAGCAATGTGGTTGACTCTTAACTGCCCTCTGGGTAATAAACTTTGGCCTAGCTAACAATAACCAAAACCAAAACAAAAGCAGGAACAATGGACCAAATAGCCTACTCTTGCTTCTTTATGTCTGTCTTTAATCTTGCTGTCTTCAGTCAATCCCAATCCTCTCGAAGGTTCAAGCAAATGAGAATATGAAAGAGGTTTGCATTTGTAAATGACTCACAGCACCAATTTGTTCAAATTGTTGAACCTGTGGACCATAGACCAGGAAGCACAGCAAGTGAGGTCACCTCTGGGACTGAACTACACTGACTTGGAGGACAGACTCAGACATCAGACAATCCAGGGCTCAAACTGAAAAGCAGCTGAAACAACTGGAAATTCCAACTTATCTTCCAAAAAGAGAAAAACCCTACAAGTAAATTAAATAAAGTAAATGCAGAACGAAAATCATATCATTATGAAAAAGTATTAGTTTTCATGTTGTACCCTTCATCAAAAGTGTAAGACCATGTATCTGTGCTGACCTGGTGTGGACTCCATCACAAATGCCAGCACACCCACTGTTTCCCATATTAAAATTCTTAAAAGGAAGTCCAATGGTTATCTGCAACTTGGGAGTCCTGGTGCATTTTAAAGCATGGTTTCCTTCAAGCTGTGAACTTATGAACATTCGTTTCTTGCAAAACGTCAACAGAAGCACTTTTCACAACAATCCAATCAGTGGACCCATTGCAACAGATCAATGACCAATGGTTTGGAATTAGATGGTGGAATGTGCAGGGAGTTGAGGAAGGCTATGTAGACTGATACCGAATCATAAACCGTGTAAACAAGGACACAGCCAGAGAAAGGATCAGCTTTATTAGAGCGACACAGACACACGTGCATGCAGTCCAAGCTAGAGGATCTCCGACTCCCTAGATGTGTGTCAAAAATCTTGTTTAGCTTCAAACTTACATGTCTTTCATTCCTACATGAATGATTCTTAGCGTGAGTGAACAGTCCACACTCCCAATTATTAAATGATCTCTAGCCAAAGCTGTGGTGTATGCACTTATCAAAGGCAGAGAGCGGGTGGTCCAGGTGAAGCAGCAATTTACTTGAACTTCACTCAATCCAATTGACTGTATTCGCTGCTCACAACGCGGTCTCCTCGACACAGGGGAGACGAGGCACAGACTGGGTGACCGCATTGTGGAACACCCATGTCCCTTCCCCACACACAAAAAAAAATTGACCCCGAGGTTCTGGTTGCTGGTCATTTTGACACACAGTGTTCCCTGGCTGACATCTCTATCTGAGGCTTAGTGCAGTGGTCCAGGAAAGCTCAGCACAACCTGGAAGAACCGTCTCTCATTTATCACTTGGGGATCATGCAGCTTTCGGGACTCAATGTCAAGTTCCATAGTTTTCGGGCCTGAGCGCCTTCTCCCATGCCCTTACCCCAACAGCCACACACCAGGCTTTCATCACTGCCAACCCATTTTCACCCACTGATGGTCCTCATTAGTAACGTTTTTCTCCTCAGGCCACCATTATCCATTCCTTTGTCTGCCCAATTGCTGTTTTCTCTCTCTTTGGGCAACATCTTCACCTATCGTTTACTCCTTTTGAAAACCCCTGCCACACACACACACACACACTCTTCCATTGTCAGCACATGTACCAAGCTTTTCTTAACTACAGTCAGTTCTGAAGAAGCATCACTTGACCCAAAACATTAACTCCACTTTCTCTCCACAAACGCTGTAAGACCTGCTGAGTTTCTCCAGCTATTTCTGTTTTTCCATTAGCCACTTGCCCTCATCAAACACAATGAGAATGGATAGATTTACCTGAGGGATGGACTTCACTTTACTAGTAATTCCAATACTGCATTTACAGCAGAAACAGGGCATTCAGCGCAACTGGTTACTGCTCCATATCAATTTCACGTAACTTTCACTGGCTCAGCATTTGGACTCAAGGGATCATCCTTGGGATAATTTGGATACTTTGATTGCTATTTTACAAGAAGAGGAACTAAGGAAAGTCTGGGAAAAAGTGATACATTGAGGTTAAATATCCTTTCTCAATCTGTTGCAGACTAAACTAGTTTGAAGCTTATCATAGATACACATTTCTTAAATGCAGATCTGTTTTCAAACTAAAATACAACATTTAATTTTTAGTTTCAACTATAGTTGTTTGCAGTCCATTTCTTCGGAACATTACTTCATTTGAGAGCTTTGTAAATAATGTCTTCAAATTTAGTCAACACCCCTCTTAAAAAGAGAGTGTCATGGCTTATCTTTCAATTGTTGGCAACTTGAGTAATTGAATTGTGTACTCTGAACAAAGAAAGATCACTAGCCAAATCCAACACTACACCAATTCATGTGGTTTTTCAAGTCCAAATTCAATGCTGACGAAACGTACGTGCGCACGCGCACACGTGTGGAAATATAAGAGGCAGCAGCCACAAACAAATTCTTTCCAGTGTAAAGCATTACCTCAGCTTTATTTTTCAAAATTGCAGCTCAGTAATAAATTAAAGAAGTGGCAGAAGGATGCAGTTCATCTATAAAGGTGTTTATTTTACATTTAGGCTATGAGGAGAGACACTGTACAATAAAGAGAGTGACTGATGTTACTGAAAGCCTGAAATAGCTGCTAGATGACAGCTAGAGCTAGAGATTCAGCCCATTGAAAAACTTGAGTGAAGAAGGATTCAGAAACAACAAAAGCCAGCGGATTGGAGATGTCTTTGGCATTGCAATGAAGCAGTTTATCTGCATAAGAAAGAGGTACAAAAATCAACAAAAAAAAAATTAGAGAAACAGATGAAAGCAGAAGGCAAAAGAAAACATGCTAAACATGAGAGCAAAGAATGAATTCTAACAACTTTGGTCAGCTTCTGATTTGAAGTTCAGGAGAAAAATCATGCCATGCTGAAGGTTTTGGAAGAACAATGTTTTCCAGGTTACGAAGGACCAGCTCTATTTCACTTTGCAAAAGCTGGCTAATTTGCCTTGGGAAATGTTTAATACATTTTAAATGAAGTACTTCCATAGGTCCATTCTCAGCTTGATCTGGCCTAGCAGAGGTCAAAGATGCCAAAACCCCTTCAGTACAGAAGATGGACTAGTCTATAATGAAACAGGCCACGAAGAAAAAAAATGTCTAATTTCATCATTTCACCTCCCTTTCACACTTGAGCCTCTCCCATGTTCCTGTGTACACTTCCCTGCAATGTTCCACCACTAGAGCCACAAATTCCACAATGCACTGTTCTGTAGGAGAAGCTAGGGGAAAGAGCTTGATTCTCATCCACAGGTGAGCCCTCAAACAAAGTGCAAGCTTTCCAGCAGCGCAAAAGAACACACAGTTTGTCACAAGCATGGAAGAGCTGGATCATTACTAAGGTGTGCCCTGCACATGGAAATGTAATTTAGTTGTTGATTAATGCCAATTTAAACTGACAAACCATTGTAATCCACCATCTTCACACAGTCAGAGACTGAGAAAAGTCAAAATACTAGTAACCACGCAAATTTGTTCTCCAAGCATCTTAATGGCTACTTTCTACAAACATGACCATTTAAAAGTAAGGGATGGGAACACTTCAAATGGGGAGAAAGAGCAAGAGCTAAAATGAGCAGTATGTTCAGCCTGCAATTTGAGCAGAGATGGATACTCGTTCCTTTCCTGCTGTTGTTTCATGTTTTATTCCTATTCATGTTGTTCAGTGATGTTATTACACATCTCTGGAGTGGGTGGAACTTGAACCCAGGCCTCTTGGCCACAGGTAGCGACACCGCCACTACACTGCAAGAACTCCAATGGTCCCCCCTCCCGAGGGCACATATAATTGGGTAGCCTTGTCAATGAGCTAGTACAGGCACAGGAGGTTGATTGGCCTCCTTCAGTGCCTCATGGCTCTACGACGGGCCTCCTCAACTAAGGCCGCCTTGCATCGCCAGTTGCAAGGTGATGCCACGTCCTTCGACTGTATTAGGCATCACCTGGGTGTGGCACAGCAGTCCCTGCGAGGGAGAGCGGGCGTGCGAGGGAGAGCGGGCGCGCGAGATAGTTGGGCCAAGGTGGTGCAGACTTCACTGGGCTCCGCTTCCCCTAGGCCCTCTCAGAGACCAGCTGAATATTTTGTTTTTGATCTTGCCCTGTGCTTGGGCCCACACCTCGCCCCGCATTCACCGGGGATAACCACCTGATTGCTTCACTAACCCTGACCACGGAGGTCAAGCACCTCGAAACAAGACCAAACCTTTTCAGCTCTGTAC
Source organism: Stegostoma tigrinum (assembly GCF_030684315.1). Taxonomy (NCBI): domain Eukaryota; kingdom Metazoa; phylum Chordata; class Chondrichthyes; order Orectolobiformes; family Stegostomatidae; genus Stegostoma; species Stegostoma tigrinum. Next base: position 9,592,945 of record NC_081389.1, on the reverse strand, counting down.
CATTTACTTCTAGATGGAATGCGGGTGGTACAAGGCATCAACTTGGGCCCATTCCCTGGGAATTCCAAAATGTTGATGGGCCTCATTTATAACTGAGTGTCAAAGCATCAATTTTAGATGACTCTGGCTTTTAGAAGGCTGTGTGTTCGAGGTCATAGACTCCAAACCCATAAAATGAACAGATTTGTTGAATTCAATGTAATAGTTTGTCATAGTGGGATTTGATCTCATGACGTCTGGGTTAATAGGTTGGTTCCATCGCTTCTGTACATGTAATTGCTTTCCTAGAATTGGAAAGTGAAAACAGACCCTCCAACAAGAATTCATTTCACTAAATGATCATTCAAACAGCTAATTTAAAATGTGTTTCATTTGAAACGGACCAGTGTTGACTGAAGTAGATACAGTACATATGTTTGGGAGAGAAACCATCACCAAATGGAAAACTTGCTGGTATGTTTCAGATGAAATTTCATTTTTAAATTTAGTGCAAGAAATGTTAGTGCAAGAAAGATGCATTACTGTGCTGAAAAGGAGGAAAGCAAAGACACTCAAGGGGATAGTGCAGTCAGCAGGGATAAGAACAGTAATGAAAGGTAGGAGTTTTTGAACAACATATTGATTAGTTCAATAGAAGAGAAATCTGAAATTACAGCTAGAGAACAAACCTTATTCTTTTGATTTTTGATTCAGTCTTTGGGCAAGACTATCTTTCCCAAAGCTAATGAATCCACACATTAAAGATAGGACAGAGTTAATATGGTGAGGCGCACACAGGTAAAAACTAACCAACATTTCTGGTTTGCATTCCTTGATTATTGCTTTGGGCGGGAGGCGGGGGTAATTGTTCCATATTTTTATGCACTCCCAAACAGAGCAAACAAACAGCAGAATTGAATATGTTTAGAAGGAAAACTGAACCAACAATTTAAATGGTGAGCACTTATGTACAATATGATCGGATACTGGTTTAAACAGGTACTATTAAGCAAGAAGCAAACTTGCATTTTTTAAACATGGACATTCTCATGTGAAGACCAGCAAAACCAGTACAGTTTGTTGAGTATATAAATATTAGTGCACAGCAAATTAAGTGCAGTTAAGAGTCAAGGACAGGAATATAGAGAAAGAAATTCTTAGCTAAGAATTAGTTTTAGGGATTCAGGAAGTGCAGTATGAGGAAGTTTATTTGGAACGTCATGGTGCACAGATGCAAACAGGCACAAAGATAAAAGAATTACATTGATGTCATATCGTTGAGAGCATGGTCCAGTTCCTCGCTGATCGCCTTGTACTTTAACTTCTGAGCATACAATTCATCTACAGAGGCAGAGGCAGGAGGTGTGAAGGCAAGGTGAATGTGATGACAGACAGGAGATGAAAGATCATCGCATCCCGATACAGACAGGACAGCGGCCAAAAGGAAGAGACAAACAGATGTACAGCCAAACAAAAATGAGATGAAAGAGGAAGAAAGAATCAGTAAGAGGGAAATGAACCAATCTGCCTCTTCATGCAGAAAAGGCGTCTTGCCTTTAGGTGAGCAAGCAAACAGTTTGTCAATCTTACAGGTAAACAAAGTCTCCAATTACAATAGCCTCCTTTGGGATACATGCGCTTTATAGAGAACTCCTCGCTGCTCACAGAGATCCAGCACATTCATATCTGAATGACACAAGAAATCTCACAGCTATGAAGATTGGCCACTAGGGAGAACATGGCAGAGTGTATCTTTGTTCAATCACTTTTCAATGTTAAATAAACTTCATTAAATGCAAAACTGAGAGCGTGAGAGAGAGCGCACGCAAGACAGTGAGAGTTAGAAAGAGACAGCTAGATAGAGAATGAAAGAAAACTGTGACAGAGAAAAAGAGACAATAAATAAAATAAAACAAAACCAAAAATCAATCCAGGCCACTTAAGTTACGCCTTGTGTATACTTCTGGTCATAAACCAACAGTACTAAAGGGGGTTATTAGCCATAGGGTATTTGGGAAGTGATGGACAATCATACCTTCCAAGTCATCAATGGATTTTTCCAACTTGGTGACAGATCTCTCTGCAAACTCAGCACGTGTCTCAGCCTGAAATCATCAACAACAAAAAGATTTCAGAGATTTGGGGCCAGTTGCTCAAAGACTATGCTGAAATCCCAAAACCAGGTGGGATACTTCACTCACCTCCTTCAGTTTGTCACTCAGGACTTTGATTTCCTCCTCATACTTGTCTTCCTTTTGCGAATACTGAGAACAGTATGGGGTGGGGGGAGGGGGGGAAAGAGAAAGAAGACTCGAATCAGCAAGGGACAAGCTAATAAATTCCGACAGATGAAAAACCATCAACAGAATTCTCATCACTTCCATCTGCCAACCACCCACAAATCTCCTGAACGGGAAACATTTGATGGGACGCTAGGTACAAGTGCTCATAAAGAGCTTGTAATACTTGTGAAGGTTTAGGTAATTATTACAAATATTCACTTTATATTTATTCACCATGGAACTACCACAAGAGCTAGTCTGAGATGGTGGGCCAAAAGGCTGTACAGTTCAAAGGCGACCATGAAACCCTCAATATTAGTTGCAAAAGCCCATCTGTACGCCGTCCTTCAGGGAAGGAAATCCGCAATCCTCATGCAATCTGATCTACATGTGACCCCAGACCCACAGTAAAGAGGGACTCTTAACTGGCCTTTGTAAAAGCCTTAACCAAGAAACTCCATTCAGGGATGGCCCAACTTTGACCTCGCCAGCAACACTCAAAAAAATGAAGCAGATATAAATAAGAATTTCAGTCTTACAATTAACTCTCCCAAATCTGTTGGACCATAGGACTCTAGAAGCCAGAATCTCCTAGATTTTAAGAGTGGTTATACATTATAGCCATGTAACCCAAGGAGAGTTTGGATATTGCAGTTAAGACAAAAATCGATCATTGTTTTTCTTATAATGGTTAACGCTTTTGATATCAAAGTGGAACTTTCAGCCTCTCCTACCTTCTCAGCCTGAGCCTCCAGTGACTTCAGGTTGTTGGTCACAGTTTTCAACTCTTCTTCAAGCTCAGCAGATTTACTGTTTTAAGTCAGAACAGAGAAAAAAAAGGAGGGAAAAAGGAAAACAAAAGAACAGGGTGGGGAACAGGGGCGGGGGGGGGGAGAGAGAGAGAGAGAAAAAGAAAGAAAAGAGAAAGAACGAAAGAAATAGACAAAACAACATGAGAGAGTGAAAGAGAAAGCAGAAAGAAAAATATAGAGGAGATTTAACAAAATAGTTCTTGCAGTGTGCACAAAAAGGTGACCTTAAAGCAGCTGATGCCTTCAGAAATTGACTCCAGTTTAAAATGTTTCAATTCACTCCTCACCAAGAAAGTGTGAAACAACTTCAAGAATCCTTTGCCAAAGGAAAGCGAGTTTGTAAACTCTTTTCTTCTTAAAAGAAAAGAATCAACTGCTTGTAGGCCACAGCTGAAGGAAACGAAATGAGATAAACAAGATAAAGTCAAGACTGAAAGTCCAACAGCAGAATGCTGGATGGGCAGCAGAGGGGAAGAATGAGCTAAATCTTTCCTAAACACCATGGCACAACCCATTCCACACCAGAAGTGTTTAGATAGCACACAGCAGTGTGAGCAAGCAAGGTGAGGCCAAAAAGTGTATTAATTCCAGTACCTTGCTTTCTGCTGCCGCTAAAGATTTCAAGGTTTGGTCCATTACTCTAACCTCCTCTTCCATCTGGCGAGAACGACTAACAGATCATGCGAAATGCACATGGCCACACAGTAATGTGCAATGAAAGCATGCAGTGAAGAAGAGATAACATGTTAAAACAAAAACCCAACAGACACAGCCATGGACATTTCACATCTGGATGTGTTTCATTCGTGCCTTAATTCTTTGAATACAGGATTTAGTGGAAATCTATGTTTTCTAATGATTCATTGCCAGAAAGGTTACATTAGAAATGATATTTTTCCATAAAACACAATGACATTTGCAGTCACTATACTCAAAGACTTAATTCTTCCAAGTTGCTTTGCATGACATGTTTATAAGCAGGTTTTAATGCTTGGCTTTTAAAGCATGTTTAGTTTCACAGACAATGCCCAGCAGTGCAAATTATACATACGATTCAGAGAGTTCTGCTCGCTCCTCAGTCCTCTCCAGGTCACTCTCAATAATCACCAGCTTACGTGCAACCTGTGGATGTACAACGTAACAGTGAGTTTCATCCGATGCAGGAGACATTATAACATGAGCTCGTCTCACCTTGGGGACAGGGTCTGGCAAGTTTGGTGAAACAGAAGCTTATAATGTGCCCACTTACAAATGGCCCCACAATGAGGTGCCCATTGTGTCCAAGCTAGCTCATTGTCAGAAGTCACACGACACCAGGTTTTTGATCAACAGGTTGATTTGAAATCACAAGCTTTTGGAGCACAGCCCCTTCATCCACTTCACCCGATGAAGGAACAGTTTCCTGCTGGTCTATGACCTGGTATTGTGAAACTTCTGACTTTGTACACCCAGCCCAACACCTCCACATCATGACTCATTGTGCCTGCGTTATGTTGTCACGCCCAATGAGCCCTAACCATTCATTCATGATTAAACAGTTCCACTTCTATTACCCTTCAGAGAGTTATTGTTGAATCTGATTCCACTCCTCTTTCGGGCAGTGGGCTCCAGATCATGATAACTCACTGCAGTCGCGATCTCAGCTCCTGTCCAGTCGGTTCTTCAATGCCAGTTAGTGTCCTACTTTGCAACAGATGTATAATTGTGTGCTCACTCACGTCTTGAAAATACAAGCCTAACAGACCAAACAACTAGCCAGCAAAAAAAGTTACACTAACATCCAAAACTGTCCAAAGGATCAACAGGTCAATCATTGGCTTGTTGCTGCTGGGACCAGGGTTAGTATCTAACTCAGGTTACTGGGATACCAGGGACATGCAGGCTAGATGGATCAGCCACAGGAAACATGAGGTTAGAGGGATGGGAAGTGGGTTGGATTGTGTGCAAAGGCAAATGGGCCAAATGGCCTCTTTCTGCTCTGTAGGGATTCTATGAAAGCTAGCACTCCCCCCACCCCTTCTAAAAATATTCCACATGTCAGAAGGATACACAAAACAGGCAAATGGAAAAATATCATGTGCTTTTTAGGATGGGCATTCTCAAACTGAGAACAGATTTGAGAAATAATGAACTCTAAATTTCCTTCATTTCAACTGCAAGGTTATGAAGCTTTCAGCCCTGGCATCATGATTCTCTCAGAAGTGGAATCACACGAAGGACCAACCTCTTCATATTTGCGGTCAGCCTCCTCTGCAATGTGCTTGGCCTCCTTAAGCTGGATCTCCTGCAGTTCCATCTTCTCCTCGTCCTTCTGGGCTCTGTTCTCAATGACCTTCATGCCTCTGTAGGAGGAAGGAGGGGTAAAAAATAGCATGGATGAGCACAAAGCTACAATACATTCCCATCATTGGTGCCATCGTGCAATTATCAAACTCTCCTGATGCCCGATACCAATCATTTTGCCAACGCAACTTTTGGAAGATGTTTCCATTTCATTTCCAGGATGTCTCCTTATCTTGGTTTTGATGCGACATTGGGGAAAAATTAATGGGTCTTTGGGCAAGGTGTGTCAGCAGATCCCAACCCCACTTCAGTTAGTGGATCTGAACCATGGTTTTCAACGGTCTCAAACTTCATTATTAATCTTCCCCATTGAGCAGGGGAGTCAACACAATACTTTTTAACTTCCTCCTTCATACAGGGCAGAAAAAATAAAATCAAAAGATTGAATATATCAGTAAAACTATCATTGCACAATATTCAGCACCATAAACAACATCTCAGATACTGAAGCAGTCCACGTTAAAATGCAACAAAACCCAGACAAAAATCCAGGCTTGAGCTGACAAGTGGCAAGTAACATTCACACTACACAAATGCCAGGCTATGACCATCTCCAACAAGAAATAATCTAACCACTACCCCTTGATGTTCAACAGAATTACCATCACCGAATCCCCCATTATCAACATCTTTGGGGGTTATCAATGACCAGAAACTCAACTGGACTCATTACAAACACTGACCATAAGGGCAAGTCAGAGGCTAGGAATACTGCAGTGTCTAACTCACCTCCTGACTCTTCAAAGCCTGTCCACCATCTACAAGGCATAAGTCAGGAGTGTGATGGAATATGAGCCACTTGCCTGGATAGGTGCAGTTCCAGCAACACAAGAAGTCTGGCATCATCCAGAGCAAAGCAGCCCACTTGACTGGCACGAAATTCACTTCCTCCACAACCAAAATGCTCAGTAGCAGCAGTGTGTACAATCTACAAGATGTACTGCAGAAATTCAAAGATCCTCAGACTGTACCTTCCAAACCTATGACCACTTCCACCTAGAAGGACAAGGGCAGCAGATACATGGGAACACCACGACCTGCAAGTTCCCCTCCAATGCATTCACCATCCTGACTTGGAAATATATTGCTGTTCTTTCAATATCGCTGGGTAGAACCCTAGAATTCCCTCCACTGGCATTGTAGATCTACCTATAACACGTGGACTGGAACCATTCAAAAAGGGAGCTCACCAGTACCACCTTCTCAACAGTAACTAGGGATGGGCAATAAATGCTGGCCCAGGCAGCAACACGTCTCTGAGTGAATAAATAAAAGGGACGGTGATCAAAGTTGGGCCTTTTCTCATAACTTGGCCTAATGTCAGCCATTTCAACCCTAGCAGCCAGCTCTATATGGTGGGGTCCTTCGTGCCTCTGTAGGAGAAAGGAGGGAGAAAAATAGCACATACATTCCCATCACTGGCAACATTGTGCAATCATCAAACCAACATTTCATACAACATTGCTCAGCACATGTTCTTGGGACAAAGTGGTTAAAAGTAATTAACCCCTAGGATGTACCAACAGTTGGACAGGTTAACTGCACGGACAGGGTTGAGGCATATCTTTATTGCTCACTTTCACGTCAGCAAGCATAGCCATTAGAATTAAAGAAAACATATCATGTTTTCTGAAACAAACTTCAATACCAAGGCTATCCAGATGTCCAAGTTCTTTAAGGACCGCAACTTTCCCCCCACAGTGATCGAGAACGCCCTTGACCGCGTCTCCCGCATTTCCCGCGACACATCCCTCACACCCCGCCCCCGCCACAACCACCCCAAGAGGATCCCCCTCGTTCTCACACACCACCCTACCAACCTCCGGATACAACGCATTATCCTCCGACACTTCCGCCATCTACAATCCGACCCCACCACCCAAGACATTTTTCCATCCCCTCCCCTGTCTGCTTTCCGGAGAGACCACTCTCTCCGTGACTCCCTTGTTCGCTCCACACTGCCCTCCAACCCCACCACACCCGGCACCTTCCCCTGCAACCGCAAGAAATGCTACACTTGTCCCCACACCTCCTCCCTCACCCCCATCCCAGGCCCCAAGATGACATTCCACATCAAGCAGAGGTTCACCTGCACATCTGCCAATGTGGTATACTGCATCCACTGTACCCGGTGCGGCTTCCTCTACATTGGGGAAACCAAGCGGAGGCTTGGGGACCGCTTTGCAGAACACCTCCGCTCAGTTCGCAAAAAACAACTGCACCTCCCAGTCGCAAACCACTTCCACTCCCCCTCCCATTCTCTTGATGACATGTCCATCATGGGCCTCCTGCACTGCCACAATGATGCCACCCGAAGGTTGCAGGAACAGCAACTCATATTCCGCCTGGGAACCCTGCAGCCATATGGTATCAATGTGGACTTCACCAGTTTCAAAATCTCCCCTTCCCCTACTGCATCCCTCAACCAGCCCAGTCCGACCCCTCCCCCCACTGCACCACACAACCAGCCCAGCTCTTCCCCCCCACCCACTGCATCCCAAAACCAGTCCAACCTGTCTCTGCCTCCCTAACCGGTTCTTCCTCTCACCCATCCCTTCCTCCCACCCCAAGCCGCACCCCCCGCCACCTACTAACCTCATCCCACCTCCTTGACCTGTCCGTCTTCCCCGGACTGACCTATCCCCTCCCTACCTCCCCACCTACACTCTCTCCACCTATCTTCTTTACTCTCCATCTTCGGTCCGCCTCCCCCTCTCTCCCTATTTATTCCAGTTCCCTCCCCCCATCCCCCTCTCTGATGAAGGGTCCAGGCCCGAAACGTCAGCTTTTGCGCTCCTGAGATGCTGCTTGGCCTGCTGTGTTCATCCAGCCTCACATTTTATTATCTTGGAATTCTCCAGCATCTGCAGTTCCCATTATCTCTGATTCAATACCAAGGCTGATGCTTTCAGAATCACGGCAGCAGATTGGGACGGTTAAAAATGGCTTCAAAAGATAGTTTCTGAAGATTTATTTAATAATGATGCAACCTCTAAGCATTGAGCTACAAAAGCAATGTGTCCAAAAACAGGCAGTGATATACCACTCCAACATCCTTCCCTCTTTTCAATGTTATCTTCACTTCCAAATGCTGTTCTGATCCCAAAATGACCATTCCTGTTCCTCAAAGACTGGATGATAGTTTTTTTCCTTCTTTATTCATCCATGGGATGAGGGAGTCGGTGGCTAGGCAGCATTTACTGCCCATCCATAATTGCCCAGACAGTCAACCACATTGCTGTGGGTCTGGGGTCACATGTAGGTCAGACCAAGTAACGATGGCACTTTCCTTCCCTAAAAAGGCATTAGTGAACCAGATGGGTTTTTTTCTGACAATTGACAATGGATTCACAGTCATCATTAGATTCATAATTCCAGATATTTACTGAATTCAAATTCTACAATCTACCGTGGCGGGATTTGAACCCAGGTCCCTAGAACATTAGGCATAACAAGGTGGAGAGCTGGATGAACACAGCAGGCCAAGCAGCATCAGAGGAGCAGGAAGGCTCATGTTTCTGGCCTAGACCCCTCTTCAGAAAAAAAACAAACAGAACATTATCTGGGTCTGTGGATTAATAGTTCAGTGATAATACCACTGGGCCATCACCTCCCCATATGATAAAATAACTCCAGCTAAGTCCAGAGCGTGTTTTCTCACTTGCTAACACAAGCAGGCAGAACAGGATGGAGGACAGACTGTCACAGCCATGATACTCAATAACTCGTGGAGCACACGACTACAACATATAGGTCCTTCCCCAGCTAAAAACAATAAGCGTTTGACAAATGCTAACAAGAGAGGGAACCCCAGGGCAGTGTCCAGATTTCTAGGCTGGCCACATGTATCACAGGATGGGCACTTGCCCACTATTTCAGCTTGGGCAATTTAGCATAACCTGTCAGCCAGCGACTACCAGAGCCCAGCTGAATGTGGAATCCCAGCTTCAGGACAGGGTGTAGGATTTGGAATGTGCAATGTACATTCTACTCAAAGCCCCAAACTTCTTGGTTTAAAAAAAAATGGAGTTTGGTTGAGAATATTAACCACCAATAACTTGCGCGAGTCCAAATTTTGAGAAAGCTCTTGAAAAAAAGTTTCATTTCCCCATGATAGAAGGTATTACATAAATACACATTGTTGTGCCTTAGTGTCAATAAAACCAATTAAACTCAGTCTCAGGGATAATAGAACTGCAGATGCTGGAGAATCCGAGATAACAAGGTGTACAGCTGGATGAACACAGCAGGCCAAGCAGCAACATAGGAGCAGGAAGGCTGACGTTTCGGGCCTAGACCCTTCTAAGTCCCACACCTTGTTATCTCTTAACCTCAGTCTCAACTGATTCTTAACCTATAGAACTCTTAAAACAACTACCAAGGTCGTTATTGTACATTCATATTTAAAATATTGTGGAAGAGTTTCCACATGTTGATGCAGTGGGTATTATTTCTGCCTCAGGACCAGATGTTCTGGATTCAAATTCAGGTGGAAGATAAACATATGAATCTTTTGAAAACACATTGATGGCAGGTAGGAAGAACAGGAGAGTCTCCTGGTCAACTATATGATGGATCACAATGGAAACCTATACCATCACCACCATAGCGTCAGGTGACAACATGCATGTAAAAGGGCACATTGCCTCAGCAACCTGGACTAGTTGAGGGAGGCTGGGTGGCCAAATGGCCAGTGTAAACCAGATTTCAGACAGGTATTGGTGGGGCTGGCTTTGTTTTATCCCATTCTGATTGGCTGTGAGTTCTTGCCATGCCCTCTGGTGGTGGCAGCACCCTGGTCCGAGTTTGAGAATAAGATTGGCACGAGGGTTCAGTGACCTGGAACAGACCAGAGATAAAAAATGCCATTCCAGTAGAAAGCACAAGATAGAGTGGGCCAGCCCACCACCTCACCTTTCACTCTCATCTGCAGCCTTCTCAGCCTCCTCCAGCTTCTGCAGAGCGGTGGCCAGGCGTTCCTGAGCCCTGTCCAACTCCTCCTCAACTAGCTGGATGCGTCTGTTCAGAGAGGCGACGTCTGCTTCAGCCTAGGGTAGCAAAACAAACACTCAATACACAGGGCAAACGCTGGGTGGTGCATGTCCATCTCATTGAGTGAGCCATCACTTTCACTGTTTGTTGCAAAATTGCTTCCCTCTTGAAGTGTTCCACTGGGGCCTTGCACTGCATTTGGAACAGGTAGATAAAAGATCATATTCAGTCCAGCCCTCATTAAGCCTATAATTCAATTTCCTATTTTTCTTTTTAATCCTCTGCAGCTACTGAAATAGAGGAATCATCCTAGAAAACAACTTGATTTGTCCAGAAAAAAAAACTTGAACAAATTAACAACTTGGGAGCCATACAAGGAAGCCCTGAACAGTAGCTCAAATTTAGCGTTGAGCACAATCCGTAACATTCTGATCAATCGTTTCTAGAGTCCACATGCTAAAGTCACCTGGGCTTAGGCAAGGCCAACACATCCCAATGTATCACTTCTGCAATTTTCTATCAAATGAGAGCTGCACTAAAAAGGGATCATTCACAGGAAATCTTTGTTTTGAATTTTGTACAGGGGCATTGACAGCACAGAAACAAGACATTCAGACCAAAGGTTGATGCCCATGTTTAAGCACTGTGATTCAAGAGCAGAAGTAGGCCATTCAGCCCATCAAGTCTGCTCCTCAGTTCTATCAGATCAGCCATGATCTCTTTATCTTCAACTCCAATTTCTTGCCTCTTCCTCATAATGCTCAATTCCCTTACTGATGAAAAATCTCTCTCAGCCTTAGATATACCTAATGACCCAGCTTTTACAGCCCTGTGCAAAGAATTTTAAGTCATGACCCTCAGAAGAGGGTCCTCCTCATCTGTCTTAAACATCTGACCTTTTGAACTACTTCCCATCCTATCTTATCGCATCTCACCCTCACAGCAAGGCATTGTTTCATTTCTCTCTGTTGACCACACATCTAGTTGCCCCTTCAATGCAATGATCCTCTATTCAACATTCTCATCACTTCCTGTATAAAAAAAAAGTTCCCTTCCAATTTATAACATTTATAGCCTCTACTGGGGGCGTGAACATCTTCCCAACTGCATTCACTAACGAACACAGAGGAATTAAACTTCAGTTCTCGGCCACTCCGAATGCACTCCAGAGGCAATCCTGCAAATCAGTCAGTCTTTTCTTTTTAAAAAAAATCTAAGAAGGAATTTTTACCCTTTCAGTGCACTTGCATGGGCAAGAGAAAACACTTCTGCAAGTGATGCCTCAAAACAGAGCAAACTCTTTTACAAGTGCCCATCCAACAAAGCAAAGGGGGGTTCACTGCAAATGAGCAAGCAGGCTCAATAAAAGATGACGAATAGTGTCCTGTGGTGTATTGCCCCTGGGCAAAATGTCCCAGCATCAAGTCCCATCTGCCCCAGAGATGTATCATAGGCTCATCGCTCCTGGAGTCTCAAAGTTATGTAAACATAATTTTACACGTGGAGAAAATGCCTTTGGTTTGTTTGTTGGATAGAATCAAACTCCAACATTTGCTATTGCTTTTGCAACTATATTCAGACGAATATCTTTTTGCATACAAAGTCTATTTTTGAAATAAAACAGTTCAATGATAAAAAGAAAGAAGTGCAGACTTCAGTGATTTGCATTGGATTCCTGGGTCAGGGAATACAGATTTCCTGCAGTTGGGCAGACATTAAATTTTCTCCCCTGCCATTACCATTTTCCCCTCCTTTGTTTTTAGGTTTTTGACTTATAGTTTTCACTGCCTCGGATGGTAAACATTTGTTTAAAAAACAAAAATCACTCATACGCAGGGATTGAGTATATATATATTTATAAAACATGGGGCACACACAAACATTTCTCTTCAGGCAATGCATTTCCTCAGCTTCCCAGACCCTACCTGAGCACACCGTCTCCTATTTCTCCACACCAGCAACCACCCCCACCCCAGGGCAGTGCATAGCAAGCCCCTCCTTCCTGGGGTTGCCAACCCTCGGATTCTTCTGGATTGTCCAGAGAGGAAGGATTACCCTTCCAGATACCAATGCGAGACAGCCAAGAGAAAGAATATCAATGGGGCATGAGGAAAACTGTAAATTGGAGATGGCCGAAGCACATTGTATCAGCTCACGGCTGTATCAGAAGAGTCAACGATGACCGCTCGGGGCTGGACAAGTGGGAATGTAGATTTCGATCAAAGTTATAATCGGATTCCTTCCATCACATTTGCATAGTGCCAGAGCAAAACACATCAAGGTGCTGCACGGGAGCATAATGGGAAAATTCCTGACTAATTAAGAGGTCAAAGGTTATCAGGGGTAGACAGGAAACAGGACTTAAGGCAATAACGATCTCACGAAATGGTGCAGTGGGCTTGAGGGGCTGAACAGCCCACAGTTTATATTTAGCTACGTACATTGGATAGTGAGTCAAAATGGTTTTGGCAGATGACTGAAAACTCAGTCAAAAGGATAGGTTTTGAAGAGGCTTATTTGGGAGAGGAGAGTGAAGAGGCGCAGGGAAGAAATTCCAGAGTTTGGGATGTTGGCAACCAAAGGGACGCTGTCAAGTTGCAGTGATTAACACAAAAAGAAGTCAAGAATGCTTGAGGGGCCAGAATTGGAGGATCACAGAGATCCCAGAGCCTTGTGGGACATTACAGTGATAGGGAGAGGCAAGACCCTGAGGAAAAACTTAAAAACAGGGTTGAGAATTTTAAAATTGAGGTGGTGCCAGAACAAAATCTCAATAAAAAGGGGCTCGGTAAAAGGTAGGACCAAGACAGAGAGGCTAGAGTAGGCCGTAGCTCCATCTGACCTCATTTTATTGAATGCGATGGAAACGTCTCTTCAGATCAGCAAACCCAATTCCAGAAAACACACTCAATTCTTTACAATCCTGCCTCGGTCTATCTGCACTCTCTGGGCAGCCTTCCCTTTCACCCCCACCCTGCTGGCCTCTCCTCCAGTAACACCAGAGCAGTTCTGGGTTGTAGACAGACATATGTTGATCTTTTTAATCACCTTTTAAAAAAAACTTAAAAGGACTGTAGCTCACCAAATTAAATTTGTTTATGTTTTGCCTTGAAGGAACAGATTACTTTGGTGTCTTTTGTATTGCAATGATACATTAGATAGGCGATACTTTGAAGGTGGCAGGATATGGTAAGACTTTGGAAAAAAAAACACTTCTAGGATCCAGTACCTTAACAAATAGGGGCTTGGAGTACAAAAACAAGGAAGTTATGCCTCTTGCTAAACTAGCACTGAACAACTAACTAGGCCTGAGCTGAATGATGGTCCCGTTTGCCGAATTCTAAAGTGAGAGTGACTGCCCTTGACATCAAGGCCGCATTTGAGCAAATGTAGAATTGAACCCCCACCCCAAGGTCAGCCGGGATTGTACTGAATGTTGCAGCAGATTTGAAGGACCGAATGGCCTGCTGCCTCACTTGTTGGTCTATGGAGTGGTTGATCTTCTGTAACATTAAGTTGAGTTCACCAACTACAGTTATATAACCAGGAGTACAATGAAGCAGGCAAAGAGAAAAAGTGGAAACAGCAGTAGCACGAGCCATTCGTATTAATTCACAACAATTGGCTAGAGATTTTCCCCACTGTTCCCATGTGGGTGGACCTGCCTCTGGGTGTTTTTTTTAAAAACGATGCTGGTAGTTCAGTGCCCCAGTCTTTTCGATTTATTGCCCCAAGAATGTGGAAACGTATCCCAGGGCTCCAAGGTGACAGCAAATCCTGTTGGTTGTGAAATGTTGCAAAGTGGCATTATTAAGACCATGCGACAAAAGGAAGGACAGTTCACACCCAGCCTCGCCACAACTTAGTCGGCCCTCGTTTGGGAAACCCAGGCCATTCGGTCCTTCAAATCTGCTGCAACATTCAGTACAATCCCGGCTGACCTTGGGGTGGGGGTTCAATTCCACATTTGCTCAAATGCGGCCTTGACATCAAGGGCAGTCACTCTCACTTTAGAATTCGGCAAACGGGACCATCATTCAGCTCAGGCCTAGTTAGTTGTTCAGTGCTAGTTTAGCAAGAGGCATAACTTCCTTGTTTTTGTACTCCAAGCCCCTATTTGTTAAGGTACTGGATTCCCGAAGTTTTCTTTAAAAGAAATCTTACCATATCCTGCCACTTTCAAAGTATTGCTTATATAATCTATCATTACATTACAAAAGACAAAGTATGCTGTTCCTTCAAGGCAAAACATAAATTTAATTTGGTGAGCTACAGTCCTTTTATGTTTAAAAAGATCAACACACATATTGTCCCTCTACAACCTAGAAAACCTCCACGTGAGGCGTATTTAAATCTCTACATGACAGTCTGCTCCACAGGTGACTCAAACAAGGTTACTCATGCCGCACCCTTTTCTCAAAAGCTTATTGTTATGAGAGGCTAAAGGTTACTACAGCTTCTGGCAGCATTCACGATACTCAACTTCCCCACACAGAGCAAAGTTTCAGCAGAGGACTTGTTGGCCATAAAAACAGCACTGCGCTTCAGCAACAGAAATGAACGGGAAACAGGACTCAGCCAAACTATCTTTCAAGATTTTCACTTTAAAAGGCCAAGCTTTTTCACAAATGCAACTTGAATCAATCATTCTCTCAATTGCTGCTGTTATTTACTTTAAAATACACTGGGGTAACAGCACTCAAGATGTGAGAGGGAAACCATAGATGAAGCAGCTCACCTACAAACAATCTTTTTCAATATGCTTTGTCTAGATGCTTTCTAAAAAAAAAAATCAACCTGTTCAGGAATGTTATGACACATCTCTGCAGCAGATGGGACTTGAACCCATGTCTCCTGGCTCAGAGGTAGGGACATGACTACTTGTATTACAAAACCCTTACAATTTGGTCTATTCTCCCTCCCCAGAAAGTAACTCATCTCCCTCTCTCCACTGTGAGCCTCCAAAAGTCTGCTCACATTTGATATCTCAGATGCGGATAATGGCCAAGGTCAGAATGGTTTCAAATTGATATGGGGGACAATATTGAACAGACTGTTTCTAATCTGAGATAACAAGGTGTAGAGCTGGATGAACACAGCAGGCCAAACAGCATCAGAGGAGCAGGAAAACTAACATTTCGGGCCTAGACCCTTCTGTTCTGTCGTGGGTCATTTGCTGAAAGTGAGGTGCAGTATTGCAGCGAGAGAGAGAGAGAGGAGAGAGAGAGAGAGACACACACACAGAGAGGTTTTAAATAAGTACAATACTGCAGATGTTCGAATCCAAAAATAATAAAACAGAAATTACTGGTGAAACTCAAAGATCTGGCAGCATCTGCAGAGAAAAAGCAGAAATTGAGCCAGAAATGACTTCTGAAGATCAATCACACTGCATTCAGAATACTTACTCACGAAGAGAGAAACAGAGTTAGTATTTTGAATTCAATGCAACACATCTTCAGTATGTTTGGAAGAAGAGTTATTCGGGACTTGAAACATTAGCTCTGTTCTCTCTCCACAGAGACTGTCAAACCTACTGAGTTTCTCCATCACTTTGATCTTAAATTTCAGTCTAATTACACACACAGTCTGCTTGATCCCAGTTTCTAATGTTAGGGTCTGTGGTGGATCTATAGGTAATCACAGAATAGGCAGAGGATGGTGTCAAATTTCAAGGGACAGCCAAATCAGAGGATAACTTCCCCCATCGAAGGCTTGGCATTTGACAATCCAAGTGGTTGCTAATGGTACAGCTGTCAATGCTGTTCCTTGCATTTACAGTGCAGTGAAGATTAAATGCCTATGCAAGGGCAAAAACCAGGCTGTGGCTCTGAAAGAAGTTCGTCAGCCACTGGGTGCTGCTAGTTGAGGGGGAAGATAGCAGAGGCTGCTATCTAGTTTCTGCAGTCAGACTGGTCTCCCCAAGGGGAACACAGGCATAACTACAGTATCCGCAGACATTTCCTTCCCAGATAAGGGATATGAAATTGCACATCTATGAATCGCCACTGTGATTCAGAGTTCTTGCTGAAATTCTACCTGCTACAAGGGGTTTTGTTGTTTGGCTTTTTTCAATTTAGTGCTAGACTGGGGAGAACACACGGACTGAGCCAAACAGGGTATCAAGGGATAATAGCATCTGCAGGCACTCAAAAGAATCTGAGCACCAGGTCATTGTCAGCTCCTGATCTGAGGACTATGAAGACAATGGGCCTTTCACCAAACACTCAGAAAAAAAATCAAGGGCCTTCTTCCAACCAGCCCCCACTGTCCAACAGGTCCCTCCTGCCAGCCGCTTTCAAATGGCAGGATCTTGGAAAATACAGGCTATTTTCCAGAGTTTGGGAGTCTTCTGTCCATAAAGGCAGATGCTGACAACAAAATTCTTCACCACCCACAATATGCCAGCTGAATTGATGGAATGAGAGATTATTCCACGAGCAGGATCTCAAACCTGACACGATTAACCAGGTACCAAAAGGATCCCGACCTGAAACGTCAGCTTTCCTGCTCCTCTGGTGCTGCCGACCTGCTGTGTCCCTCCAGCTTCACACTGTTATCTCTGACTCCAGCATCTGCAGTTCTTGCTATCTCAGCAGTGATCCCCAGGCTCCTTTAGGCTTCAGAGACCTGGATGGCCTCCAGCAGACCCCTCAAAGCACTGGTGCAGCGAAAATCAGGGATGTCTTCACAAGATCCTTCCGATCCAGGGGCAAGAAAGGCAGCTGATTAGCAACAGACTCTCTCAAGTCACCTTGCCCAACATGAGGGCATTAATCACTTGCAACCAGCTCCACTGAGCAGGACACGATGTCGGTGTGCCTCATTCAGGATCCAAAATAATCCAATCTACTCAGAATTCCACTCATAAAGGTGACTCCTGGAGGGATGCTGGAAGCACTTCAGGGATTTCTGTCAAAGCATCACCAAAGGGGTCAGATTACCTTCCCTGTGTTGAGTGACCAACATGAAGATGACCCATTTGGGAAGGTACTGGATGCATTGGGAGGCAACTGTTGAGAGCATTCAAAAGTAGAAGGGTGCTAGCCAAAACGTCATCTTTCCTGCTCGGCCTGCTGTGTTCATCCAACTCTACACCTTGTTATCTCAGATTCTCCAGCATCTGCAGTTCCTACTATCTCTGTAACATCCTTAATCCCTAGTGACTGCATGAGGGAGGAGATGTCTTGGACAGGCCCTTTGTTCAGATAAATAAGAAGTCTTCTAACAAACAGCCCTGGGCTGAGCTGATGAAGATCCATGGCTGCCTCTCCTTTGTTCTGCCCACGAGCAAGAAAACTATCAGGCCAACTGCAAGGAAACTGAGCTGACGAAAATCATGCCAATCTCTCAAATACCGGACAGCACAAGCCACATCAAAGAGGAAGCACAGAGCCTTCTTACAGCCGAATTATCTGAAATCTATGACTGATTGCTCCAGATTCACCTCTAAATCATTCAACACCCAAATCCAGAAACAAGTCCATAAGCGAATGTACAATGTGTTTTGGCTTCACCTTTGGATGAACTCATTACAGTGACTAAACCAAACACCATAACACACAGGAATCAGTAGACACGTTTCCTGAATTAAGTGTAATCTTTAAAATCTAGGAAACCAGCTCCAATCTCAAAGGGAAACTAAAGTACAAGGACAAGGCATGGTGTGGGCTCTAATTAAATTTCCATCTGTAATTAGGGAGGGAAGCTGATTTGAAAGCTTGCATTTCCAGACTGACTCAGCCAGTTCAGACAGTACACACCTTGTTGCTTTAATCGGAAGCGGACTCCCTCCTACCGACCTCATTTGAGTAAATCCCCACTCATTTATAAACAGATAGGGCTGGTTCCAAGGAAATAGGCCAGCTTCTCGCTGTTGTTTGCTTTGCTGGCTCTAGACGAAGGAAGCAGCGCTCCTTCCCACCAGCCCCACCCCCGCCTTCGGGTTACACTGTTACAGCCCAGCGTTACATTGTTGACCGTTCAGGGTTATAATGTAACAGCCGAGAGGTTACAGTCGCCGGCGCCTGGATCCCAATGCCCACAGCCGCCAATGGTACTCGCGCTCACTTGCTCACGGCACTGGCGCTCTTCGTCCACTTCTCTCTGCAGCCTCTCTGCTTTCTCCTCCGCCACATCTGCCTGGTCCTGTAAGCTTTTAATCTTCCTCCTGACTGCATCCACCGACATTGAGCTGGCCATCCTAATCTCTCCTTTGCTTTCCCTCCCCCGCCACACGAATACACCAGCACCACCTTTCACTTCTCCTCCCACTTTTATTTGAAAAGGATGGGGGGGGGGTGAAGAGGAGAGAATTTTTTTAAAAAATCACAATGAATCTCCAGGAACTGGGGGAGAAATCCTTTAAAAAATATCTCTACTCTCCCGGCTTCGAATGCACTTAGCACCGGAAGTAACCCAGTTTTTAACCCTCTCCCCCCCACCAGGAAAGTGAATCACACACTCTGAGGGGGAGGGAGGGGGGAAACGTTGGAATTTTTTTTCCATGTAAGGAAGTGTCTTCAGTTCAAATTTTCAGCCTTCTGGGTGGTTGCATTTCTAAATCAATATTTTTGGTGCAGTCTTTTTTAATTCGGTCGCAAGCGCCACACCTTGAAAGTGACATTCTGATCGATTTCACATTCCAAGGTGTTTCACACCAGGCACACGCCACCTACAGGATTAGAGAATCTGGGATCTGATCAAATTCAAACAATGTCATAAGCCTGGCTAAAGGTCTTTAACGTGTATTTACTGGACAACAGGTCTCTAAAGTCCCATAAATGTTACGATGCATCACTTAAAGAGTGTCTGTGCTGTGTTTAATATTTCATAAACAAACCCTGTACCACTCCAGTCCTTTGCTTAAAACTAAAAGGCCTGAAATTTCAGGCACAAGACACTTCCGGGCACTTTACGCCAATCAAGCATACCAGTACAGTAATGTGGAAATGTGGCAGGAAAATCTCACAAAGACAATGTAATAATCACAAAGAAGTCTGTTTTTTTCTCCTTCAGCAGGGATGGATATCAGTCCTATTTATAAGGAATAATTTTGTAACCTGGAACTGCCTAACTGAATTGTGGATCTACTTACACTGAATGGACTGCAGTGGTTTAAGAAGGCAGATCAGTGCGACCCTTTTCAGGACAACTGATGATGGACAATAAATATTGACCCAGTCAGCGATCCTCATGTCCTATGAATCAATAAAAAAAATTTCAACCCAAGCCGATAAATGGGAGCCAATTTAGATGCATTAGCTACTGCAGTAATGTCACTGGACTAGAATCCAGCAGCTCAGGCCAAAATTCTGGAGACAAGATTCAATCCCACCACACTGGCTGGTGGAATTTAAATTTAACTAGTAAATCTGGAATATAAAGCTAGTCTTACTGGGGCTCTAGTGTTGCAGTGGAAATGTCCCTAACTCTAGCCCAGGAGGCTTGTGTTCAAGGCTGATGTGTAATAGCATAATAATGAACAGGTTGATTTGAACATATCCATAAAGCATAGTCTCTAGGAGTAGCCCCATAATGTTAACTGTCACAATTTAAGGAAGGAAAGCTGCCACTTTTACTTGCTCTGGTTTACCACAGACTCATAGTGATGTGGCTGGCTCTTCAACTGTCTTTCCAGCTACTCAGTTCAAAAGCATTTGGGATGGGCAATAAATGGAGACATTACCAGCAATGCCCACATCACTAGACTCACACTAGGTACATAGAGGATATCAGTGATGTACCATCACAATATTATGTATGAATGTAATTCAATAAACTCTGCAATAAGAGCATGGTGTGAATCTCGATGAACACAGCAGGCCAAGCAGCATCAGAGGAGCAGAAAAGTTTGACATTTCGGCTCAGGACCTCTGCTGTGTTCATCCAGCTTCACACCATGTTATCTCAGATTCTCCAGCATCGGCAGTTCCTACTATCTCTGCAATAAGAGCAGTTTACTGGACCTTGAGTTTAATGTAGGCTGGTGGAGTCAATGTCTCTGCATTGCACTATGTTTGGACATCTACAGTCCATTTCATTTTTCAGTTGCGAGTAGTTGGGGTCTGCAATGCACTTGCCTGGGGGTGTTCAAATGAGGCATTCAAGAGAGCATTGGAAGATTGTTTAAATAAAACAATGCACAGAGTTAAGCAGAAAGAGCACCAAGTTAAAATGCTGAGGAAGTCAGTGCAGACATGATGGGCCAAATGGCCTCCTTCTGCACCATAACAATTCTGTGATTCATAAACTCAATAGAATAGACTGATGCTTGATTGGTTCAGATTGGCTGCTGCAGGAAATGCATACAGTTCTGAGTGTTAGCTCACTCTGCAACACAAAATCTAGACCAGCATTTTCACTGTGGTTCTGAGGGATTGCTAGACTATTACAGGTACTGTGTTTCAGACGAGATGTTAAACCCAGCCTGTTCTTGAATGGATGTAAAAGATTCCACTGTGCCATTTGGAAGAACAGCTGCAACATTCTCGTCATTGTCCTGGCCAACATCAACTTTTTAAACATTACAAAAAAAACAGATGATCTGGTTGTGGATTATGTAAATTGTCTGCTGTATTTCCCAAATGCACTAGTGAAAGGTTTCAGAGGATCACTGGATTTGAAATGTTAACTCTGTTTTCTTTCCATGGATGCTGCCAGACCTACTGAGTTTCTCCAGCAATTTCTGGTTCATTTTGTATGTTTCAGAAGGGCTTCATTGCTTTGGAATGTCCCGAGATTATAAACAGTGATTTGGGAAATGGACTCTTTCTTTCAGAGTATGAGAATTACTTTTCATAGAGCCTGTGCCCACATCATGCTGAGAGCCAGCACTGAGTTCTCACCATGTTGGGCATCCTTCATCCCTGGCACTGATACCTGGCACCTTGACAGGCACAAACATTCATGAAAATCTGCATGAATTTACTGTACATTGTCAAGGTACAATGAGAGTCAGCGTTCCCAGCCCTGTTGTAGGAAGGATATTATCAAGCTAGAGAGGGTTCAGAAGAGATTTACCAGGATGTTGCTGAGTATAGAAGGTTTGAGTTAGAAAGAAAAGCTGGGACTCTTCTCTTATAGAGGTTTATAAAATCATGAGTGGTATCAATTGGGTTAATGGAGGGTGTCTGTTCCCTAATATGGGTCTTTCAAGACTACGGGGGCATATTTTGAAGGTGAGGGGAGAGAGATTTTAAAAAAAAGACATGAAGTGCAAATTCTTTTTGCACAGAGGGTGGATTTGGAAAGAACTTCTGGAGGAAGTGATGGATGCAGGTACAATGAAAATGTTTAAAAGACACTTAGATAAGTGCAGGAATAGGTTAGGTTTGTAGGGATATGGGCCAGGAGCAAGGAAGTGGGACTAGTTTTGTTTGGGATTATGGTCAGCATGGACTGATTGGACTGAAGGGTGTATTTCCGTGCTCTGAGGATAAGTGGGAATGGGTTTGGGTGAGTGTGGATGGTTGCAGGCAGGGGATTAGAGGCATGTACAGTGGTGGTGAGGGTCGCCTAGGACTGTTACTCCTGATTATGTTATTGTCCACACATTCCACTTACTGCTTTCTGCAGTACTGGTTAGGGTTAACACTGGAATTAGTTGTCCCAGTTTCTGAGCAATGCATGATAACAGCCAGTATGAGCTACCTGAGAGAGGCTGACCTGCTGGATCAGAGTCCTTACCCTGATGCTCAGTTATTCTTCCACGGCCACCAGAGGAGGGAATAATAAAAAGGGAAGGACTTTCCCTGGTTTGGGGCCTCTGGGATCAGACTGTGCTCACTTTGTCCAATAATTCCTGGCATAAAATCAGAAAATCTGCTCTCTCTCTGAACAGTAGTCTCTGGTGTTAGACTGTGCTTTTTTTGTCCAACTGACCCTCGGAATACATAGTGGTCTCTCTCTCTTTGTGCTGTAGCCCATGGGACCAGACTATGCTCTGCCAGCCCAAGAGCTACTAAGATCCGACTGTTTTCTCCTCCAGAAGTCCCTGCTCTCTGAGAATCAGAATTCCACAACTGATACTGAATATTGAGTGAATCCAACCCATTAAACTGATTCCACTAACTTCCGAATGACTCAGTGAATCACTGTACCATACAACAGAAGGAGGCCAGGGGTCAGTAAGTAAGCCAGCATTCTCAGTACAACGTGAAGGGAGAGGTCAGCCACTGTTCTAAGTCCCAGTAGGTGTCTGTGAACTTCTTCGCTTATCGTGGATTGGTCCACATTGGCAGACACCGGCTCAGGAAAAGTTGGGGTGGGGAGGGGAGGGTGGGGAAGGGGAGTCTTGGCTATACAGTGCCATGGTGGTCTTGCCCATCGCTACCTACTGTCAACATGAGGAATTTGACTGAAGGTCCGGGACCCACTGACACAGCACCGAGTTAAATCTATCAGCGAAGTCAATATCATCAATGAAAGTACAGCAAGAGAGAGAAAAAACATTCTTTTCACCTCTAAATTTGGCAACTGTATCATTAACTGTCATAGTTCAGAAACTCTTAGCAGTCACCAATCTTTCAAATATATTTGCAAGAAAAAAATCCAACTTGTTTGAGGAAACCTTCCCCCTAGCTCAGATAGTCTCAGGGCTTTGTCACATTGGACAGTAGATGGTCATAGAGCGCCCCTCATTTCTTGAATGGCAGCAATTTGAAAACATGACAAGGGGAATGTTCCAAAAGTGACAATCACACAGAGCTGGAAAAGATCCTGTAAACTCTTTGTAAAAAAAGGATGATTTGAAACAGACCAGATCAGGGACTGGGCACTGACCCATCCTGATGCTGGTGAAAAGTGATTGGAATCTGGGATGTTGCTGCCCATTCTATGGGGCATAACAAAAGTGTAAATAGCTCATAACTGGGAGCGGGATTTACACGTGGCACTTGTTAATACAACTCCCAGGGGTACTGGAACTTGGCAATGGTAGTGCTGTGGTTATCTGAAGCAGTCAGGGTTATTGGCTGTCCAGAATGCCAGGGATATAAATGCTATTCGGAATACTCTGCATACTTTACCTTTTAAGGAATATCCTTTACGAACGTAATCTCCACTCGCATTACAAATAGATTGGGGCGGGAGGGAGCGAGTGGATTTGAGTGCCTGTCAATTGAATCAAGTGGTTACAGGAAGCTATAGAATTGTCTTTAAAGGGGCACTTGATGGGATCTCTCAGTCTTTTTTTTGCTCCTGATCATTTGCACTGGGATTGAATTACGAGTGAACTTCCCTTTTTGTTAAACAGCCTTGTTTTACAACGGGACAAATGCTTGCCTCTCCCCCAGGGACAGCTCCCTTAAGCCTGTGCATATCCATGCCATATAAAGCCCTGGGCTATAAATACACCCGGATACCCACTCAGGACATACACACCACCTAATCCCATCTTAAACCTACAAGGGATATAGTTCATGTCATCTTGACATTTAGCTGTCTGCCCCAAGCATCTGGGGAGAGGAATTGAGCGAAACAGAATATAAATGGATCACAAGAATCAGTGAGTGAGGAGGGGGAGTTGCTTTTGAGGCTGGTCATGCGAGATGAGGGAAATAGGACAGGAGAGAGAGAGGAGGAAAAAAAAAGTTTATTTCCTACAGATTGAAAGCGGTGTCTGATACTCACATCTGTAGCTTTCTTCTCAGCCAGCTCCAACTTCTCCTGTGCATCTTTCAGAGCTTCGGAATATTTGTCAAGCTCATCCTCAGTCCCTTTCAGTCTCTTCTGTAAAGCCACCAGCTCATCCTCCAGCTGTAGTTTGTCCGGTTTTTGTTTGGTTTTTGTTGTGTGTATGTGGTGGCAGGCGATAGCACAAAGCACAGGGACACAGAGAGGAGACAGAAGCGACGTAGTCGGTGGAGACCGGAGCCAAGCGTGTGTGTGTGTGAGAGAGAGAGACAGAGACAGGGATAGGCACACACACACAGAGACAGAGAGGAGAGAAAAAAAAAGCAGAAAGAGGTTACAAGAGACGGTTCATTCACCTCGCCCGAAATACCTTAGTGGCATTCTCCTCCGCCAGCAGCTGCCGCTCCTCCGCCTTGTTGAAATCTTCTAAAAATTTATCTCTCTCATCCTCCACTGCTCGCAACTTCTTCTCTAGTTGTAAAGCTTCATCCTCAAACTACACAGACAATTCATCAGAGATTCGTCAAACAAAGCCGTGGTCCAAATCAGCCCCATCCTCCATACGACACATTAACATTGATACAAATCTAAATAGAATCGATCATGCTTTTTCTACAAAAGCGTAAGTTTTTAAAAATTGCATTTTAACCGTTTAAGCGTTAACTATGCACATTTTACAGTCGACATTGCTGCATTTTAACTATCGCCGCGTTTTTCTTTCCTTTTTGCATATTTGACAGTCTTTTTAATGCCGGATTTATAAACATCTGGAGACTGGGCTCCAGGTACTGGAGCTGCCCCCTTTAGGGTAGGTTTTTAGTTCCACACTGTGAGGTCGGAGCTGGGATTTGAACCCTCCACGCTCTAGCTAACCTGCTTGCTCCTGTCCTCCGCCGCCTTCTTGTCCGCTTCGGCTTGTTCAGCTCGGTCCAAGGCGTTCTCCTTGTCCAGCTTTAACATCTGCATCTTCTTCTTAATGGCGTCCATGGCTGCTGCTGGTGGTGAGCTTTGTTTAGAAAGGACACTAAAATATGTTTATAAATAAAGTGGAAGAGAGGAGAGGGTGCGCAGGAAGCCTGGAGAGAGGAGGGAGAGAGAGAGACGGAGCTGATTCGGGAGCTGAGCTGAAGTGCACAGGATCCTACCCCCAGCCTCAGAAATATGTCCTTCTCAGGGGCAGATTGAATTCCTTAAGACATTTAATACTTTTTTGGAAACGGCCAAAGCCTGTCCCTACCCTATGGCCAATCTTTTTCCTGCATCAGCCCGTTGATTCGTTGCTGGGGGACATTTGACTGGCACTATCACCGTATATGGGGAGTTAAACTGGACACCCCTCTTCCCGTCAGCACAATTCCAGTCCTCCCGCCTTAAAGAACACCAGCTTTCGAAGCCGGAGGCTCTGCTCCAGACTCGCCACATCAGCTAGACCTGACTCCACAGCGCTGTGTTTGCGGGGTGGTGGCGGGGTTGGGGAACGAGCTGGACCATCCAGATCTCCGGCTCGCAACTCCCTCCCCAAGCCCCAAGTCCCAATCTCACTGAAACCCTCGACCCCAATCTCACTGACCACCGATGCCACTAAATCCTTCCCCCAGACCCCAGTCTCATTAAATCCCTCACTTTAGATGCCAGTCACATTAACCCCCTTCCCTCCAAGATCCCAACCTCACTAATCCCTCCAGACTCCAGTGTCACTAAACTACTCTGCCCAGACCCCAGACCCTGGCTTCAGATCCCAGTGCCACCAACCTCACCCAATCCAAAGTCCCAATATCACTAACCACCTCACTATCCAATGTCATCTCCAAAATCTTAATCTTAAAAAATAAACTAATCTCACTAACTCCTTCTGTCTAGAACTCAATTTGACTAATACCCTTCAGAACACTGATCTCAAACCCCCAAACTTTTACACCCCAATCTCTGATTCTCTCTCTCCAAGATCCAGACTCAATTATCACCTCATTAGACCCCATTCACACTAACCCACTCCCTCTAAAACCTAATCTCACTAACCACCCCCTTTAGACCCCAATTGCACTAACCCACTCCAAGACCCAAACTCACTAACCCCTCCCACCCCATTTAGACCCCAATCACACTAACCTAATCCCTATAAGATCCAAACTCACCAACCCCAGCCTTTAGCCCCCAATCACACTAACCCATTCCCTCTAAGACCCAATCTCACTAGCTGCCCATCCACAACCCAATATCACAACACCCCTCCCCCAGATCCCAATCTCATTACCCACCACCTACCCCTTACTAAGTCTTAGTGCTTCTTTCAAGGCTCACTCATCTACAGACAGCCTCACTCCCTGCCCTGAGGATACAGACTGCATCACATCCAGCTGAGGGTACAGACTGATTATCCCACATCCTTAGGGCACACAGTGTGCCCACTCTATCCTGAGGCTTATAAATTATACCCCTGCTACCTCATGGTACCACTTTCACTGATGAGCCTGGAATATAGATGGGCCTCTCTCTGCCTGGAGAAGGGGCTGTGTAGGTACATATTGGACCCTCTGTGCTCTGAGTGGCTTTGAAGGGAGGTTACAAACCGAACTCTCTGTGCTCCAGGAGTACATTCTGAATGCTGTTTGCCCCAGGTGGGGGGGTGGTGTGATTGGGTTTCGCGCAGAATTGTTTGTCTTGAGAGGGTAAAGGCTGAAATTTCTGTATCGCAGGGAATTACAGCTTGAACTTTCTGTGCCCTGAGGCTGTAAGAGAATACAGCCTGAAATGTCCATGCCCTGGTGAGAGGGAGGCAGGGTGGGGTTGGTGTTGGTGTGGTGTACAGACTGAACTTCCTGTGCCCAAGGTTGCATCCTGAATGCTGGGCACAGAACGTAAATGCTCTGTGCCCTGTTAAGCGGGTTTCTGGGCTTACTAACTGACTAGTTGAGTCCACTGGATGCTCCAGATTCTACCTATGTCCAAAGATGTGCAGGCTCGGTGGATTGGACATGGGAAATTACCCCATAGTGTGTAGGGCTGTGTAGATTAGGTGTGTTATAGGGTGATGGGTCTGGGTGGGATACTCCAAGGGTTGGTGTGGACATGTTGGGTCGAAGGGTCTGTGTCCAATTCTACGTTTCTATGATGAATATGAATGGGGAATAGGTGGCGTGATGTTTTGTTTGTATTGCTGGGCTGGAAGGACCAGGTTTAAGTCCCTCCCTGCAATGTGCTGGTCACAGAGATTAGATTAGATTCCCTACAGTGTGGGAACAGGCCCTTTGGCCCAACAAGCCCACACTGCCCCTTGGAAAACCCCAACCAGACCCATCCCCCATAACCACACACCCCTGAACACTATGCACAATTTAGCATGGCCGATCCACCTAACCTGCACATCTTTGGACTGTGGGAGGAAACCAGAGCACCCGGAGGAAACCCACACAGACACGGGGAGAATGTGCAAACTCCACACAGTCGCCTGAGGCTGGAATCGATCCTGGGTCCCTGGCGCTGTGAGGCTGCAGTGCTAACCACTGAGCCACCATGCCACACACCCCATTGACTTGTTTTTTAAAAGGGAAACATGTGGGGATGATGTGTGAAACAGCTCTAAGACTGAGTAGTTAATAAACCCTATCATTAAGGAACGATAGAATCACAGAGTCACACCGTCCGGAAACAGACCCTTCAGCCCAACTCATCCATGCTGACCAGCTTTCCTAAACTGACCTAGCTAACAAAGTGTGGAACTGGATGAAGACAGCAGGCCAAGCAGCATCTTAGGAGCACAAAAGCTGACTTTTCGGGCCTAGACCTTTCATCAGAAAAACTTTTCTGATGAAGGGTCTAGGCCCGAAACGCCAGCTTTTGTGCTCCTGAGATGCTGCTTGTCCTGCTGTGTTCATCCAGCTTCACACTTTGTTATCTCGGATTCTCCAGCATCTGCAGTTCCCATTATCTGTTAAATTGACCTAGTCCCATTTACATGCATTTGGCCCATATCCCGATAAACCTTTCCTATCCATGTACCCTGTCCAAAAGTCTTTTAAATGTTTTGATTGTACCCACCTCTACCACTTCCTCTGGCAGTTCATTCCATATTTGCACCACCCTCTGCATGAAAACGTTGCCCCTCAGGACCTTTTAAAACCTTCCCCTCTCACCTTAAAACTAAGCCAGAAGTCACACGACACCAGATTATAGTTCAACAGGTATATTTGAAATCACAAGCTTTTGGAGGACTGCCCCTTCATCAGGTGAATTGGACGAAGGAACATTGCTCCAAAAGCTTGTGATTTCATATAAACCTGTTGATCTACGATCTGGTATCGTATGACCTCTGACTTTGCCCACCCCAGCCCAACACCAGCACCTCCACACCTTAAAACTATTTGAATTCCCCCACCTTAGGGAAAAGACCTTTGCTATTCATTGTATCTGTGTCCTACATAGATTTAAAAACCTCTATGAGGTCACCAATCAACCTCCTACACTCTGGGGGAAAGGGCCCCAGCCTATCTAGCCTCGTTTTCTGTCTCACCAACTGGCATGCCTTGGAATTGTCGTTTCCAAGGGTACAAACTGGGCCATCTGTACCCTATCATTGAATATAGTGAAGTAATCATCAATATTTTTGAAAATTCGATGTATCTGTTGTATGGCTTATACACACAAATCTATGTAACACATATATTTTATTGAGACCAGCATGCGTTAATTATTGTAACTATGTTGTTGGCAGTGCTGAGACTACATGCTCCTATCGCTGCTTAATGCATTTCTCAAGTACTTTAGAGCTGTTTGACTTCCCCTGTGAGCTAGCCCTGACATTGGATTACATCGACGTATTGAGTTATATTAACTGAGACACTCTCCGTGGACTACAGTGAGTTTTCATCCTGTGCAGAGTGGATGGATACAGGATCCTGCTTGGAAGGTACTTACTCCATGTACAGGACTCTCAAGGGTGCAATAATTTGAACAGGAGCTTTTGGAGTCAGTTCCTTGCACAGGCTGCTCCTGGCTATGAGGATATCTCCCAGCCACTCAACAGATATATAAAGCAAAAGTTGAGAATGAGCAGTCAGCAGAACAATTTAGAGCCTCTGATCGAGTTGCTTGGCAGATGTGATTTAATAATCAACCCAATTTGTTTTTATGCCAGAGAGTTTGTGAAGTGTTTAAATAAATAATAGGGAGTCACCTTGCCAAAGTTCTGTGGTATGGGGTCGAAAGGACACTAATTCTAGTTGTATCCTAACTTGCCATCACAATATAACTTTCACTTAAACACCGCCCCCCCCCCCCCCCCCCTCACCCGCCTTTTATCTTAGAATGCGGTCATGGAGCCTTGTCTTGTTCTGGAAAATCTGAGTCATCCTGAAAAAAGGACTTACCAAAATAAATCTAACCCAGTGAGGACATCTTTTGCAGCCTGGCATTGCTACTTGATCATTTAAGTTGACTGAGGCAGCAGAGACACAGTGTTCAAAATGTGCCATTTGAACTGAATTATTGTTTGCAGAACTGAAAGCAATTTCTGTGTCTCAATCAATAGCCATATCAATACGATTGAGTTCTGACTCACTTTTTCTCATTGGATTGCCTGGGTGCTCTTGTACTTACGGTTACCAGGCTTTAACTGTCGGTAGTACTCATACCACTGGATTAGAAGCTTGTGAGTTCAAGTCCCACTTCATATAGACTTGGCCACCTAATCTAGGCTGACACTGCAGAGCAGTGCTCTTTGGGGTTGCTGTCTTTCTGATAAAACACTAAATGGAATCTGCTCTCTCTGGTTCACCTGAAAGATCCCATGGATACTGTTCAAAGAAGTGCCGGGTACTTCCCCTGGTGTCTCAGGCAATATTCAACTATTAATCGGCATTGTTGAAACATTAGCATTACTGTTTGTGCGGGGGCCTGACTCTACACACACTGACTGTTGCTTTAGAAACAGGGATTACTCTTCAAGAAAGTACCTCACTGGCTGAGTTCACAAAAGGCCCAACAGTAATGCCAGATTTTCTATGCAATGGAATGATGACAATTGAGTGAATCCTCAGTCAGGCTAGACACTTCACTTTCTAGAATTCAATGAATTCCTTCAGGTGTGAGTGTTTAGTTTTTATTCTCTTTGGGATGTAAGCATTCCTGGCTGGGCTGGCATTTATTGCCCATCCCTAGTTGCCCTCAAGAAGGTGGTGGTGAGCTGCCTTCTTGAACTGTTGCTGCCCATGTGCTGTGGGTAGACTGATAATACTATTAAGGAGGGAGTTCCAGGATTTTGACCCAAAGGCAGTGAAGATATGGTGATGAATTTCCAAGTCAGGATGATGACTGGCTTGGAGGGCAATTTGCAGGAGATGGTGTTCCCATGTGAGTAGCCAAGATCTTTTCCCCAGGGTAAGGGAGTCCGCAACCAGAAGGGATTGGTTTAAGGTGAGAGGGGAAAACATACAAAAGGAACAACTTTTTCACACAGAGGGTGGTGTGTGTGTGGAATGAGCTGCCAGAGGAAGTGGTGGAGGCTGGTACAGTTACAGCATTTAAGAGGCACCTGGATGGGTACATGAATAGGAAGGGGTTAGACGGCTGTGGGCTAAATGCTGGCAAATGGGACCAGATGAGTTTGGGATATCTAGTCAGCATTAGATGAGTTGGACTGAAGGATCGGTGTCCATATTGTCTATAACTCAATCCTGTTATTGCTGTCCTTGTACTTCTAAGTGGTGGAGGGTGCAGGTCCTGTCAAAGGAGCCTTGGTAAATTGTTGCAGTGCATCTTGTAGATAGTATTTAGTGGAAGAGGAGTGGATATTTGTGGATGTGATTCCAATTAAGCGCGGTGCATTTCCCTGGATGTTGTTGAGCCTCATATGTGTTATTGGAGCTGCTCTTATCCAGGCAAGTGGGGAGTATTCCATCACACTCTTGTAACTTGTAAATGGTGGACACTGTTTCAGGGGCCAGCATGTGAGTTAGTCACTATGGAATTCCCAGCCTCTGACTTACTTTTGCAGCCGCAATACTAATATGATGAGTTCATTTCACTTCTTGGTCAATGGTAACCCGAGGATATTGATAGTGGGGGATTCACGGACAAGGCACAGGGAGATCTCTTGTGGGAGATGGCCAGTGCCTGGTACTTGTAAGGCATCACTTGCTAATTATCAGTCCAAGCTTGGATGGTGTCCAGACCTCCTGCATATGAGTGCTTCAGTACCTGAGGATTTGTGAATAGAGCTGAACATATTTAATTGATCAATAGACGTTTCCAGTTTTAAGTAATGATGCAACAAAGGTCAGCTTGTATTTAAATTCTAGTATTTAGCCCACAATTGATCAACAGCTACAGAATTTTATTCAAACATAGTGTGTAACCTCACGGCCCAGCATGCCCCCACTCTACTATTACCATCAAGTCAAGGCATCAAAAGTTCATTGTAGAGTGCAGGACGGTGTTGCCAGGAGCTGCATCAGTACCTAAAAGTGACGTGTCAACTTGCTGAAGCTACAAATCAGGACTACGTGCATACCAAGCTGAGGAAGCAGCATGTGATCGAAAGAGCTATGCAATCTCACAACCGAGGGATCAGACCAGAGCCCTGCAGTCCTACTAGTCCAGTCTACGGACTCCCTATGATCAAACCCGCACCAGTTCTTCCAGTCCCTCCCCTGTTGTGACCTCTTCTAACCTGGAGTGCACCACTGGAGTAGTGTGAGGGAGAGAAGCAAGTATCAGTTAGGGGAACAGCTTCTCAATGATTCTTCTGTCTTGGACATGAGATTCATTATGCTCTGATTGGGCACAGACAGGCTACCTGTCATCCTGGGCCCCCTGAAGTCACAGGCCCTTTGTGTTAATAATAGATACAGTTAAAGGAAAACCAAAGAAAACACAATGGAAAAGGAAATAATAGAAGGCAGTGTTAATAAGAGGCAGATGAAGTAGAGAAGGCTAGCATTAATATTAAGACACATTGGGCTGAATGGCCATCTTCTGGGCTTTGAACTGATGTTCTTTTTTGGCTAAGTGGCAGTTATCTCAAACCTTTGGGAGGGATTCTTGCTGTGGGGCCAAGCAAAATTTCATACCCTTTCTTACTAAATTCATTTCATTAACTACCTACCCTGCTGCTACCTTGCCATTCGATTCTAACCCCTTCCTTGGTAGGAGGAATAAGGAGAGACATTATAAATTAAACAGTACAATTATAAAGGTGGTCCAGGAGCAGAGTTTGCTGGGATATATGCAGATAAATCATTGAATTTAGGATCCTGTGCTTTACAAACAGAAGCCCTGGGGTTGTAAAATGTTTATGAAACACTGCCTTGGCTCGAGCGTTGTGTGTTGGGATATTGTTAGTAGCTTTGAGGAGGTTGGAACAAAAAAGAGTTGACCACAAGACTAATCTATCTGGGTCAATGTGTCTTTTAGAGAAGGAAATCTTCATGTCCTATCGACATGGGACTCCAGCACCACAACAATGTGGTTGATTCTATTAACATTATCTGTTAACACTTATTAACCATTAGCTGGCTACATGCAGGAGTTGGGGGGGAGGTGCGGGTGGGTGGTCAGTTGGCTCAGTTGGCTAAGTGGCTGGTTGGAAGGCAGTGTGATACAACAGCATGGGTTTAATTCCCACAACAGCTGATGTTACCGTGAAGGATTCTCCTTTCATCTGAGGCACAGTGATCCTTAAGTCAAACCACAACTAGTTGTCTCTTTCTAGTGGGAGAGCAGTCCTATGTTCCTCTAGGACTATGGGTGACTCTACCTTTATTAACGGAAGCATGGTAGTGCAGGACTTAGCTAATGCCTTCTTTCATCAGGTCTCATCTCAATATGAGCTCAGTAGCTATAACTAAAGTTGTGGTACAGTTAACCCTTTACATTGTGTCTAATTCTGTACATCACACTATCAAAACAGTGCAAAGGCGCTGGAGAGGCAGCAGAGCAAAACGAAATGCAAAAGCGGTTCTAGGGATGCTGAACTACAGTTACGTGGATAGGTTGGAGATGACAGCGTTGCTCTCCTTGTAGAAAAGGAGCTTGAGAAGAGATTTGAGAGAGGTGTTCAAAATCACGAGGTGCCTGGACAGATTAGACAGCACAAAACTTTGGAAAGATCAGGAACTAGGAATCACTGATTTGAAGATACTGGCAGGGGGTGGAGGGTGGGGGGTGGCGGGAGGAGGGGAGCAGGTGCAGAAAATCTCATGTGGTCAGGATCTAATTGTTTCTTGTTACTGGGGATGCAATGGCCTAAAAGTATCATCACTGGCTTGTTAATCCAGAAACATAAATAATGTGCTGGATTCCTGAGTTCAAATCCTGCCATGTCAAACAGTGGAATTTGAATTCAGTAATTTAAAAAAATGCCTGGAACTAAGTGTCTAATGCTAACTGTAAATCCATTGCTGATTGCTAGGAGAAAACCTATCTGGTTCACTAATGTCCTTTAGGGAAGGGGAAAATTGCCCTTAAACTGATTGGCTTGCTTGTCCATTTAAGGTCAGCCATATTGTTCTGGGTGTTGTGACCATGTGGATAGGGCATGAAGGTTTCCTTTGCTAAGGGGCATTATTGAGCCAGGCAGATTTTACAACAATCAATGATAACTTCACAGCCTCTACATAAACCGCTGTGATTTGAACCATTTGAACCATGGGCGACTGGATTACTAAACCCATGACATCAGCACTGTGCCACTTCTAACTGAATAGCCTGAGACTGTGATGGAGGGAGATTCAATCAGGTCTTATGAAAGGGAAGTAGATAATTATCTGAGGAGGAAAAAATTGCAGGGCTGCAGTGAAATGGGTGACGCTTGGGAATATTGAAGTTATTCTTGCAGAGAGCTAGCAGGGCAGTGAAAGGCTGAAAGATCTCTTTCAGTGCCCTGGTCATTCCATTTTATGATCCTATAATTATGCTCTTTCTCACTGATGTCTTCAAAGGACTATGAAATTGATACTCCTTAAGTGTTTATTGCTGTTCCCAACCTCAGAACCTCAGTGTATTGGGAATCACTGTGTGGTCCAGTTGGACAGCCAGCCCTCTGGAGAGGGCTGCATTAAACTAAAGCCGAAACTAGTTTCACCTCTAATCCCTGTTCGACTGCAATTAGAGCTGACCTGTTGCCAACTCCAATGAGAGACAGACAGACAGACAGACAGACAGACACACACACACACACACACACACACACACACACACACACACACGCTTGCTAAGGAATGACGGAAGGCAATGTCAGGCCTTTATAATGGATTAATTTGTGCTTCTGAGAATCTGGACTGTTCATACATTATGTGTAGTTCACTGTCACTAATTCTCAATGTGGTTTTTTGACAAGGTGACTCAGTTTGTCTGTACACTTTAAGTCACAAGCATGTTGCCACACAACTGAATACATTATAAATACCCCAGAAAAAAAATACACATTTTAAAAATAAATAAAAACGTGAATGTGGACTCTACCTCTTCAAGGATTTGAGGTGAGTAGATACAGTTAAAGGAAAACCAAAGAAAACACGATGGAGAAGGAAGGAATTGAAGGCTGTGTTAATAAGAGTCAGAAGAAGTAGAGCAGGAGAAGGCTAGCATTAATAATAAGACACATTGGGCTGATTGGTCTGCTCCTGGGCTGTAAACTGGCAGATAACACAGTGTGGAGCTGGAGGAATACAGCAGGCCAGACAGCGTCAGAGGAGCAGGAAAGCTGACATTTTGGGTTGGGACCCTCCTTCAGAACTGGCAGTTTGTTTTCTGGCTAAGTGTGAGTTGCGTCAAGCTTTTGGGCAAGATTCTCATGGTGAGGCCAAGTGAGATTTCTTACCAAACTCGTCTCATAAAGTACCCATCCTACCCCTGACTTGTCATCCAATTCTGACCCCACACCCCAGTTCCCGAACGACCGGCTTCCTCACACCCATGCCACAAAATAATAACAGTGCCACCTATTTTCATCCCGACTTAATGCCTGCATCTCTCATTCCAGGAGGAAGACAGCTCCCAGCAGAAAGAATCGCGACAATAGATGACCCGACGTTCAATTCCCCCTCAGTTCGGAGAAGAAGATATCTAGACTGCTTCAATAGCTGACTGATGGAATCAAACCCCTTGACTGACTGTGCCAGGACCCTGTGAGCGAAGGCTATATCCCTCCATTTGACTGAGTCCTGCTAATGACCAGGTCAAACTTCCTACCTTTGTGCCTGCACTGAACGGCAAAGCAAGTCAGCAGTAGAGGGAGCTGGGTATCTCTGGCTGAGGGGGTGAAGCACAGAAAGGCAACGCAAGGCAGGGAGGCTGTGTACGTCCAGGCAGGCTCAGAGTGAGTGAAGGCTATGTGTGTGAGAGAGAGTGAACAGCCTGGTCCTGTTCCTGAGCACACAGGGTCCTTGCTGTAGCATTACATTGAGGGTTTTCGGTACTACCTGAGATGCAGCATGTAAGTGCAGAAAGCTGCTGCCGTAAGTGGATCAGGGATATGCCATGAGGGGCTTAGAGGTTGGCACATATCAGATGCCAATGTCTGTATCTTTATATAGGTACTGAAGGCCAATCAATCCCTCTCTATTCAGCCAGTACAGTCCTACACTCAGTCACTTACTTGACCTGATCTCCAATGGTTCCTTATCCATGCTACCAATAGGATTTATCTGGGAGATAGCAAGAACTGCAGAAGCTGGAGCCAGAGTCAATAAATGTGGAGCTGGAGGAGCACAGCTGGCCAGGAAGCATCAGAGGAGCAGGAGAGTCAACGTTTCGGGTTTACACACTTCATCAGGACTGGAGACCTGGGAGTCTATCTGGGAATCTGGTTTGCGTGAAGGATGAGGTTTTGATGCCAGTCTTTTTGTCCATGACTAATGTTCACATAGGAGCCAGAGTTTAGGCTTTGGGTCGGGGTGAAAGAGGTGACTCCCAGGCTGTTCAGGAGAGAGTCAACCAGCAGGGACTTTACATGAATTGGCCAATTATGGGAACCACAATCGCTCCTTGTAACACTTTTCATTTCAGGGATGGCATCAGCTGCTGGGCAATGTAGCTTACTGAGGTCTGCACGCTTGTTAAAGCAGCAGGCTTTATTAATCAGCCCTATCAGTAGTGGATGGTAGGTGAGGACATCTTACTGAGAGTGCTGCACTCCCAGGCTCTCCAGTTTCATGTGATCTGACCATGCTCTGGCAATAGTCAGCATCGCTATACCCACAGGAGAGTTAACATTCTGTAATAGGCCAACATTCTGAAGGAGGGACCTCCCTGGGGCATCTTCAGGCTGTAGGTGTCGCTAAGCAAGTGGGGAAGGTCTCAAAACCTATCTGGAGTACAGGGTGTCCCTCCCTACTCCCTGCTCTTAGCTTGTTGTCAAGGTCACCTCCAGACAATTGACAAGACCCTTTCAGCCTGTAATTGGCCTTAATTGGCTATTAACTTTCCCTAATTGGCTACCCACTGCTTGATGCTCTGAAATTCCTTTGATTCTCTCCTCTGGCTGAACTTCCAGCTCTCAGGTTATAAATGACCACCCTGTCCTTACTATTGAATTGGACTGCCTCACGTTTGTAATCCCTTTTATTGAAGTTCAGCCTCAGCTACATCATCATGGGGTAATTGCGTCGTTCATGTTTCTTGGACACATGGCCCTTTCTATACAATGTTGTCCATCAGCTCAGACTTGTCAAACTATCTGCTTCCCGCACAGTGAGCCTGAAGGAACAGTAGTCTCATCGTGTGAACCCTTTTGAGCAGAACGCCAGTTGATAAAAATCTACCCAACTGAACCAACAAGTTCAACCAAATTCTTTCCAGCAAAGAAAAATGTGAAGAATTCACTGCTCATTCTTTCAGGAAATGCTCCCTGCTCCATCAGATCAACATCACATACACATACGCACACACATAGACAGACATGCGCGCATACAGACACACACACACACACACACACACCAATGCCATACACACACACTCTCTCACACACACACATAGGCACAGACACACACACACATACACAGACATGGACACAGACACACACAGGCAGGAACACACACCACAGACACACACACACATAGATAGAAACACACACGTAGACACAGATACACACACACAACCGCAGATACACACAGGTACAAACCCCACAAAGACATAGGTATACACACATAGACACACTCGCACGCGCGCGCGCACACACACACACACACACGCACACACGCGCACACACACAAATACAGATTCAAACCGACATAGATATACACCACACACATATACACATACACAGATGCCCACAGGCACAAATACACACCACATAGACACACATAGATGCACAGACACACATAGATACTGGCATATGCACACACAGATACAGACACACGTACACACAGACACACACACACACACAAATTGTCACAGGTGCACAGACAGCCACGCACACAAACATACAAACACGCATGAACAAACATACAGTTTAGTTACTGTTGTGCTAATGTTTCTGCAACCACTTTGAAAGTTACAAGGACCTTTCCTCAGAAAGCTGCACATCCCATAGATTGGAGTGGAGGGAAGCTGAAGGGAAATGTGTGAATGTTTGGGTGTCTGAGTGCCCTAAAACTTCCTCTATCCATACCCTGTTCTCATACTGCCACTGAGTATTCCTCATGTGGTTTATTTCAGCACCATTTGTAGTGCCAGAGAAACTAACCTGTGAATCACTTCATCGGAATTAAGGTGGAGATTTTCTGTATCTCTGTAGAGTGAAATAATTATTCATAGTTTGATTAGTAAATTGGTGTGGGAAATTTGTCGCAGATATATGGGCAGAAAACTGAAAGGGTTAGGACATTTGTTGTCAAGGGATCCCCATACAGACACACAGTGGATCCAAAAGGATCTCTCCATCCCACAATCAAAATATTACACTAAAACAGAGTTGAGTATGGATCTGGGCAGAAGAGGAGTGGCCCCTTTATTAAAACTACTGACGACCCATTGGCTCAACCCTTCCTACTTCAACTCCCCTTTTCTAGAATGTTCTTCTTTCTTTGTATAACCACCTCTTGATTACATCTTCCCTATTAACTCCCTTCAGGCACCCACTTCTTCCAATCACCCCATCCTGATACCGCTTCTTCCTCAGCACTCCCTGCTTCTGATTGTTGATTGATTGACTTAGTGTTGTCACATGTACCAGGATACTGTGAAAAGTGTTGGTTTGCATTCTATACAGGCAGACTCTACTATACATAGTGCATCAGGATAACAGGACAGGATGCAGAATACAGTGTTAAAGCTGCAGAGAAGGTGCAGAGAGAAGGGGAGAGAGAGAGAGAGATCAACATTAACATTTGACAGGTCTGTTCAAAATTCTGATAATAGCAGGGAAGAAGCTGATCTTGAATCTGTTTATATGTGTATTCAAACTTTTATATTTTTTGCCCAGTAGAAGTGGGTAGGAGACAGTATAACCAGGGTGGGAGGGGCATTTAATTATGTGGACTGAGTTCCTGAGGCAGTGGAAAGTATAGACAGGGCCAATTGATGAAAGGCTGGTTTTCGTGGCAGACTGGGCTATGTCCTCTCCTCTTTCTTGCCCCTTTCTTGTTAACCACCTTCCCTCTTCCAGTTACCCTCTTCCTTCTGATGGGGACCTGCTCCACAAAGACTCCACTAATTGCCCAGTCATCAGGTTTACCTCCCACTAATTACTCTCCGTTCCATGGTCACTCTCCTCCCATAATCCCTCCCTTCTCCTGATCACCACCCCCCATTCCGGTTTATACCCTTCCAACCCTTTCTTGTTCGTTGGCATCCTAATCACCATCCACCAATCAACCCATCTCCCAATCCACCCATCTCCCTATCATCCCCCTTCCCAACAAGCCCCTGACCCAATTACTCTCTTCCTGTTTACACCCCCATCCTCACAATTTTGATTACTCCCCTCCTAATCCCCTCTCTCCTGATCACTGCTTTTCCAAGTCCTTAAGTTTTGGGAGTAGAAGTAGGCCATTCACCCCATCGAGTCTGCTCTGCCTTTCCATGAGATCATGGCTGATCTGATAATCATAAACTCTACTTTCCTGCATTTTACCCATAATGCCCTTACTGATTAAAACTCTGTCTCTTCTCAGCCTTGAATATACTTAATGACCCAGCCTCGACGGCCCTCTGTGGTAAAGAAATCCACAGACTCACTGCCCTCTGAGAGAAGAAATTCCTCCTCATCTGAGCAGCCCCTTATTTTGAGATTATGCCCTCTGGTCCAAGACAAGGGGAAACAACTTTTCCCATTTACCCTGGCAAGCCCTCTAGGAATCTTACATTTTTCAATAATGTCACCTCTCATTGTTCCAAACGCCAATGCACATATGCCCAACTTTCTCAACCTATGAGAAAATCCTTCCATATCTGGGAATCAGCCTGGTGTTTCTTCTCTGGTCTGCCTCCAATGCCAGTATTTCTTTCTTTGATAAGGGGTTTAAAGCAAGTATAGTGATTGTAAAGAGGTCAGCCAACTGGACCTCATAGAATATGAGTTCCCTGATTGGGGCAGTTAACCTGGCCCAATCAGGGAGCCCTGGCTGACAGATAGAAACAAGAGTGTCAGAGGTTCTGCTCAGTCCAGGAACTGGCTCTGAGCCAGCTGGATCAGTGTCATGAACTACGCACATGCAAATAAAGGGTGGCTTTTTGATTGGATACTGGCTGTGTGGAGTTATTTCATATAGTCTAGACAAGGACTGCAGTAATTCTAGAAGGTTTGCTGGATAATTACCATTCTCAGTTTGACAAACTGTAGCGGGAGGCAGAGCTGAGGCCCCAACTATTTTTGATGGGCATCAATAACATTGTGGAAGGGACCGAGTGTGTTGTAGCCAGAATTACAGATGATACAAAGGTGGGTGGGTAAGCAAGTTGTGACGTGCAAAGGAATATAAATAGATAAGTGAGTGGGCAGAAATTTGACAAATGGAGTATAAATTGGTTGTCCATTTGGTAAGAAGAAAGGAAATACAGAATAATATTTAAATAATCAGAGATCACCAAATGGTACAGAGGGATCTGAGTGTCGTTGTACATGAATCACAAAATGTTAACATTGCAGGTACACCAAATTATTAAGAATGTGAATGAACCAAGGACCTTAACCACAATGAGATTAGGACATAAAATAGGGAAGTACATCTACAAATGTACAGGGTATCTGTGAGGCAAAGTCTAGAGTACCTTGTATATTTTAGTCTTCTTAGTTAAACAGGGATACACAGTTCAGAGAAGGTTTCTAGACTGATTCTTGAGTTCTATGTGATGCAAAAAGTTTGGGCAGATTGGCCCATACCCATTAGAGTTTAGAAAAATGGAAAAGATTCTGTGAGGGCTTAACAGGGGGAATGCTAGAATTATGGGACACAGTTTGGGGTCTCACATTTAAGGCAGTATTGTGGCTGAATTTCTTCTCTCAGAGGGTTACAATTCTTTCGAATTCTCCTCCACAGAAAATGGAGCCATTGAATATATTCAAGGCTGAGCTAGTTAGCTTTTTGATTGACAAGCGAGCCGTAGGTATTGAGGAAGACGGCAGCCAGAAAAAATTGATTTAAGGCCAAGATTATATTGAATGGTGGAGTAGTCTCGAGGGACTGAATGGCCTCTTTCTGTTGCTATTTCTTACAGTTCTTAAAAATACCTCCCTCTCCATCACCTCCAATGTTGGAGTTTCATAGAATCCTTAAAATGTGGAAGAAGGCTGTTTGGCCCATTGAGTCCACACTAATTCTCCGAAGAGCATCCCACCAAGACCCACCCCTGCTCTTTCCCTGTAACCCTTCATTTCCCATTGGCTAATATGCCTAGCCTACATATCCTTGGACTGTATGGGACCATTTAGCACAGCCAATCCACCTAACTTGCACATCTTTGGACTGTGGAGTGCCCGGAGGAAACCTGCACAAACACGGGGAGAATGTGCAAACTCCACACAGACAGTTGTCCAAGGGTGGAATCAAACCAGGGTCCCTGCACTATGAGGCAGTTGTGCTAACCACAGAGCCACTGCTCTGTCCCCTTTGAGGAGGAGAAACAGTGAGGGAAACCAGTTTGCTCAAAATGCCTTTATTCCATTTTTAGGTAATTGTTGCATTTACATAAAGCCGAAAATGGAAAGGCTGTTGAAGTGTCGTTCCGAGGGTGTGTGTAGAGAGATTCTGGGTTGGGTCACATTGTTTACATTCAGATTCACTTCATCACAACAAGTGGAGACTCAATTTTCCTGTTAACCCAAACATATGCAGCACTCCTCGAGACCTCCAGATAGAGATGGGTACAAGAAGAGAGAGAGAGAGAGAGAGAGAGAGAAGCAACTGATGCGAAGTCCTTGCCAATGGAGTAGTACAATAATATAAATGGTAAAATCATAGGCAGTGATTGTGAACATACAGTTGGGGGCATTCAAAGGGTTCTGTTTGATGTGCTGTAATGTGTATTCTGTGTGGAAAGGAATCCTTTATTTGGTCATTAGTGCGCAACTCTTAATCATTAATAAACGACAAGTGTTTGACTCCATGTCCAAGAATTCGTCTCTGGCACAGAATTGTTCTTGCTAAATCCACCTGGACTTCACCACAGGGAAAAGAAATAATATCTAAATGGGCCCATCAATGTACACACCATCAACGTGTAGGTATTTTTAATGTCCATTCACTGTCAAATTCTGGAATTTCCTATTCAGTGAGTGGGCATCTTGGCTCCAGAGTGTATTTGCTCAAGAAAACTCAGTACCGTCTTAACAAGGGAGCTCTGGATTCTCAGAGGTAGGAAGAACTGCAGATGCTGGAGTCAGAGATAACACATGTGGAGCTGAAGGAACACAGCAGGCCAGGCAGCATCAGAGGAGCAGGAAAGCTGACATTTTGGGTAAGGACTGGCCTGCAGTGGTAATCCAGCTCCACACTTTGTTATTTCGGGTAAGGACCCTTCTTCAGAAAATTTTCTGAAGAGTCCTGACCCGAAACGTCAACTTTCCTGCTCCTCTGATGCTGCCTGGCTTGCCGCGTTCATCCAGCTTCACATTGTGTTATCTCAGATTCTGCAGCATCGGCAGTTCCTACTGTCTCTACTCAAAATGACTTGTGTGTTTCCATTTTTAAGCAATTGCTGTGTCTACATAAAGGCTAAAATGAAGAGGCTGTTGTAGTTTCGGGTAAGGAAGGGTCACTGGATCCGAAACAGTAACTCTGATTTGTCTCCACTGATGCTGCCAGAACTGCTGAGCCTTTGCAGCAATTTCTGGGTTTTTTTTAATCTGTTTCTGATTTTCAGCACCCATAGTTCTTTCGGCTTTTATTAAGACTGTTGTATTGTGTATTCTGAAGTTGTGTGCAGAGTGATTCTGGATTGGGTTGTAGTGGAGGATTCAGTAACTGTAACATCATGGAATATCAAGGGTGATGGTTAGATTCTCTCTTGTTAAGGATGGGCATTACCTGGCACTTCATTGGAGAAGGAGCTAACACCTGACATTGAAATGATGCTTGGAACACACCCGATGAATATTTTGTTTTCGTTTTTCTTGGGATGTGGGCTTTGCTGGCTGGGCCAGCCTTTGTTATCCATCATTTGTTGCCTTTGAAAAGATGGTGGTGAGCTGCCTTCTTGAACCGCTGCAGTCCCTGGGGTTTTAGGAAGGGTGTGCCAGGATTTTGACCCAGCGACACTGAGGGAGCGGCGATATATTTCCAAGTCCAGATTGGGAGTGGCTTGGTGGAGAACTTGCATATGGTGGGGTCCCTATACATCTGCTGCCCTTATCCTTCTGGGTCTTGGAGGTAACAGGTTTGGAATGATTTTTGCTGAATTTCTGTAGCACATCTTCGAGATGGTACACACTGCTTTTACAGATCTGCAGCAATGGAGGGAGTGAATGCTGAAAGTAGTAAGTAAGGTTCCAATCAGGCAGGCTGCTTTGTCCTGGGCAGTGTAAAATTTCATGAGTTATATTTACTAAGGCAAATGTGGAGTATTCCATCAGACTCCTGACTTGTGAGATAACAAGATGCGGAGCTGGATGAACACAGCAGGCCAAGCAGCATCTTAGGAGCAGGAAGGCTGACGTTTCGGGCCTAGATCGTGCTGTGTTCATCCAGCTCTGCACCTTGTTATCTCACAAGTCAGGAGTCTGATGGAATACTCCACATTGTTATCTTGGATTCTCCAGCATCTGCAGTTCCTATTATCTCTGATACAAGACTCCTGACTCATGCCTTGTAGATGGTGGAGAGCTTTGGGGAGTCTGAAGGTGAGTTACAATTGAATGCCTAGCCTCTGACCTGCTGTCGTAGCCACTGTATTGAGATGCCAAGTGCTGCTCAGGCCCTGGTCAATGGCAACCCCCCCAGGACGTTGATAGTGGGGATTCAGTGACAGTAACATCTTTGAATATCAAGGGGCAATGGTTAGATTCTTCAATTCTGAAGACGGGTCACCAGACCTAAAACATTAACTCTGATTTCTCTGCACAGATGCTGCCAGACCTGCTGAGCTCTCACAGCGACTTCTGTTTTTGTTAGTTTTTTTTATTGTTAGCGATGGGCACTGTCTGTCACTTGTGTGCTGCCAATTTTATTTGCTACTTGTCATCCCAAGCCTGGATGGTGTTGCTGCATTTGGATACAGAACGGCTACAATATCTGAGGAGTCGCGAATGGTGCTGAATATTGTGCAATCATCAGCAAACATCCCCGTGTCTGATCTTATGATGGAGGGAAGAGCATTGATGAAGAAGCTGAGAATGGTTGGACAAAGGGCTCTATGATA
Organism: Stegostoma tigrinum; assembly: GCF_030684315.1. Taxonomy (NCBI): domain Eukaryota; kingdom Metazoa; phylum Chordata; class Chondrichthyes; order Orectolobiformes; family Stegostomatidae; genus Stegostoma; species Stegostoma tigrinum. The sequence goes on along the minus strand of NC_081389.1, from coordinate 9,549,111 downwards.
CAGTGCTAGTGTCCCCACCTCTGAGCCAGGAGACCTGGATTTTAAGTCTCACCTGGTGTATAATAACATCTGTGAACAGTTTGATTAGAAAAATAGGTTTATAGGGAAATTCATGCGAAGATCTCCTGGGAGTGAGATGATTGCTTTCCAAAAATTCGAAACAACCACCATTATATTGAGCAAAATCACATTAGAGGGTTTCCCCCAATTATTAACAATTCCAGTTTTGCGAGGGCTCCTTAATGCCACACTCGGTCAAATGCTGCTTTGATGTCAAGGACACTCTCTTGCACCTCACACCTCTTGAGTCCAGCTCTTTTGTCCATGTAATGAGCTCAACAGGCAGGCTTGAGGGGGAGAGGACTCTTTAACATTAGTTTGGGCCTTTATGGAGAGGCTTGTGATCTATGCCATTAATAAATGAAACTTCTGCATGTGTGAGTTTGTCTTTCTGTTATCTTGGAGAATTGTAAATACAGCAGTGAGAACTCGGAGCTCAAAAGGACCAAAGCAGAGACCGTGATTCTGTCTTTAGAGTGCTGAGGCCTGCAGTCTGGGATCTCTCTATGGTATTGCAACACACAATGTCAATAAACATTTCTATCCTCATGTCTGAGAAATGAGGTCAACTGGGAATTGCAGGGAAATATTCAACCGATTATTGAGGGCCAATGTTTAAAGGACATTAATTAAACTCGTTTGTTTGTTCTGCTGTAAAGACCAATCTATAAAAACCCTGGGATCCTCCTAAGCTGTAATTGGACTAATTCTCATATTTACATCAATCAGCTATTTTCTGTTATCCCGGGTGTATTTCATGCAGGCTCTGCCGTGGACTGTTAGACAAGTTAGCACCACCCTCTGGTACCGAAGGGATTCAGGAGTAAGAGGGAAGAGGGTACTGTGTACAGGTGAGTGCGCAGACCTGGAGTATATGGGGATGGTGAAGGTCGGCTGGATTGTCACTCTGGGCAGGATGTGTTTCCAGGCATAGCCATGCACTGGTTGTTTCTCTGTGTGCGTGCAGAAGGTGTAAACAAGGCTGTGAATGTGCATCGAGTGGGAGCATGGACAGGGTAACTGCATGTGTGAGCAGAGTGTGAATGTCAGTGTGGACAGAGTGTGAGTGTGTTCAAGGTGTAAGTGTGATCAATGTGTGAGTGTGATCAGGGTATGAGTATGTGAATGTGAACAGGGTGTGAGTGCAATCCGGGTATGAGAGTGTGAGAGTAATCGGGGTGTAAGTGAGAGTGTGATCAGAGTGTGAGTGTTTTCGGGCCATAAGCATGATCAGCGTGTCTGTGTGTGTGATCAGGGTGTGAGAATTTGAGTATGTGATCAAGTTGTTAGTGTGAATATGATCAGTGTGTGAGTGTGATCAGGGTGTGTGTGATCAGAGTGTGAGCATGAACAGTGTGTTTGTGTGATTAGGATGTGGGTGTGATCAGTTTGAGTGTGATCAGCGTATCAGTGTAATCAGGGTGTCAGTGTGATCAGTATGTCAGTGTGATTAGGGTATGAGTGTGATCAGGGTGTGAGTGTATGAACAGTGAGTGCAGATGAGATAGCCAGAATTCAGTGCGGTAAGAGGAAATATTTGGCTGTTATAGTCTCAGTGAGGGTAAGCGACATTCACTCGGTGAATTCAATGATCTGAGGTTGTCTTTTACTTGAATTTGTTGGGAGAAATGTTGTTTGTGCCAGTGTAGTTGATGCAGGCAACTTGTGGGATTGCCTTGTGTCGCTGACTGCCAGACGTTGCTCTCTGCATGTCACCACATTGTCTGTACAAAGCCTAAAACCTGACTCTGGAAGTAATCGTCTGATTCTTGGAGCCAGCAATGAGTAAACTGGCCATGGAATCTCTAGCTGACCAGCGAGGCTGACGAATGATTAATATGGTCAGGTGCTATCACGCTCTGTCTGCTGTTTCAACACAGCCATCTACCCATTTGGATTAAAGGGGTTAATAATTCTTTTAAAATATTGGCCAACAGAATGCTAGAAGAATGTTTAAGAGCGTGTGTCCAACAATAACTTCAAGCTCGGAGTTGCATAACAGCAAAAGCTGAATCACAGTGTGAGGGACAATGAGAACCACATAACCCTGCACGTCCCCTTGGTCAACAATCCATCCGGCCCCAGTAATCCCTGGTGAAGGGTAGAACTATTCAAGGCTGACTGAGATCTCATACAAGAGCAAATGTGCACGCTCTCGCTCACACAAACATGCACGTACAGAATACACACACTCACAAACACAAAAACATGCACGTACAGACATACACAAACACTCACAAACACACAAACATGCACGTACAGACATACACAAACACTCACAAACACACAAACATGCACGTACAGACATACACACACTCACACAAACACACAAACATGCACGTACAGACATACACACACTCTCACAAACACACAAACATGAACGTACAGGCAGACACACACTCTCAAACACACAAACATGCACGTACAGACATACACACACTCTCACAAACACACAAACATGAACGTACAGACATACACACATTCTCAAACACACAAACATGCACGTACAGACATACACACACTCTCACAAACACACAAACATGCACATACAGACATACACACACATACATACACATACAGACATACACACACTCTCACAAACACACATACATGCACGTACAGACATACACACATTCTCAAACACACATACATGCACGTACAGACATACACACACTCTCACAAACACACAAACATGCACGTACAGACATACACACACTGTCACAAACACACAAACATGCACGTACAGACATACACGCACAAACACACATACAATGCACCTACAGACATACTCTCACAAACACACAAACATACATGTATAGACATACACACACAAACATGCACGTACAGACATACACACACTCTCACAAACACACAAACATGCACGTACAGACATACACACACGCTCACAAACACACATACATGCACGTACAGAATACACACACTCTCAAACAAACATACATGCACATACAGACATACACACACGCTCACAAACACACAAACATGCACGTAGAGACTTATACATACTCTCACAAACACACGTACATGCACGTACAGGGATGCACACACAAACACACAAACATACACGTACAGACATACAGACACTCTCACAAACACACAAACATGCACGTACAGACATACACACACTCTCACAAACACACATACATGCACGTACAGACATACACACACAAACACACATACATACACGTACAGACATACAGACACTCTCACAAACACACAAATATGCACATACAGACATACACTCTCACAAACACACAAACATGCACGTACAGACATACACACACTCTCATAAACACACAAACATGCACGTACAGACATACACACACTCTCACAAACACACAAACATGCACCTACAGGCATACACACACTCTCAAGCACTCAAATATGCACGTACAGACATACACACACTCTCATAAACACACAAACATGCACGTACAGACATACACACACTCACACAAACACACAAACATGCACGTACAGACATACACACACTCTCACAAACACACAAACATGCACCTACAGGCATACACACACTCTCAAGCACTCAAATATGCACGTACAGACATACACACACTCTCATAAACACACAAACATGCACGTACAGACATACACACACTCACACAAACACACAAACATGCACGTACAGACATACACACACTCTCACAAACACACAAACATGCACCTACAGGCATACACACACTCTCAAGCACTCAAACATGCACGTACAGACATACACACACAGACACACATACATGCACGTACAGACATACACACACTCACAAACACACATACATGCACGTACAGACATACACACATGCTCACAAACACACAAACATGCACATACAGACATACACGCACAAACACACAAACATGCACGTACAGACATACACGCACAAACACACATACAATGCACCTACAGACATACTCTCATAAACACACAAACATACATGTATAGACATACACAAACAAACACACAAACATGCACGTACAGACATACACACACTCTCACAAACACACAAACATGCACGTACAGACATACACACACGCTCACAAACACACATACATGCACGTACAGACATACAGACACACTCACAAACACACATACATGCACGTACAGAATACACACACTCTCAAACAAACATACATGCACATACAGACATACACACACGCTCACAAACACACAAACATGCACGTAGAGACTTATACATACTCTCACAAACACACGTACATGCACGTACAGGGATGCACACACAAACACACAAACATACACGTACAGACATACAGACACTCTCACAAACACACAAACATGTACGTACAGACATACACACACTCTCACAAACACACATACATGCACGTACAGACATACACACACAAACACACATACATACACGTACAGACATACAGACACTCTCACAAACACACAAATATGCACGTACAGACATACACTCTCACAAACACACAAACATGCACGGACAGACATACACACACTCTCATAAACACACAAACATGCACGTACAGACATACACACACTCACACAAACACACAAACATGCACGTACAGACATACACACACTCTCACAAACACACAAACATGCACCTACAGGCATACACACACTCTCAAGCACTCAAACATGCACGTACAGACATACACACACAAACACACATACATGCACGTACAGACATACACACACGCTCACAAACACACAAACATGGACATACAGACATACACACACAAACACACATACATACACGTACAGACATACACACACTCTCACAAACACACATACATGCACATACAGACATACACACACTCACAAACACACATACATGCACATACAGACATACACACACTCACAAACACACATACATGCACGTACAGACATACACACACTCTCAAACACACAAACATGCACGTACAGACATACACACACTCTCACAAACACACAAACATGCACATACAGACATACACACACACTCACAAACACACATACATACACGTACAGACATACACACACTCTCACAAACATGCACGTACAGACATACTCTCACAAACACACAAACATGAACGTACAGGCAGACACACACTCTCAAACACACAAACATGCACGTACAGACATACACACACAAACACACATACATGCATGTACAGACATACACACATTCTCAAACACACAAACATGCACGTACAGACATACACTCTCACAAACACACAAACATGCACATACAGACATACACACACATACATACACATACAGACATACACACACTCTCACAAACACACATACATGCACGTACAGACATACACACATTCTCAAACACACATACATGCACGTACAGACATACACACATTCTCAAACACACAAACATGCACGTACAGACATACCCACACTGTCACAAACACACAAACATACACGTACAGACATACACACACAAACACACAAACATGCACGTACAGACATACACGCACAAACACACATACAATGCACCTACAGACATACTCTCACAAACACACAAACATACATGTACAGACATACACACACAAACACACAAACATGCACGTACAGACATACACACACGCTCACAAACACACAAACATGCACGTACAGGGATGCACACACAAACACACAAACATACACGTACAGACATACAGACACTCTCACAAACACACATACATGCACGTACAGACATACACACACTCACAAACACACATACATGCACGTACAGACATACACACACGCTCACAAACACACAAACATGCACATACAGACATACACACACTCTCACAAACACACAAACATGCACATACAGACATATACACTCAAACACACAAACATACACGTACAGACATACAGACACTCTCACAAACACACATACATGCACGTACAGACATACAGACACACTCACAAACACACATACATGCACGTACAGAATACACACACTCTCAAACAAACATACATGCACATACAGACATACACACATGCTCACAAACACACAAAGATGCACGTAGAGACATACACATACTCTCACAAACACACGTACATGCACGTACAGGGATGCACACACAAACACACAAACATACACGTACAGACATACACACACTCTCACAAACACACAAACATGCACGTACAGACATACACACACTCTCATAAACACACAAACATGCACGTACAGACATACACACACTCACACAAACACACAAATATGCACGCACAGACATACACACACTCTCACAAACATGCACCTACAGACATACACACACTCTCACAAACACACAAACATGCACATACAGACATATACACACAAACACACATACATACACGTACAGACATACACACACTCTCACAAACACACATACATGCACATACAGACATACACACACTCACAAACACACATACATGCACATACAGACATACACACACTCACAAACACACATACATACACGTACAGACATACACACACTCACAAACACACGTACATGCACGTACAGACATACACACACAAACACACAAACATGCACATACAGACATACATACACGCTCACAAACACACATACATACACGTACAGACATACACACACACTCACAAACACACATACATACACGTACAGACATACACACACTCTCACAAACACAGAAACATGCACGTACAGACATACACACACTCTCATAAACACACAAACATGCACGTACAGACATACACACACTCACACAAACACACAAACATGCACGTACAGGCATACAGACACAAACACACATACATACACGTACAGACATACAGACACTCTCACAAACACACATACATGCACGTACAGACATACACACACACTCACAAACACACATACATGCACGTACAGAATACACACACTCTCAAACAAACATACATGCACATACAGACATACACACATGCTCACAAACACACAAACATGCACGTAGAGACATACACATACTCTCACAAACACACGTACATGCACGTACAGGGATGCACACACAAACACACACGTACAGACATACAGACACTCTCACAAACACACAAACATGCACGTACAGACATACACACACTCTCACAAACATGCACCTACAGGCATACACACACTCTCAAGCACTCAAACATGCACGTACAGACATACACACACAAACACACATACATGCACGTACAGACATACACACACTCACAAACACACATACATGCACGTACAGACATACACACACGCTCACAAACACACAAACATGCACATACAGACATACACACACTCTCACAAACACACAAACATGCACATACAGACATATACACACAAACACACATACATACACGTACAGACATACACACACTCTCACAAACACACATACATGCACATACAGACATACACACACTCACAAACACACATACATGCACATACAGACATACACACACTCACAAACACACATACATGCACGTACAGACATACACCCACTCACAAACACACGTACATGCACGTACAGGGATGCACACACAAACACACAAACATGCACAGACAGACATACATACACGCTCACAAACACACATACATACACGTACAGACATACACACACACTCACAAACACACATACATACACGTACAGACATACACACACTCTCGCAAACACACAAACATGCACGTACAGGCATACACACACTCTCACAAACACAGAAACATGCACGTACAGACATACACACACTGTCACAAACAGACAACCATGCACGTACAGACATACACACACACTCACAAACACACATACATACACGTACAGACATACAGACACTCTCATAAACACACAAACATGCACGTACAGACATACACACACTCTCACAAACACTCAAACATGCACGTACAGGCATACAGACACAAACACACTTACATGCATGTACAGACATACATTCTCAAACACACAAACATGCACGTACAGACATACACACTCTCTCACAAACACACATACATGCACATACAGACATACACACACGCTCACAAACATGCACGTACAGACCTACACACACTCTCATAAACACACATACATGCACATACAGACATACGCACTCACAAACACACATACATGCACAGTCACACAAGCTCACACACAAACACTCTCTCACACACATGAACACTGTCACACAAACTCACTAACCGTCTCACACACTCTCTCACACACACACTCTTACACTCATACTCTCACACTCAAACACTCTGTCTTACATACACTCACTCACAAACACATGCTCATTCACACACACATACTAACACACACAAATTCTCAGTTACACACACTCACATACGCTCACACAACACCCTCTCATGCACTCACATGCTCTCATACACACACAGGCTTGTGTACACACATACTGGCTCACTTACACACAGACCCATGCAAAATCATACATTCACAGGCACCAGCTCACATGGTCTCTCACACTCACTCTCGCATATATTCTCTCTTACATGCACAAACACAGATTCACAGTCACTCACACATTGTCACTTGCTCACACACACATTCACTGACACAGTTTCACACACACTCATGCTTTCACACACACACATACAGACACACACTCAAAACCTGTTATGGCAGATAATGAAAGCTGAATTCAGTTACATTCTTGAGTGAAAGATAGTGTCATGGTGACCATGTGACTGTGCATTGACACTCTTAGTCTCGTACACATTTGCACTTTCTCACACAAATACTCTCTCACACTCACACATTTTCACATGCACACACTCTCACACGCAAACACAAATACTCACAATCTCTCTGACATGCACTCGCACAGCACGCTCGTACACAATCACTCTCATATACACATTCATACACTCAGTACCTTACACACATACACAAAATATCATGTACAAGTGCACACACAAGGCAATATGCACACATAGAAAAGCACACACATAAGTTATCGTGGGACACATGCTCTTAAACATTCTTGTGGCATTGTGTTGGTCAATATTTTAAAATAATTATTAACCCCTTTAATCCAAATGGGTAGATCGCTGTGTTGAGTGCACATATATACACAGATAGAGGTGTGTATACATGCACACCCAGGTACATGTACACATTAAGTGCACATACAAATGCACAGACACACATACATATCCCCAGTGTGCAAACACAGGAGCTCGTGTGGAGGGACTGAGAGAGGCAATGTTACGGAGCTGAAAGGAGATAGTGTGATATGAGATCAGACTCCAGGTAAAGAGGTTTCTGGACTCTGGGAGAGTGAGTGGCCTAGTTGAGCCTGAAGCCGTGAATAAGGAGGGAGATGGAGTCAAGAACAGGGGAACAGGTGGTATCTGAGGACAATTCCCAATGTCTCAGTGGAAGGAACGGTGACTCTCCAATCCTTCATATTGGAATGGCCATCTAATAACATGGAACTCGGCCGGTGTGGCAGGAGAGGTGTTGGTATAAGAGGCAGAACTGGTCTGAGTTTGCTGCTGGTGAATCTAGCTGGGAATGTCAACCGTGAGTTGGTAACGGAGGCTGTAAGAACAGCTTCTGCTAATTACCAACAATGGGGCAGTGGGACTGTAAGGTGGAGCAGTGTGAATTGGAGAGGTGGTGATGTAGTGTTAATATTACTGGCCTGGTAATCCAGAGACCCATGCTGATCCTCTGAGGAAATGCGTTCAAAACCTGTTATGGCAGATAATGAAAGTTGAATTCAATTACATTCTTGAGTGAAAGATAGTGTCATGGTGACCACATGACTACTGTCAAATGTTGATTCTTAAGAAAAAACCTGGGAAGGAAATCTGCCACCCTTACCTGGTCTGGTCAACGTATGAATCATAAGGTGTTTGCCTCTTAACCACCCCTTGGACAATTAGGGAATAATAATGATAGCTTGTCCAATTAGTGATGTCCAAACCCATTAACAAATTCTACAAAGTTGTCCACTTTGACAGTAAAACTAAAAAAAATAATATTGTTTGAAAAGGTGTGAAACTTCTTCATGGAAGAGGAACTTGGGTCTATTAATATAATGAATACAGAATGTGAGTTTGAAGGTTCAGTAAACAATTTACAAGAGCATTAGTACATTGGCCTTTATTGCAAGAGGTTTGTAGTATAGGAACAAGGATGTCCTACTGAAGGTGCTTAAGGGTTTGGTGAGATCATAGCTATAATACAAAGCACAGTTTGGTCTCCTTATTTAAGGAAGGGTCTGTTTGCAATAACAGTAGATACATCGAAGGTTCATAGAGTAGTGCCTTGAATGATTGGGTTGTCCAATGATGAGATATTGGACAAATTAAGTCTATATTCACAGAATCACTACAGCATGGAAAGAAGGCATTCGGCCTGTTGAGTCTGCACCAACTCTCCAAATAGCACCTCACCCAAACTCAGTTCCTATCTTATTCCCATTGCCCCACAGTTGTCTTGGCTAGCCTTCATACCCCTGGACACCCTGAGGAATTTAGCATGATCAGTCCACCTAACCTGCATGTCTTTGGATGGTGGGATGAAACTGGACCACCTGGAGGAAATGCACATAGACATGGGTAGAACGTAAATTCTACACAGTCACTCAAGGAATAGTAATATGGACTCGAACCTGGGTCCCTGGTGTTGTGAGGCAGCAGTGCTAACCACTGACCCACCGTGCTGTCCTTATTCTCTGGTGTTGTGAAGAATGACAGATGATTTCTTTGAAGCATTTTGAAGGGGATTGACAGGGTAGACACAAGGGCTCATTTCTCTGGGCTACAAGGAATCTAACACACAGGGCTATTGTGTCAGCTCAATGGACTGGTCATTTAGGATTTAGGTGAGGAGAAATTTCTTCACTCAGAGATCATGAATCTTTGGAATTGTTGGTGTCAGAAAGTGTTCCATTATATTTAAGGCTGAGACAGAGAGAGTTTGGGTAGGGAATTGAAGGGTATGAGCAAAGTTAGGAGGAAGATGGTCAGCTGTGTTTGTACTAAAAGGTGGAAGATGCTCTAAAGGCTAAAGCACAGGTTGAATTTGTTCCTACAGAATGAAGTTTTTAGGTACAGAGATACAAAAGATTGGCACAATATTGGTGAAATGATCTCCCACCCTGCAAACTCCCACAGGTTCAGATCCTGAGGTCCCCAACTGGGATATGGTCCCAGGACAGCTGTTCTTGGAGCCTCAACGCTTCTGCAACTCAAACAAATTAACCTACAGGGTCAGGGAGTAGGAAAAGTTGGCAATTTTGCACGGCTGACAGTTCTCAATGGGGAATAACACTGACATTAGGAGGCCATCAATGCCATTATTGCTCATTCAATTATTAGTCTTTACTGTAACAGCAAGTCTAAAGGTCTTTCCTGAGCCTGGATGAATGTCTTACCCTAGTATCCAACTTTTCCCATTTATTTGCTCCTCTTTTAAGGATAGTCAGCTTCCTGATAGCTCCTTGACAATCTGGACTTGAGCAAAAAAAGCCAGGAATCAGTGTCAACATTAGCCCATTTTAATCCAGCCTGCATTCTGAGAAAGGTCTTCAAACATTAACTCATTTTCCTTCTGCACAGATGCTGCCAGACCTGCTGAGTTTCTCCAGCACTTTTGTTTCTCTTTCTGTCAGGCACAGTTTAGACTCCTCTGCCCTGGGAAAAAGCCCTTGGCTGTCTACCGTATCCATGTCCCTCATGATTTTATAAACCTCTATAAGATCACCCCTCAGTCTCCAACACCCTGGGAGAAAGAAGGCCCATCTATTCAGCCTGCCCTTATAATTCAAGCCCTCCAATCCCAGAAACATATTTGTAAATCCTTTATGAATCTTTCCAAGTTTAACAACATCCTTCCTCCAGAAGGACACCCAGAATTGAATGCAGTATTCTAAAAGTGGCCTAACAAATGTCCTGTACAGCTGCAACATGACCTCCCAACTCTAATACTCAATGCCCTGACCAATGAAGGCTTGTAATAAATGTCTCTTCACCACCCTAACTACCTGTGACTTCGCCTTCAAGGAACCATGCACCTGAATACCTAGGTCTCTGGTCAGCAACCCTCCCCAGGACCCTACTGATTTGCCTTCTGCAGAGGTGACCCAGGGGAATTTGGGGACCCAGGTTCAATTCCTACCACAGCAAATGGTGGAGCTTGAATTCATAAAATATTTGAATTATGTATCTAATGATTATTGTGAATTCATTGTCAATTGTTGAGAAAAACCCAACTGGTTCATTAATGTCCTTTAGGGAAAGAAACTGCCATCCTTACCTGGTCTGGTCTACATGTGACTCCAGACCCACAGCAATGTGGTTGACTCTTAGCTGCCCTCTGCGCAATTAGGGATGGGCAATAAATGCTGCCTGGTCAGTGATGCCCTCATCCCATGAATAAATAAAGAAAAAAAATGCACATAATTGGAGATCGATGACAATGGCTCAAAGATTCTCTTAGAGACTTGTTTCCAAGAGAAAAGACGTGGCTGGATGTCGGGTGTGTCAAGGCTCAACACAGTAGACTGGTTAGCAAGGTCAGATCACATTTTTTTTCTGAAGAAGGGTCTTGACCCGAAACATTAGCTTTCCTGCTCCTCTGATGCTGCTTGGCCTGCTGTGTTCATCCAGCTCTACACATTGTTATCTCTAAATTGAACTATGTTTGCCACTCCTCGGCCTATTAGCCCATCTGATCAAGGTTCTGGTGTACTCTGAGGTAATCTTCTCCACTGTACTGCCAATTTTGCTGTCATCTGCAAACTTACTAACCTCATCTCCTACATTCCACCTCCAAATAATTCATATAAATGATGAAAAGCAGTGGACCCAGCACTGACCCTCGGGGGTCATCACTGGTCGCAGGCCTCCAATTTGAAAAACAACCCCTTGTCTCCTCACTTCAAGTCAATTTTGTATCCAATTGGCTAGCTCTCTGTGGATACCATGTGATCCGACCTTGCTAACCAGTCTACTGTGTGGAGCCTTGACACACCCGACATCCAGCCATGTCTTTTCTCTTGGAAACAAGTCTCTAAGAGAATCTTTGAGCCATTGTCATCGAACTCCAATTATCATATTGTCAGGCACTTTGCAATTCAGTCTGTTATCTGCATCGCCGGGATAGTAGACAATTACAGTGAGCTCAGACAGTATGCTCGAGTGTCTTATTCTCTGGTTGGTAGGGCCTGGTGCAATCACACGGGCATTTCCAACTCCTGAATCAGTCACCTGCACATCCTTTGCTTGCTGAATAATGGAAGGCTGAGTGCCAGGGTTTGCTAAACACCAGGCTACTGTACACTGTGGAGCTACACCCATTAAAATAACTTTAAAAGCTGCAAAGCCCAGATGGCTCAAACTGGAGCATGCCGTGGCTCCGACTATTTGTGCCTTTTGCTCAACATAATTCACATTGTCTGAACAGCAGCTGCCATTGGCACACGTCTAGCATGCGTAACCTTGAAATAATTGCCTGCCATCCCAGCAATGCGGATAACAGACTGCACTGTAAAGTGCCTGAGAAAGTGATGATCTAACAGCAATGAAAGTGGCTCACAGGCTTTCTCCAAGCGGAAAGAGCCGACTAGGGGGGGTCAGGTGCATTTTTGTTCACCATCTGCAAGGAACATTTTGTGGAAAATGATACAACGTGTCCCATTTTACCTTGAAATTCCCAAAAGATGTTCCCGCAGTAGCACTCCAGTGACACCGATCCTGACCCAGGAGGCCTGGCTTCAAGTCTTAACTCCTCCAATAGTGTGCCATAACGTATATGAAGAGGTTAATTAGAAATACCTGCGTTTATCAGCGTGGATAGTGCATTTGCAGAATCTGTCTTTGGTCTTTTTACTAATTGACCATAGAACCCCTACAAGTGCAGGATGAGGCCATTTGGCCCCAACCCCCCAAAAAAAATCACACCCAGACCCGTCCCCACGCTTAACCCACCCATCCTGCACACAACAGGCAATTTAACATGGCCAATCCACCTGGTCTGCACATCTTCGGAAAGTGGGAGGAAACTGGAGCACCCGGAGGAAACCCATGCAGACACAGGGAGAATGTGCAAACTCCACACAGATGTTCTCCCAAGGGTGGAATCAAACCTGAGTCTTATGATCGCCACACCAGTGTCTCTGATTACACAGGACACAAAAGGCCATACTTGATGACTAACTCTGAAATGACTGTCTCAGTACAAGATCAGGAGGTCAGAGGTTGATTAGCCTCTTCCAGACTTTAGGTCACAATTTAGGTTGGTTCCTAGTGCAGTCCTTTTATCACAAGATGTTTTGAGACTTCAATGCTCATGGTATCATGTAACTCAGCCCAAAATCACTCGGGTCTATGTTTTATTTTCAAAACTTGCATTTCAAACTGTCATTTATAGAGTGAAACAGCACGGAAATATTTCTCTAAGGAAAATGATTTCTGATCTGTTAGTGTCCTTTCAGACACGACTTTTAATTGAGGCACTAACACTTTCGTTTAATCACTTGTGGGATGTGGGCATTGCTGACTGGGCCAGTATTAATTTCCTATCATTAGTTGAGAAGGTGGTGAGCTGCCTTCTTGATCTGCTGCAGTTCATTTGCTGTAGGTTAGATAGATATAAATAATGACACATTTGCCAAAATCTCTAGGCCTTGTTATCTGATCATCACCTGCAAGTTCCCATCCAAGCCACACCCCATCCTGATGTGGAGCTCGGTTGCCATTCCTTCGCTGGTGCTGGGTTCCTGACTGCATTGCGGTTACACCTACACAGCAAGTATTGTAGGAGTTTAAGAGGACAGTTTGCCATCCCCTCCTAAATGTCAATTAGGGATGGACAACCAACATTGGCCTTGCCACCAACACTCACATTCTTTGTAGGAATTTCTAAAAATTACATTTGGGAGCTCAGCGCAAATTGACTGTGGATTTCTGACATTACTATAGGGACTTCACTTTGATAAAGTATTTCATTGGCTGTAATAGCCATTGAAAGTCCTGAAATGACGAAAACCATTGTAAAAATGGGAGGACTTCTATTTACCTTGGAGAGACGAATTTGGATCAGTTTGCTGACTTGAAGCAGGTTCTGTCAGAAAAGGCTTATTTTTCCACTGACAGGACTAATTGAAAAGAAACAGATTTGTAAGTGTCTCAGGTTATGCGGCTAATCCCTGTCAGTTTGTACGACCCTGAATTTTTTTCCCCTTCATATTCATTCACCAGATGTGGGCATCATATTGGGCATTTGTTGCCCTTCCTATTTGCCCTTTAGAAGGTGGTGGTGAGTCACCTTTATGAACCACTGCAGCCCATGCAGTGTAGGGACACCCATTGTGTTGTTAGGTTCCCAGATCTCTGGTATCAGAAAGCTGGGTTTGATTCCAACTGTCTGTGTGGAGTTTGCATTCTCTCTGTGTGTCTTCATGGGTTTCCTCAGGTGCTCAGGTTTCCTCCCACAGTCCAAAGATGTGCAGGTTAGCTGGATTGTTAATTGCCAGTAGTGACCAGAGATGTGCAGGCTAGGTGGGTTAGGCATGGGAAAAGCAAGGCTACAGAGATGGGGTAGGTCTGGGTGTGATGTTATGTAGAGAGGTGGTGTGGGCTTGATGGGCTGAGTGGCCTGGTTCCACACTGTAGGGATTCTATGGATCCTATCTTGGCATTGTGACATTGAAGGATTGGTGATATATTTCTAAATCAGGTTGTGGTTTGGCTTGGTGGGTGAGTGTGTTGTTAGGAGCCTATTGTCCCTGACCTTTTGTGTGGTGGAGGTCACAAGATTGGAAGGTGCTGTTGAAGGAGCCTTGCTGAGTTGCTAAAGTGCTTCTGGCAGACTGTACATTCTGCTTCCACTGTGTGTCAGTAATGGACAAAGTGATTGTTTAAGGTAGTGGTTGGAGTATCAAACAAATGGGCTCTTTGGTGTTGATCTGGTTGGCAGTTGTTGGACCAGGCAAGTAGAACAGACTACTTAACAGTCCTAATTTGTGTTTTATAGATGGTGGACAGACTTTGAGAAGACGGGAGGTGAGTTACTGCAGGATTCCCAGCCTCTGATCTGCTCTTATGTATGTGGCTTGCCAAGTCAGTTTCTAACCAATAGTAAACCCCAGGAATGGTGATGGCAGAGGATTTAGAGATGGTAATGCCACTGAATGTGATGGGGGGATATTTAAAGTTTCTCTCGTTGGAGATGCTGTAGACTACATTAGTTGGTTTTAATAGGTATTGGATCAAAAGCAAGTTCAAAACCTGAACAATGGTCCCACAAGTGAAAAACAAAATGAAAGAGATTCTGATAAGAAAGATAAAGATACCTTTCAACAGGTCAATTGGAAGATGGCTGTTCTTGAGCTGTCTGAGGAACATCAGAAACGGACTCCAAGTACAGATGTGATAATGGTTGCAGTCCAACTTTGACTCCAATGACTGAATTTTGCAAACTTGGCTCACAATTCCATGTTGAAGGACAGCTACACTCTCAGAGTGGCTGTATTTCACAAAATTTATCAAACCATCTCTGCTTTATCTGTCGGACACACATGACCCCGTGCTATAACACATGGATGGCAGGGATAATTTCCTGGCATCCTGGTCACTATTTATCCCTCAACACCAGCGAGATCTAGATTGGCCAGTCAAATGTCACATATAGTTTCTGGGATTAGGCTGTGTGCAGATTATCTGTTGGATTTCCCTATGTTATACCAGTAGAATGCATAAATAATTCATTTAGCTCGAAGCACACGTAGAAGATGAACATGATCCCTTCCCCCTGCAGCACATCTCAGAGGGAAAGATGTAAAATCGATTCATCTCCCATCTCCTATGACTTCTCACTTTCTATAGGACAAATGCCCACTGTGTTCACTTTTTATATAGTTATTTATAGAAGCTCTCATTATATTTTTAAATATTTCTGGCTAGCTTTCTCTCAGACATGATTTTTCCCTCTTTATAAATGGTTAGACTGTTCTTTGCTGTTTTATATTCTGCCAAGCTGCTTGGCTTTGCACAGTTCAAAATTTTTTTCTGAACTTAGATCATCCCTCTCTATTGTGAGCGGTTGGGATCCATGAGGTGTGAAAAAGTTACCAGGACCCACAGCTTAAGAGATAACAAAGTGTGGGGCTGGATGAACACAGCAGGCCAGCAGCATCTTAGGAGCACAAAAGCTGACGTTTCTGGCCTAGACCCTTCATCAGAAAAGGACCCACAGCTTTTCAGTATTCAGTGCCTCCAATCATTTCTTGATATACATGGAGTGAATGGAATAGACTGACCAACATCTGAGATATTGGAACTTCTAGACGAGGCCGAAATGGGTCATACTTCTGACTAAAGTTTGTGCGAATAATTTAGACATCTTAGATGCACTGATGCTCTGGCCTTCTCCATTTTCAACGATGGCTTGCAGGGCACCATAATCAGCTGATACCGTATTTTTAGTTATATCTGGTGCAGCTCTGGAACACCGTCCTGCACTCTTCCTTCTACCAAGTGTTGATCCCCTGGCTTGATGGTATTGCTAGTGTTGGAGTTCTTAAGTCTCCAGAGTGAGTTTGAACTCACCACTGCTCTCGAACTGAAGAATACCACCCTATGAGACACAGCGGTCAGCATTTTGTTAGCTGTTTGCATCCTGCTGACTGAGCACCGTCTGAATCAACAATTCCGGTCTGTCAGAAGATGCTCAAACAGAGCTCTTTCTGACCTCTCAGATGTAGGCATTAGGTTCCACAGCACCATTCAAAGAAGAGCAGGGGTATTATCTATCCCTTTTTCCCCCGATATAAGTTTAATCTTCAAACTTTTTTATTTCAAAAATAAACTTTATTCATATAAAGTCTCTGTGTATGTATACACTGTCACAAAAGCACTTCAGTTCCGTACGAAGAAAATCAAGTAAATAAAGAAAACATTGGACTTTGACGCTACTAAAAAAAACCCAAAGACTTCTCTTATACATACAATTTTAACATTTAACTTTCAAACAACAAAAACTCAGATTACCTGGTCATGATCACACTGCTTTTTATGGCAGTTTTCCGTGCAGAGATTGGCTGTTGAGTTCCCAACATTATACAGTGGCTACACTTTGGACGGATTTGACTGGACGTAAAATGTTTTGGGATGTCTTAGGGTCATGAAAGGTGCTGTAGGAATGCACGTCTTTCTTTTTGATTTAATATGAGAGGAGGAAAGTGGCAGTAAATGATGGGGAATTCTACCGTGCACCTTGTAACACACGTTGAACCACTTCTTCCATTAAAAAGACTGCAATAAACCTGAAGTACTTGTCACTGGGTAGTGTGAAATAATGTGCCCAATGAAACGGTGCCAGTACAAAATGAGTGCTGGCCATGCCAGGTTGGATTCTTTCTTCAGTAGTTACTACAGTGTAATGGAAGAATTTCACACATCCAAGGTTTCAGTGATGTGTGCATACTGGCACAGAGCAGTCAGCATTATTGGGAGATTAAGACATTGTCTGCGGATGCTGTTTAAATTAATTGAACAGCCGTGTTTGGATTATCCTATTGAACGCGATAAAAGAAACAATTTAGTTGGAACCAGTGAGAGAGAAGCTGACTAGGGTCTGCTTAGAAATGGCTAATTGGAAATTATATCCCATCTGATTTACACCCATGCAGCCTACAGTCATTAATACATTTCCCACCCAAGCCCAAAATATGCCAGATACGATATGCACCCTGCCTAAAATATGTCCCACCTAAATGTATTAACAATAAGCAATACACACCTTATTCAAAATGCATTCCATTCTATACATATCCCACCCAGTGTATACCTGTACATACCATGTGATATACACATCTCTTATCTATTCTCACTAAATATACACTCCACCCAAATGTAGGCATCCAGAATACAAACACCTGATATACACTTTCTATTATGTAACCCACTCAATATATACTGGTCGAATATGTACCACCCACAATGTTCTCCTTCCAGTATCCATCCACCCAGTAATTTAAGGGAGGTGATGGTGTTGTGGTATTATCGCTGGATTGTTAGTCCAGAGGCCCAAATAATGTTCTGGGGACCCGGGCTCAAATCCCAACATGGCGGATGGTCAAATTTGAATTCAATAAATATCTGGAATTAAGAATTTAATGATGACCATGAATCCATTGCTGATTGTCAGAAAATCCCATCTGGTTCACTAATGTCCTTTAGGGAAGGAAATTGCCAACCTTACCTGGTCTGGCCCACATGTGACCCCATTCACACAGCAATGTGACTGATTCTGAACTGCCCTCTGGGCAGTAAATGCTGCCTGGCCAGTAATGTCCTCATCCCGTGAGTGAATAAAGGAAAAATAAAATCACCTGCCCAATATTCCCCCATGTAATATACACCCTTCCCAGTATATACTCACACAATGTAACCTCACTTACTGCCCACCCATCCCATATACTGCACCACGTATACACCCATGCAATAGACACCTTGACAACACTCACATCTATCGGCCAATATATAAAACATCCAGTATATATTATAATGCATACATAACTCTAGTTGATATGTTCTTGCTGGATGTGTACTCTGAGCAGATGCATTTGTATATACTTCACCTGTAACACAAAAGTGGTCTTGACCCCCTTCTGTATATGAATGCTATTTTAAAAAAGCATTTTGTCTTCAGATCAATGTCCCAAAGCACTAGTCAAATCCCTACAGATTTTTACTGGAATTTCTTTCAAAAGGTCAGAATGGATCTTGACCAGTGGTTGCACTGAGACTTCTTCAGAGGCAATAAACAGCACCAGAGACCAGGATGCGATTCCAGCCTTGGGCAACTGTCTGTGTGGAGTTTACATGTTCTCCCTACGTCTGTGTAGGTTTTCTCCAGGTGCTCCAGTTTCGTCCCACATTCCAAAGTTATGCTGATTAGGCAGACTGGCCGTGCTAAATTGCCCATAGTGTCCAGGGATGTGCAGGCTAGGTGTATTAGCCATGGGAAATGTGGCATTACAGGGATAGGGTAGAGGGGTGGGTCTGGGTGGGATGTTGTTTGGAGGGGTGGTGTGGACTCGATGAGCAGAATGGCCTGCTTCCACACTGTAGAGATTCTATGATTCTGTGAATTCCCTCCAATCCTGAGATGCTGAGGGCAGTTAGAAGGATGGTGTCCAGATTTAAACAGTGTCTCCCCATGAGAGCACCAACTTTATGCCCTTTACAAATCCATGGCTTCTTGCTGATGCAGTGCCTTACAGTTTAATGTCAATGGCTCTAATCTGAGCCATACTAAACAGGAAATGCCTGGTGAAAGTCACATTATCTCCTTGAGGAGGAGATAGGAAATCAGGTTGATCATGTTGAAATTAGGAAATCACATTGAAGAATAAACCAGAGACACAAAAGGACTGGAAAAATGGAGAGACAGGAGAATCCAGTGTCAGGCAAAATGTTTTCTCATTTACATTTACGGAAGAATTATTACTG
This sequence comes from Stegostoma tigrinum, assembly GCF_030684315.1. Taxonomy (NCBI): domain Eukaryota; kingdom Metazoa; phylum Chordata; class Chondrichthyes; order Orectolobiformes; family Stegostomatidae; genus Stegostoma; species Stegostoma tigrinum. The sequence continues at coordinate 9,528,609 of NC_081389.1, read as the reverse complement.
TAAAGAACTGTTAGGATTTCAGTTTCTGGTCTTCACTTGCCCTCAAACAACAGGCCAGGTTATATATTGTATACAGCTGTTCATTTCATCATAGTCTGTTTGCTTCTGTGTATTGTATCAGATGTAAATAAATCTTACCTAGTAATTTTAACCTGCAGCCACTTTCTTACAGGGAACTATTTGCTGCCTTTTCTAGTCACAGGGCAATACCTGTTAATTATAGAGTGAGCTATGAGTTAGTTGTTAAACCCTCAAATCATTCATGAAAATACATAAAGAATTAATGCCTTTGTTCATCAGTTTCTGAAAAATTCAATCATAGGAGTGCAGGTTGATGTAATGATTGTAATGATCAGCCAGTTGGATCTCGTAGAATATGATTTTCCTGATTGGGTTGTTAACCTGGCCCAATCAGGGAGCCCTGGCTGATAGCTGAAAAGAGGAGCATCAGGGGTTCAGCTTATTCTAGCAGTTGGCTCTGAGCTAGCTGGGTCAGCAGCATGGTCTGTGCATGTGACTTGGATTTATTTCAGTTCAGCCAGCTTCATTGCCCAGAGGGCAGTTAAGTGCCAACCACATTGCTGTGAATCTAGAGTTGCATGTTGGTTAGACCAGGTAAGGATGGCAGATCTCCCTTCCTGAAGGACATTAGTGAAGCAGATGAGTGTTGTTTTTTTAAATAATTGACAGTATCATCTTCTCCATGAGGTCAGTCCTTTATTTCAGAATTTAGAAACAAAAGAGATTCTATTTCACCACTTTCCATGATGGAATTTGAATCCCATTGCCCAGAAGACTGAAGTGTGGGGTGGGTTTGCTAGCCCAGTGGTATCGTGAGTAGACCACTGCCTCCTCTTACAGAAACAGCAACCCAGGCAAGGATATGAATAGTGAGTCCAGCAAGATCCGGCGAGGGCTGTGGCGGCGGGGGGGGGGGGGGGGGGGGGAGCGGTGGATTTCACTAGTCTATCCTCTTTTTGTTGCAAGTAAGGCAAGGATGTGAAAATTGAAAAAAAAACTAACAAAAACTTGGGAGAAGGAAGGATGATTCTTCTCCTTTAGTAAGAACAATAGGATGGGTACAGCCAATGCAACAGCAGCAGACCTGGCTTGTCCCATCTCTTTGTTGACACCTCCCCCCCCCCCCCCCCAAAGAAAGCTACAGGCTTTGATGTTTTTCCCCATAACATTGACACAGGCTGTCACAGTGTTCACTGCAGCAACTCGCTGAACACACTTCATCACATTCTGCTAATTCCACAATTTCCAAAACCTGGAAGGATAGAGACCACAGAGATAATGGGAACTGCAGATGCTGGAGAATTCCAAGATAATAAAATGTGAGGCTGGATGAACACAGCAGGCCAAACAGCATCTCAGAGACCACAGTCACTTAGGAACACCAACGATATCATGGAACCTTCCAAGTCTGAAGGATTTGTTTCTGTGCTGTACCATTCTATGACTCTAAGTCACAAACTATCCTACTGTGGACTCATATCACCATGGCTACATTGTCACTAGATCAAAATCCTGAAATTCCATTCCCCAACCAAACTGTGGAATTATCCCCACCACAGGGGTTCACCACCATTTTCTCCTTGGGTAATTGGGGATAAACAATTGGTGCCATGCCAGTGATATTCATATCGAGAGAAGAAGTAATGAAAAGATCTGGTGGGGCTGCATTTTACAAAAAGGAAACTGAACTGCATGTTTTTCAGATAATTTCAGAGAATGTTAGACATTTGACTACAAAAATACACTGATGTTTTCATTAGAGGGTCTTGCTGCTGATTACCGTGAACTATTGGCCAAGATTGTATTGACTTTCATTCTGAAATATCACAGAATACGAAAACTATTTCATCAACCAGATAAAAGCAGAACCCATTAAAAAGGAGAGTTAATTACATATACATAGGAAGGCAGTAATAATGAAGAAACAGGCTAATTCATCCACATTGACATTTGCCATAATTCTAATCACATTTCCCACACCCTTTCAAAACACTTTAGTTTTATCTAAGTATTCAATCAAGTTAGCATTTATATGATGCCCTTTTCTTTATTTGTATCATGTTTTTCCCTTCATTCAACCATTCAATCAAAAAGAAAAACTTGCATTGATATAGTGCCTTTTTTCATTTATGTAGTATGTTTTCCTTCATTTATACAGTGTCTTTTTCTTAATTTATATTGTGTCTTTTCCTTCATTTGTATAGTGTCTTTTCCTTATTCCTTAATCTAATCAAAAGGAAGATCTTGCATTTATGTAGTGCCTTTCACAACCTTAGAGTATCCCAATTCATTTAACAGCCAGTGTTCATTGGGGGCTGTTGAGGTGCAGTCAATGTTATTGCGTAGATAATGCAGCCACTAATTAGCATACAACAAGTCCCCACAAACAGAAAGATGAGATGTTTGTAATTGGTGGTTTTCTTTTTGGAGATTGTCCAGGATCTCTGCTCCTCTTTGAAACAGTGCATCCATTCCAGAACTGACCAGGCTACGTTTTAACGACTCTTCTGTGAGATAGTGTGTCTGACTGTTCAGCACTCCCTCAGGAACTGAAACTGAGATTTGGCCCAGAGTTGCTCAATCATTCCTGAAAGATGACACAATAAGATTTAATAACTGGGACAGAGAATTCCCACCAAAAGGCCTGGTTAGTTTAACTAGTTGGTTAGTTTGAATAACACCAACAGTACGGGTTCCATCCCTCGACAAACATTGGGCCTGTCTCCTGGTCTTGCCCCTGAGATTGGAAAACAGCAAGGAACCATCGCTGGCCGAAACACAAAATGGAAGATCGACTGATAATAAGCCAAAAACCTGCCCTCAGGGGCAGCATAAATGAATAATTAAAGAATGTTTCTTGCGTGTTGCTGGAAAGCAGTTTTGCGGTCTCTGCCTTGTATTGTTCAAGAGGGTGGATTGGTTTAGTTATTTCTGAATTTTAAACCGTAATCAGTCAAAGCTACTTTCCTATGGACGGCCCCATTACTTACAATCAATTACACTGCACAAAAGCCTACACCAATCTTTGATCACTTTGCTCCTTAGTCCAGCCAAGCTGGGTTGATGGAGCTCACTATCTGACTGACGGGCAGTACACTACAGTCAATATTGTTTGGTAGGATCCTGGGAATTCTCTTCTCCCAAACATGTTTGGATCTGTGGCGTCCCGCACTGTCGGATGTGTTGATTTTCGAATAAGGTGTTAATGTGAGACCCAATCTGTCTTTTCTTAAACCAGAGGTCGGTGAGAAAGGGAAACTTTGTATTCAAGTGGGCTGGCTAAACAAGCAGCGCAAATGTATTCAAGGAAAATCGATTAGGGAGGAATGGAAAGCAGGAAGTGCTGTTAGATTGAGAGGAGGTCAGGTGGTGGAGATGCATGTAAAGCAGAACACTAGCTGTTGGGCCCCAGAGAAGGACCATCACTCTAGCAATGAGCAGATAACACAGGAGCAGCCAATGATAACACACATGTGTACCATTAGAAGACATGCACAATTTAAAGATTAGGCCTGCAATGTATGTGCGGAGATAGAGGGAAGTGGAACTGACTAGAGCTAACACAGTTTTGTTAAGTAATGTTAATTTCATTTTGTAATAATGTATATTGGGAAACAAGTAGTTAGTAACTGCAAATGATAGCGCATGAAAATATTTGCGAATAGGGGGATGTTCGAGAAATGTATTAGGTGCACTGGCTGGCTTGCCGGAGTCACGTGACTGCTACCCCTGCTGTAGGTACTTTTATCTGTGATCTGTGGCAGACATCAAGCCAATATCACTTGAACCAGAGCCTGGGTGTGGAGGCCACTTTTGTGTTAGTGCCTCTGTGCGATCTCACCAGTAATCTATATTGCACTGTTCTTATAATTAAAAAGCATGCAGGCCCTGACATTTTTGATGCCTGCTCCTCCAACCTCCCACCAACTGCTTCAGTTGCAACATTAGGCCCAGGGAGTGCATTCCAGAATAGAGCAACTTGATCTAAAAATAAAACTCCTTCAGGGGGAAACTGATAGCAAGCAATAAAATGAAATGGTGATATTAGATACCTGCCTAAACGTGTAATGTACTTGTCAATTTTTTTTTCAAAATCCCCCCTCACCTTTTTACAAATTGGCCACCATAAAACACAAGCCTTCACAGAGAGGCTTCAATTTTCATTTCCCTACCATTTTGGCTTCCATCCATTAAGAAATTCCACTCTCGCTCTCCAATAGAAGAAGAGTTGCTGGCAGTGTTAAGAAAGGAATTTGTGGGAACCATATTTAGCTAATACTAATCGAGTGAGAAGCAAACATAGCTGGCCTTAGAACATTACTATTCGTTTAGATCACAGCTCGCCAAACCCCTATTTGCCTATCCCAAGTGATCTTCTTACTCCAACAATGGTCTATCAAATTAATTGCAGTTCTCGAGCATCTACAGTCTTTACAGGAAAGGAGAGAGTTTATAAAAGGCTTCCTGTTCAGAACCATTCAGCATGGAGTGAAGAGCAAATATCACTGATGGCTTCAGTGTTCTGTAGAAGGGTCACTGGACTTGAATTACTATATTTCTCTCTCCAGAGGTGCTGCCAGACTTGCTGATTTTCTCCAGCGTTTTCTCTTTTTGTACCACTCTTGACTATTTGGTTTACAATCCCATTTTTTTTGACAAATATTATTAAGAAGAGCAAAATTCTACTTTCATGTGAAGACCAATGAATTCAAACAATGAGCCGCTTTTGAAAACTACCTAAGCTTCCTTGTCACCACATCGCAACATGCCGTGTTTCTGCATTTGTTAACATGATTTTGCTTAATCTGGATTTACACTTTGATAAGTGATGTTAAACTGACTATATCTAATGTGCAGCTCAGCAGTGACACTACTACATTCCTTCAACTGCTGAATATCTTTAGTTGCCTGTATCCTGTTCTTAGACAAGTCACTCATGACAATACATACTCAGTGTTAATTAGTTATTTTAGTTGTATTTATTTGACTTTTGGTGCAGATCAGAACAGCAGCTGTGAGCAGCATTTGGGTCTTAGCTCAGTGTGAGTTTTAAGATGAACTCAGTGACAATCTCAAACCTTCCGCACATACGGTAACTTGTCAAGATAGCTGATATTTCCGGGGGATTAGAATGTATGTCATCATAATCTTGAGAAGAGGAATGGAAAGCTCAGGCTGAAGCGGACATCAGTCGAAAAACAACATTGTGGGAGATTTGGGAGACATGATTCACTATTTAAAAAGCTGATCTCTGAGCCAGAACATTGTGGCCCACCTCAAAGACCTGAGCACAGAATTAACGTAGTGCTTGGCAGAGTGCTGTACTGTCAGAGACACTGTCTTTAGGACGAGACATTAAACCAATCTGCTGATTTATGAAAACTAGGTTCAAATGAAAGGTTATCAACATGAAACATTAACTCGAGTTTTCATTGTCTACAGAGGCTGCCTGACCTGCTGAGTTTTAGTTTTATTTCAGATTTTCAGCATCTCCATCTTCTGTATCAAGTGGATCTTAGAGGTCCTATGGCATTATTACTAAGAAGAGTTGGCAGGGTATTGGTGTGTGGGGTGCTTCCCATGGTGTCCTGGCTAATATTTATCTCTCAAACAAGATTATATAACAAATGATTACGATATTGTTGCATCACTGTTAGTGGGAGATTGCTATGAGCAAATTGAACACCTTGCTTCCTTTTGGACAAAAGTATTTCATTGGGATGTCCTGAGGTTGTAGGAAACATAGGCCACTCAGCCCCTTGTACCAGGCTCACCTTCAATACTATCATGGCTGATCGAACACCTCAATGATTTTCAAACCACTCCATCTCCATAACTTTGTACACCATTGATAATTGTGCATTATGTAATTATTAATGTTATGGAACATTAAACATAAATGCAAATTGTGTTTCTTGTTAAGGTGCTTTTTTTTATCTGGGGCTAATGTAAGAGGAAGCAGGTCTAATGGTGCAGTGATAGCCTCTGAGCCAGAGGTTTTGGGGTTCAAGTCCTACCTGGAACCTGATGGTTGAGTATTCATTTGCAGATCATTCTAACTCACACCCATGTTGGGCAGTAAAAGCATGAGAGATTCCTTGTCAGCCATGAGATGGAAAGAAATTGGTGCGTCCTGGTTACACCATGGAGGTCAAAGTGTTCTGCTGCCAAGGGAACATGGACTCCCCGGGGAGGTAGTTGACCAGATGGGCAGAGTGGTTCAGATCGCTTCTAACAGGGTTCAAACCCATATTCCAGCTGAGGTTGACTTGAGAGATGTCACGTTAACCCATCGAAGATGCAGATCACAACATGACAGGTCAGAGAAGCCAAGATGAAGGACATGTGTCAGAGAGACAGCAACCGAAAGAAAGAGAAAGATGTATTGAAAGGACAGTCAACACCAAGGCTCCCGGTAGGAAGAGGAACTGGGGACTGGAAGAGTTTTCAGTAGGAAGAAATACCACCAGGAGTGGGAGGAAAAGGAAGAGGTGGCAACAATGGGCTGACTGGGCTTCCAGTGTAAATCAGCCTGGGAACCAGAGCAAACCGCACAGGATTTCAATCTCTCTGTGTTTGCCACAAGAGACCAAAGTCTGTTCCTAGCGGGCATTGATTAGGCAGGATGGTGTCATTGACCGAAACTCAAACAGGCTGCACTGATATATGACTACAAGAGAAGGGAAGACTTCCATTTTGGTAGTGCCACTCATAAACTGCGCATATCCTGAAAAGTGATTGCCAGCCAAGTGTTTTTGAAATGTAAAGGAATGCAGGGCTCATGACAGCCAGTTGACGCACAGCACGATCCCACAAATGACAAAGCAATCAGATCTGGATAATCTTTTCTTTGGTCAGTGATGTCAATGTTGGGACAATGACACTGGTGATAACTCCTCTAGCTGTTATTAAAACAGGGCTAAGAGGGTAGATGGGGTGTTTGGGTCTAACGTCTCATCCAGACAATGGCACCCAGCAATGGGGCAGCACTTCCTTGGTGCCACACTGGGTGCCAGCCAAGATTGCTCGTGAGGGTTTCCAGTTTCCAGACTGGGATTTGCACCTATAATCCTTGGAATCAGAGGTGATAGCACTCCTCACTTAACGTCTTGACGTTTGCTCTGGGTTGTCGGCTGGGTCTCCATGTTTCAGGTGATGTTCCCTGCATCAATGCATGGCTTAGAAATGGTGAAGACTGAGAGGGAACTCAGAGCTGAATGAGGTACAGAATGGAAAGCCAGTCTTGTCAGTTGGACAACCGATGGGCCAAGCTAGAGACTCGTGCAAAGGTCGTTCTCTTAAAGCCAACTAATGGAATTAGTCTGAACTGCCCAGTAATATGCCATCTGCCATTTTCAGCAGACAGGAATAAGTTATACATAGCCACAGACCTCATGCCAGCTATTTATAGACTTGACAAGACCATGCATGGTAATATTAACTTATGGCATTAAATACAAATGGAGCAGTGCGTACTGCAATCGTAGCCTTGCGAAATACGATAGCCATCTTTACGCCACATCAGAGGAAAGGACCTAATGTGGCTGAATATTGCCTGACCAAAAAATATAGCTTATGAGTGGAGAGTTAAACATATTCAGCAAAAGTTTTGTTAAACATATTTATAAATAATGCTTTACCAAAAGTTAACAATAACCTGAAACTTTAGCAATTAGTAAAGTATCATTATTGGGCTATTGGTGTTGCTGGCTGGGCATTTTTTTAAATTAGTTTACAGGATGTGTTCATTGCTGGTTAGGCCATAACTTATTAGCCATCCCTAACTGTCCAACAGGCATCTGAGAGCCAACCATGTTGCTGTGAATTACTTGTAAACCAATCCAGTTTAAAGATGGCAGATTCCCTTCCTTAAAGAACATGAGCGAGGCAGAGATAACACAGCGTGGAGCTGGAGGAACACAGCAGGCCAGGCAGCATCAGAGGAGCAGGAAAGCTGACGTTTCTTCAGAAATGAGTGAAGCAGATTTTTTTTTGACAATTGACAGCATTTACATGTTCCTCATTCAGCCAGATTTTTATTGAAATCAAATATCACCATCTGCCCTGGCAGGATTTGAACCCATGTCCCCAGAACATTTGCTTGGATGTTTGGTCCAGTGAGATGACCACTGTGCCATTGCCTTCCCTATATCCCCTTTATTGTCCCTGGAGGAAGTGATGGTGAGACAACTTCTCAAATTCCTCCAGTTCGTCTGGTGTACGGATACCCACAGTGCTGAAAGGATGGAGTTCCAGGGCATTGACTCAGCAATAGTGAAGAATGACAATCTATTCCCAAGTGGGGCTGGTGTGAGGCTTGGAGGGCTACTTGCAGGTGGTGGGATCCTTCGAGGTGGCAAAGGTTGTGGATGAATCATAGAATCCCTACAGCGTAGCAGTAGGCCATTCAGCCCATCAAGGGACAAGTCCACACCAACTCTCCAAAGAGCACCCCATCCAGACCCACCCCATCCGATCACTATAAATCTTGTATAGCTCATGGCCAGTTCACCTAACCTGCACATCTTTGGGCTGTGGGAGGAAACCTGAACGAAACTCATGCACACTCCTCACAGACAGTCACCTGAGGGTGGAATCGAATCTGGGTCACTGGCACTGTGAGGCAGCAGTGCTGACCACTGAGCCACCATGCGGCCCAATTGGAAGGATTTAGATTTGGATGATGCTATTGAAGGAGTTTGACAAGGTGCTGGGGAGCTGGATGGTACACATTGTGTGTCAGTGGTGGCAAGCGTGAGTATTGACGGGGGCAATACGGTGGCATCAAGTGGACTGCTTTGTCCCGGACTGCCAGATAAGTTGTTTTAACAGAACTATTTTTTAACAGTTATGCAGATGATTTTTAATCTTAAAATAAATGTGAAATATTCAGATCAGGAATGCATTATTTGGGTTCATCAAAGTTAGTGTCTCAATAATGATCACACACAGTTGGTGGTGAAGTGATTTAGGACACGTTGGTCAACACCAGTAATTCAGAGAATTAGAAATGTTGTCTTTTACACAACAATTCTTTTGAAGTTCCAGATAAAATCAAGACTTATGGAAGAAAAACAAGTTGAAAGTTTTTGTACTGCAGCCAAAGAAAAAATCTGCTGGAAACAGACAAACGCAGGATAGGGTGAATAGCCAAGATCTTTTTCCCAGGATAAGGTAGTCCGAAATTAGAGGGCATAGGTTTAAGGAGAGAGGGGAAAGATTTAAAAAAGGATCTGAGTGGCAACTTTTTTTGCACAGACTGTGGTGGTAGTATGGAATGAGCTACCAGAGGAAATGATGGAGATGGGTACAATTATAATATATAGAAGGCATTTGGATGGGCACATGAACCAGAAGAGTTTAGAGGGATATGTGCTAAACCTTGACAAATGGGACTGGATTAATTTAGGATATGTGGTCGGCATGGACGAATTAGACTGAAGGGTCTGTTTCCGCGCAGTTCAACTGTTCTCACCAACTCTGAATCTTCAGTCGAAGGCTTAAAAGACTCAGTTAACGTAGGAACAAGGTTTGCCAAGACCATTCCAGTCCAGATTGTGTGGTAGCCAACAAATCCAGAGCAATGACAGATCCTGAAAATGTTGAAGCAACTCTGGATTACCAGACCCTTTCCCTCTACAGCGCCCAGATCCATTTCTCAATCATATCCAACAGCGTCACCTTCACATCCCACGATTCAATGGATGTGGGCATCTCTTGCTAGGCTAGAATTTATTGCTCATAGGCAACCACATTGTGTCTGAAGTCACATGTACTAGCCATAACCAGGTACATACAACAGATATCCCATCCCTAGAGGCCATTATGAAACAGTTGGGGTCTAAACCATCTTTGATAAAAGCTACATGGTGCCAATTTTCATTCTAGGTTTTCTATTGAATTCAGATTCTATCAACTGCCATGGCAGGATTTGAACCCATGCCCTCAGAGCACTCAGGAAGGATAGTATTAAGCTGGAGAGGGTTTCAGAAAAGATTTACCAGGCTGTTGCTGGAACTGGAGGTTTTTGAGTTATAAGGAGATGCTGGATAGGCTGGGACTTTTTTCACTGGAACATAGGAGGTTGAGAACTAACCTTCTTGAGGTTTGTAAAATAACGAGGGGCATAGATAAGGTGAATGGCAGGTGTCTTTCCCCTAGAGTGGGGCATTTCAAGAATGGGGACATATTTTTAATGTGAGAGGAGAAAGATTTTATAAAGTTATGTGGGGCAACTTTTCTTTTGCACAGAGTGGTTTGTGTGCGATGGATGCAGGTACAGTTACAATTTTAAAAGGCATTTAGATAGTTCCTTGAAAGTGGAGTCGCAGGTAGACAGGGTGGTGAAGAAGGCATTTGGTGTGCTTACCTTTATAGGTCAGTGCATTGAATATTGGAGTTGGGAGGTCATGTTGTGGCTGTACAGGATATTGGTTAGGCTACTTTTGGAATATTGCGTGGAATTCTGGTCTCCCTGCTGTAGGAAGGATGTTGTGAAACTTGAAAAGATTCAGAGAGGATTTAGAAGGATGTTGCCAGGGTTGGAGGGTTTGAGCTATAGGGAGAAGCTGAATAGGCTGGGGCTATTTTCCCTGGAGCATTGGAGGCTGAGGGGTGACCTTGCAGAGGTTTATAAAATCATGTGGGGCATGGCTCGAGTAAATAGACAAGACCTTTTCTCCAGAGTAGGAGAGTCCAAAACTAGAGGGAATAGGTTTAAGATGAGAGGGGAAAAATTTAAAAGGGTCCTAGGGGGCAACATTTTCATACAGGAGTGAGGTGTGTGTATGGAATGAGCTGCCAGAGGAAGTGGTGGAGGCTGGCACAATTCAAACATTTAAAAGGCATCTGGATGGGTACGTGAATAGGAAGGTTTAGAAGGATATAGACCAAATGCTGGCGAATGGGATTAGATTAATTTAGGATATCTGGTCAGCATGGACATGTTGGACCGAAGGGTCTGTTTCTGTGCTGTACATATCTATGACTTTACGACCCTAACAAAGAATGTTTGGAGTGATATGGGCCAAACAGGCAGGTGGGACTAGTTTATTTTGGGATTATGTTTGGCATGGACTGTAGGGTCTCTTTCCTTGCTGTATGACTCTCTGAAAATATTAGTCTAAGGTTCTGAATTACTAGTCCAGTGATATTACAACGTTGCCTGCACTCATACACGTGGAACTAGTAAACTTTGTATTTGATTTTGAAGTATTTGTGTGGATAAATAAATCACTAAGCGCTCGAATCCTCTGCCTAAGAGCCTTATGGTGAAGTCAACAAATATCTTGAAAACCTTCCCATAAGATTTAAAGAACAATCTGAGATTAATGATTTATTTTGTTGGAAATTATGCGGAGGAAATTACTGTAAAGGCTAATATGCTTACTGTTAGGACAGTTACCCCTTTGTTTTCGATTGGCACGGACTCTATGGCCTGAAAGACCTTTCCCTGTGTTGCAGACTCAAAAGTAAAGGCACTATAATCTAACCGGACCACAGGCTACTCTCTCATTAGAGAGAGAGAGAGACGACTGGTAATGGTTTAACCTGAGGGTCACCATGCCTTGGGCAAGGGGAGAGGTTGAGAAGGAGAGTCCTTCATAGTAACCTCAGCCAGTGTGGGAATTGAACTCATGCTGTTGGTATAATTCCGCAGCACAAACCAGCCTGAGCTGCCTGAGCCTCTCTTTGACTCTTATGCATTAATGAAACAGTACAACGCAGAAGCAACCCCGACCCGGATGGTAATATCCGAGATATTTGCAGACACACGTTGCATTGGGGACTCCCTTCATCTAGCCAAATTAAAAGTCTGGCATTACTGCTATAACTCTAGTCCCAGACTATCAAACAAATGCTGAGGCCTTCCACTTTCTTATCTCATTCATTAATGTGGATGTCACTGGCTGGGCCAATGTTTATTGCCCGTCCCTAATTGCCCTTGGGGTGTGATGAGGAGCTGCCTTCTTAAACCACTGCAGTCTGCATGGGGGTAATATTTTTTAGCTAACCCATTCAGATGTGAGATGACACACCTCTGGAAGCAGATAGGCTTTGGCCAGAGGTGGGGACACTACCACAAGAGACCCCTATCTGTATAGTGTAGGGATGTCAAAGGAGGTAGGTAAAGTGTTTTGAACCAGCTACCCACTGAAGGAACTGTGATATATTTCCACGTTGGGATGGTGAGCCACTTAGGGGGATCTTGCAGCTAGTGGTGTTCTAGGTATCCATTGTCATGTCCTTCTAGATGATCACAGTCACATGTTTGGAAGGTACTGTTGTAGAGTCTTGGATGGTTGTTCCAGAGCACGTTGTAGATGGTACACACTGCTGTCACTGTGCATTGGTGGTGGACGGAGTGAATGTTGAAGCAGATGAATAGTGTGTCAATTAAGCAGGCTGTATTGTCTGAGGTGGTGAATTATAAAGATTAATGAGGGACACTATTCAAAAAATATTTCTGGAATGTGGGAGATTTTAGAAAGACCAGCATTTTCATTGGAGAAAAGGAGGAGGAGAGGGGACCTAATTGAGGTATACAAGATAATGAGAGGCATAGATAGAGTTGATAGCCAGAGACTATTTCCCAGGGCAGAAATGGCTAACTCAAGGGGTCATAGTTTTAAGCTGGTTGGAGGAAAGTATAGAGGGGATGTCAGAGGCGGGTTCTTTACACAGAGAGTTGTGACAGCATGGAATGCGTTGCCAGCAGCAGTTGTGGAAGCAAGGTCATTGGGGTCATCTAAGAGACTGCTGGACATGCATATGGTCACAGAAATTTGAGGGTGCATACATGAGGATCAATGGTCGGCACAACATTGTGGGCTGATGGGCCTGTTCTGTGCTGTACTGTTCTATGTTCTATGTTCTATTTATTGTCCATTGGTTTGGAAAGGGGCTGTGCCCTTTACTTGAGTAACTGTAGTGAATGTATTCCCACAGTGGTGTTAAGTCAGCAGTTCCAGGATACTGATCCTGAAGGATTAATCATGTGCATTCATGTTGGGATGATCAGATACACATTGGTTTTCCTATGACACTGATGCTCCTGCCACCATTTTGGTGATCGTGGCAGTAACGCAATGGGATATTGTCACTTTAAACTTTTGTCTGGATGTCGCCATTGACAGATAAGACATGGGAGTGGTGAGCCCAGAGCTTGTCTGACTGCACTATCAAGTGTCTGTTAATGGGGATAAACTGGGCCCACATGTTTTGGCAGTGTAATGTGACAGCCTCACAAAATATCTCTTCCCTCACCCTAGGGAGAAAGTTTCAATTATTTGAGGGCCAACAAACAAAAGAACTTCCTCCATTCAGACTGATTGTCTTCACTTGTACAATGTCTCAAGTTTATTGCCGTTTGGGTCTCCAACCATGAGCCTGGATCCATGTAGCTCCTTAGACCCTGCAACAGGATCATTTACTGTCCATTTCATCTGCTGCCTGAGGGAATGCCCTTCAAATGCACAAATCTTCAATATCTCAAGTCAGTTGAAAAACCTGTCAAGAATCCACACATTTTCCTTGGTCAAACAAGAGGATGTTAACAAGGAGGCATGGGTAAATGGCTATCAATCATTGATATATGATTTAATGATTAACATTTTGAAATTATGTTGAAATTAGGCCTCCCTGGAGATACCAGAAGATATTGAATATAGCGGCAAAGGAATGGAGGAGATTGACTGGAATGGTAGCTAGAAAGAGTGACTTTGAGGAACGTGGAGAGACAGGAGAAACTGGTGTTGTTCTCCTTAGTTCTCAGAGAGTCAATGGGGCGTCTAATTCAGGTGTTCAAAGTTACGAAGAGTTTGAATGGAGTAAGTGATGAAGAAACTGTTTCCCCAAGCAGGAACATCAGTAATCAGAGCACAGATTGAAAAGTCATTGGTATGAAAAGCTTACATTTCTAACAGCCATCGGACATTTCGAAACATTTCAAAGCCAATGAACGTACTGAGAATTGGAGTCACTATTGCAATTTAGGAAACATAGCAACCAAGTTACGCACAGCCAATACAATAAGGACCAAACAATCTGTTTTTGCTGGCGCTGATCGAAGGAAGAGTATTGGCGTTCAAGACACTTTCTCATCCTAATGTCATGGGATTTTTTATGTCTACTTGACGATAGACAGAGGCTTAGTCTCACCCAAAAGATGGCATCTCTGTCAGTTCGGCATTCCCCAGGTACTGCAGTCTAATGCCAGCTTTGATCTTTGCGCTCAAATCCCTGGGGTAAGCTTAGAATCAGGGTCTGACTCAGATATGAGAGAGCTGCCAACCAAAACATAAAGAAACAGCGTGAATGGAAAAGAAACAATGAGGAAATTTTCTGTTTTTACAGTGAGCTGCCTTGATCATCTCTGGAATGCTTTGCCTGGAAGGAATCAGATTCCACAAAAAAGTTACAAAATTTGGTAAATACTGAAATGAAAACGTTGGGAAAAGATGGTGGAGAGGGACCAGCCAAACAATAGGATGGGATGGACTGAATATCTTCTGTTTTTCTTTCCTTTACTCATTCACAGGATGAGGACATCGCTGGCCGAGCCAGCATTTATTGCTCATCCCTAATTGCTCAGGTGACAGTTACGAGTTAACCGCATTGCTGTGGGTCTGGATTCACAGGCAGGTAAGGATGGCAGTGTCCTTCCCTAAAAGACATTAGTGAACCTGATGGGTTTTTCCTGGCAACCAGCAATGGATTCACAGTCATCGTTAGAGTCTTAATTCCAGGTACACATTAAATTCAAATTCCACTAGCTGCCATTTGAACCCAGGATTCTAGAACATTACCTGGGTTTCTGGGTTAACAGTTCAGCAATAATACCATGAGGCATCACCATCTCTTTGCAGTCTATAACTTTGTCCACTGAGTCTTTATTCCAGGAAAATTTTTGGTCGCAAATCCTCAGAGAATCAGACTGACAATGAAGATCTCTGGATGTTGGACGGTCTACTGTCACATAAGTTGGAGGTGAGAGATTCCCAGAGGAGATGAGGTGTTCCCTCAGTGCTTTCCCTCTGCAGCAGACTGGAAAGTAGTCTTAACCCAGCAAACAGCAATTCCAATTCCATCTCTCTCCCCACAGCTCTTGCCCTCATCAGCAGGCCAGTCATAAAGAAGTGAGCTGGGGCAGGGAAAGGTTTGTGACGGGAAATGGGTGTAACATGGAGGGGGAAAAGGATCAGGAATTTTGACCTGCCAAACACAAGGTTCTAATTTCGCTGGTGCTGCATAACATTGGGCACTCCTGATACAGAAGTTACAGGATTTCTGAATTGCAATGCCTTCCTGCCGTTCCAGGGGTACCATTACTAAAGGAGTTATGGGGCTTATCCTGTGACTACTATCTGGAACAGGAATCGGGGCAACCCCACTTGGAATCAATCCAACTTTGAAATTCTGCTCCAGAAAAAATGTGAAATGCTTATTTTGATCTTTATCTGATGAAGGGGAATGGGGAGTCCTTAATGGGATGAAAGGGACTCTTGCTTAGGAGAATGCTGTGGAAGAATTTGTTAAAAGACTAACAGGCTGACACGTTAGAACATAACGCGGCTTTCATAGCTGGAAACATTGTTCTGTACCAGGCTATGTTTGGTTAGTCACAGACAGGGTGGGAGAGCCACACAATGAAAGCATGGGCAGATCACATGAAGCTACCAGACATGGGAGCATCAACATAGCCTCAGATCCTAGCTTCAGGATACACTCACTCAGACTGGCTAGAGTGGGGTTTGAACCCTGCACTGCCAACTGAGGGATAACTGTTTCCATTGAGGCAAACAAGCAGATGCAGATACCAAACACTGTTATAAATTTATCCATAGGATGCTGTTATTGAATCCTACCATCTAACCTGCTCCAGTACCTACAACCCTTCCTATTCTGTGTCCTCTTCTGGTCCCCATAATCCTTTACACCACTATATCCTCCACCAGACAATCACACCTATCTCTGTCAGCTCCACCTATCCCTGTAACTTTCTCCAGTCCCTGCACCACTCCATATTACTGCAACCACACCAACCCTGACACTCCTCCCTATCTGTGTCACTTCCTCCAGCCCCTGAGCACCTCCCTATGGCTTTACCTCCTCTGGCCTCCGCATCCCTGTAACCTTCACCAGCACCTATACCTCTCCGAATCTCTATAACCTCCTGCAGCCCCTACACCCCCTCCCTATCTCTGTAACCTTCTCTACCTCCTACAGCCCTCTCTATCTCTGTCACTTCCTCCAGCTCCGAAACACCTCCCTACCCCTGAGCCTTTTCCAGCCCCTACACCCCTCCCTATCTCTGTAACCTCCTCTAATCCTTAAGCCCCTCCCTATCTCCTTTACCTCCTCCAGCCCTACACCGCTTCATATCCCTGTAAACCTTTCCAGCACCTATACCAGTCCACATCTCTGTTTACTTTTCTAGCCTCTACACCCTATCTCTGTAACACCCTCCAGCCCTGACATGCCTTCTGTCTCTGTAAGCTCCTCCAGCCCACTATACCCATCCTTATCTCTGTAACCTCATTCAACCCCTACATCTCTCCCTATTTCTGTGAAGCCTGTCCATTTTTATAATCTCCTCCAGCACTTATACCCCCTCCCTATCTCTAATAATACCCCACAGCCCCATACCTCTCCCTATCCCTGTAACATCCTCCAGTCCCTATACCCCCTCCCCATCCCTCTGACTTCCGCTAGTCTCAGTAATCCATTGAGAACCTCTGTAATCCTTTGACATCTTGAATGGATCACTTTTAATAACTTGATTTGTGTGACTCAAATAAATTCCTTCTGTACTTTAATGTTGCTCTCTCTCTCTGCCCCGGTTCAGGTCAGCAACTTTCCCCTATGCCAGTGCTTTGCCTCATGATGCTCTGAAACATTACATAGCAACTATCTCATGGTGATTGATCCACACTGAACCACTGAGAAAGCAAACATTCTCAGCAAGAACATTTCCAAAGTTAAAACCATCTGCTCACCAAGCAAAAAACGAAAATAGAAGCAGGATGGTACCTCCAGTGTAGCATCAGCTCCACACCCTGTGTCCGGCTCAGGCTCTGCATCCAGCCTGGGCACTGGCACCAGTGCTGGGTACTACTTACTGCATCTGGTTATAAAGTCATAGATTCATACAGCAAAGAAACAGACCCTTCGCTCCAACTCATCCGTGCTGACCAGATTAAAGTGGGAAGGTTATATCTGAAAGCTAATTCAAATCTAGTTGCAAAGGCTGGGAATAGTGGGTATGGATTCAATATAGTAAGAGGTAAATTGAGAACTCCCATCCTAATGACACGGTGAATATTTCTACAGCACATGGACTGCAGCAGTTCAAGACAGCTGCTCACCATTACCTTCTCAAAGACACAAAAATCCCCAAACATTTTGCACTACTGCTTTCTGAAAATTATTCCAAAGAAAGTTCTCAACATTGCATTTGCATTCAATGTTGTGATTTTAAACTGAGCTAGGATAGTAGGAAATAGGACCTGAGTAGGCCATTTGGCACCTCAAAACGTGACAAGCCACTCAATAGATCTTCTATTTCAATGTTATTTCACACATTCACTCATAGGATGAGGGTGTTGCTGGTTAGGCAGCATTTACTGTCCATTCCTAATTACCCAGAGGGCAGTTAAGAGTCAACCACATTACTGTGGGTCTGGAGTCACATGTAGGCCAGTCCAGGTAAGAATGGCAGTTTCCTTCCCTAAGGGGCATTCGTGATCCAAATGGGATTTCTCCCCAACGATCAATTCAGTCATCATTAGATTCTTAATTCCAGATATTTATTGAATTGAAAATTCCACCATCTGCTGTGGCAGGATTTGAATCTTGGTCCCGAGAAAGTTACCTGGGCCTCTGGATTGACAGTCCAACGATAATTACCACTAGCTCATCGCCTCCCTGATCGCCTCTAGGAATCAATCAATCTCTGTTTTAAATATACTCAATGATTGGGGTCACAGCTGTCTGGAGTAGAGAGTTCCAAACATTCGTCACCTTCCTTGTCTGAGTCTTAAGTGGCCCCCCTCGTATGTGACACTGTGTCCTCTCGACCCTCAGCCAGGGTAGTGTTGACCCTATTGAATACTGTGAAAATTGTCACCACTCGTTCCTCTAAACTCCAGAGAATGTAGGCCTAGTATCCTCAATCTCTGCTCATTCGACTATCCAATTAGGCAATGCTCCTGTCACAAGGATAAGTCTTGACTCCCTCCTGCATGATAAACTGCCCAGCCCAGCTTTCAATACATTCATTAGTAATGGGGGTCAATTAGTTCAGTTTGTTGGTGACTGGCTTGTGATGCAGAGTGATGCCAACCTATATCATGGATTCACTTCCTGCACCAGCTGAGCTTACCATGAAGGACCCTCCTTCCCACCCTTGCTCCTTGCCTGAGGCATGATGACCCTGAGGTTAAACCACCACTAGTTCTCACTCTCTCATGACAGAGTAGCTGAATGGTCCTCTGGGACTGTGATTATTTTACTTCAACTATATTCACTGGAACAGACTCCACTGGACTCTGGATTAATTATGGGTTATTTTCTAACAACCCCCTCAAAATTTCAAATCTTAATTAATTCACATAGGCAAAGATACGAAGCACTGGAGCTGTATGAGGCTCAGGAAATGCTGTCAGTCAATTTGAGACTGTTTCAACGGATCTTGGGAATTTTCCAAAAGCATGCGATGGATCCTTTATGATCAGAACAGCATTGGAAACAAGACACCACCAGCATCCACAAAATTCCTGTTAGGGGTTTTAATTACTGGCATTTTTGAAAGGACTAGGACAAAGGGGGCTTAACTTAAACAGATCTGACTGTGTGGAGACTCATTCTAAATGATGTGCAATGCGCTGCAATGTTAAAAGAGGCAGATAGCAATCGATCACTGAAGATGAGGGAGATTAGACAACAGCATTGCATACCAGTGTAGCCCTGTCATTGCAGGCATCTGTTTTCCATCTTTTTTCTGAAGAATATCATCTTGATCTTCATTTTCACCTGTAAAAACAAATTCTTTTGAATAGTCAGTATGGATTTCCATGTTTTTCTCCCATTTGAATGCCATGTAAGCAAATTTCTTCAGTCTAGAAGTAAGGGAATATAAGAT
Organism: Stegostoma tigrinum; assembly: GCF_030684315.1. NCBI lineage: Eukaryota > Metazoa > Chordata > Chondrichthyes > Orectolobiformes > Stegostomatidae > Stegostoma > Stegostoma tigrinum. Next base: position 9,509,447 of record NC_081389.1, on the reverse strand, counting down.
TTGTGCTGAAATGATTTGGGAGCTGGACAGTGATACAGTCCCTTCTGTGGCTTTTGGGCCTGCAGTAACTACAGTAAAAGTGCTAAATAAATGCAATTTGTTATTCTTGTATGCTATCCATTGTTTTCTTTGGTTGAGTTTGGGAAATATTTTTATATATAAAGACTTCCTGAGAAGTACTGGAAGTTTTTTGATTGTAAAAAAATTCTCTGGAATGAAATGGTTTTGTTTTTCATAGGGTGCCAGAGAAAAGAAACAAGCAATTTAAAGTGTGCAAATACAGAGATTGCTGGAGAAAATCAGCAGGTCTGGGAGCATCTGTGGAGAGAAAGCAGAGTTTACATTACAGGTGCAGCGACTCTTCATCAGGACAGGAGAGTTCTGCAGAAGGGTCACTGAACCTGAAATGTTAACTCTCTTCTCTCTACAAATGCTGCCAGACCTGCTGAGTTTTTCCAGCAATTTCTGTTTTTGTTTATGACCGCTAGCATCCGCAGTTCTCTTTTTTTTTAGTTTAAAGTGTGATGTAGCTTAACCCATTTCTTTTACTAGAAATAAGATGACTTTTGGGAAACAGCTATGCAAAGATTTCAAGGAAATAAAGTATTTTTAAAAGATCATAATTATTAGAAAATATGACTTGGAAAGGACCAGCGATCTCCCTACACTAATTATTACCTAACAATTCTTTCTGGCAAGCTTGCTTGAAGAGATTTTTGGGAGAATTTTTTCTTGTCTAGAAAACTTTATCCCACAAGGAATTATTGAGGGCAAACGAGTTTCAGTACATCCCTTATACAGGCCTTTCCGTAAAATTTGACAAATTGAATCCGATATCTACTGCTTTCACAAAGCAAGTGTCTCTGCAGCTAAAGTAATTTTTTACAGTTTAAATAAAAGGTTCCTATTTTCTCAGGCTAAAAGATAAAAAATTTCCTTTTCCATTCAACAAAACCCAGTTTTGTTTGACTGCTCAATATGAAGACTGGCGTGGAAAGCCTGCTTATAAATAAATCATTTTATTTTCTTTTTCACTTGCCACAGTATGGGAAGCAGATAGACTAGATCTGAACTTCTTCATTTATTTTAAAGCAAGTGTAAGGTGCTGTGTTCCAGAAGTGATTCGATAGGTTCATTACTGATCAAAATACGTTTTATTCTTATGACACAGTTAAAATACACAAAAAGAATTGGCATAGCTTTAACCATATTGAAATAATTAACAAGATAATTTATTATTTAACCACTGTTCCAATTAAGGCAGCATTCCCATAAACACATCATTGGCAAAGGAAATTTAACGGAACAGTTAAGATTCTCACACGCTGCCCCTCTCTAGTCCAACCTGTAAGAAACAGTCTGCCTCTTTTTAGTTTAAAGCGTTTTGTCTAAGACTTCAGCAGTACCGAACTCAAGCTGTTAGTTCAGTAGCAGCCAAAACATTCTCACTAATCGAAAGCCAAACTGAAAACCTTCCTGTGCCTGTGGGAGTCCTGACCCCGCTCACTTATGCTTCTGTCATCTAAATTAAACAAAAAAACTACCCAGCGTACCTCCAAGCTGTTTACCAACTGCCTATTTGAAGCAGACATTTCTTCACCACTGTGGCAAAACACCTCTGCAAAGAAGCAGCACAGAAAGCATTGCTTTTCATGCTTGAGACTGAACAGTGCCAGGCTTTACTGAACCTAACTGTATATATAGCAGATGGTAAAGAAGGACATCTTACCGAGAGACAGACTCTGGATTCATGTGACCTACAGCACAGTGGCATTGTTCCTGTTGCACATGCTCAGTAGCTATTCTTAAAGTAAGGATATAATTCATTTTACAGAAACTTGGGCATGCGTTTGTCCTTGCTTATTTATTTCTAAATTTTCATTTTCCCTCAACATTCGGGAGGCTCATCATTGCAATTACTTCCAACACAGGGAAACTCCGGCTCATCAAAGTCTGGCTTACGAATGCCCGTACTTAGTAATGAGAACCCATATTAACTTTAAGATATGGGACCATTCAGTGATACTTACTAACAGATATTTTGTTGTGTGTTGTACTAGGTTCCAACTTGCATCCAAATAGACTTGCAAGTGTAATCAGGAATGAAGCCCATTTGTGGCCCAGGGACTAGCTAAATGCCAGGGCTAGCACTGGTCTTGTATTAGTGCATGACTAATTCAACTGACCAAGCAAGTTTTATAATGGTTTAATCTTTAGATGTGGTGTCGTATTTCTGCGAGGAGCTAGCAGTATTAATTGGGAATGGAGTAACACTCCTAAGTAGGCTTGCTGATTCAAAATTAGGTGTGGTTTATTCTGCTGCAAACCAATAATCTAAAAGTCCCTGAAGCCTGACTTCAAATCTTAAATTCCACTTTAATCTTAGTAATAACACACTCCTCAAATTTCATAGCACCATCAGCAGAGGCCAGTAACTTTTGAAAAGAAATTTGAGCTCCCAATTATCAGCTGAAAGAATTGCAACACAAGACTTCATATTTCAAATCAAAAATGTTACTTTAGAGATGGCAAGCAGGTACTTACTAGGCGGTTGCAGTGGTAATGTCACTGACCTGATCATTATGGACTATTATGGTAACCCAGTGTACTTGGGTTCAGATCCCACCCTGACAGAAAGTGGAATTTAAATGTGCGCTCTTAAATAAAAGATCTGAAATTGAAAGCTAGGCTCAGTAACGGTGATGGTGAAGGTGAAGTGATCATCGATTAAAGCCCCATCTGGCTCACTAATCATCCTTACCTGGTTTGATGTACTTGTGACTTCAGACTCACAATGATAGGGCTGACTCTAAATTGCCCTCTGAAATGGCCAGTTCAAGGGCAATTGGTAACAGACAAGAAATACTAGTTTTAGCCAGTGATGTCTACATCCCATAAAAGAAAATATTGAGGAAGCTGTAAATGTCATATCCCCATCAAGAAACTTGATTGAAATAAGAATGTCAGAAGTCACATGACACCAGGTTACATTTCTGATGAAGGGTCTCAGCCCAAAACGTCAGCCTTCCTGTGCCTCTGATGCTGCATGGCCTGCTGTGTTCATCCAGCTGCACACTGTGTTACCTCAGGTTATAGCCCAACAGGTTTATTTGAAATCACAAGCATTCAGAGTGCTGCTTTTTCGTCCACTTCACCTGGCAAAGGAGCAGAATCTTGTGATTTCAAATAAAGCTGTTGGATTCTAACCTGGTGTCATGCGATTTCTGACTTTGTCCACCCCAGGCCTACACTGGCGTCCCCACGTAATGAAATACATAAAATATTGAACAGTCTTCGCAAGGTGGATGTTTCCTGTTCTGTGGGGTGGTCCAGAACTAGGAAACATTGTCTAAAATAAGGGATCCCAATCTTAGATCAATGATGAGGAGGAAACCTCTCCCTCAGAGAACTGTGTGACTTTAGAACTGGTGGGGTCATTGAGCATTTATAAGCCAGAGGGAAATGCATTCTCAGTGCACGGGGGAATAAAGGGCTAATGTGGTGGGAGTGCAGAGGAATGTAGAATTTGAAGCACAAACAGATCAGTCATGATCTCATTGACTGACGGAGCAGGCTTGAAGGGCTGAATGGCCTACTCCTACTCCTGTTTTGTATGTCCGTCTGTAAAATTGTGTAGTGTTTTCTCGCTTCCATCCCTGACATTATTAATTGCAATTACATCTACCAGAAGGTGTTTTGTTTTGCTTTGCATTTAAACATTTCCATTCTCTACCTCAAAGTCATATTCCCTAAACTGGATGATGCATGAAATTCCAAATTGTAACTTACCCTGTAAGAAATCAGGAGCATGCATTTTAAAGATGCTCCCTTTTTGATTACAATAAACACTTGTGTGATCTGCTTTTAGTTGAATGTGGACCAGCAAAGCAAATCTCACTGAAATATACCATCCCTTAATAAGTCATGCAGAATAATTTTATTGCCACAGACAGTGTTGTACATCATTTGCCTCTTTAGGTAGTTTCAGAAACACTTCTCCCTGAAATTTATCCCTCTGCAGAAGTGTGAGTTTTGTGTCAATCAAACATACACTGCAATGAATATTTAGCCAGAGATTATTTCAAGATTATTTTTCCTTCTATGGGAAGAGTCCATCCTGACATTTGTATCCTTTGGTTGCTCTCCAAAACCCCAACTTTCTTTTTTATTCACAGAAGTGTGCTTCCTCCCTAACTTCCCATTTAAGTATCCATAACATTGCTGTGGGTCTGTAGTCACATGTAGGCCAGACCAGGTAAGAATGGCCGTTTCCTTCCATATAAGACATTTGTGAACCAGATGGGTTTTCCCTGAAAATCAGCAATAGTTTTGCAGCTATCATTTGACTCTTAATTGTAGATTTATTTGAATGAATTTGAATTAAAAATTCGCCATCTACCATGGCAGGATTTGAACCCAAGTCCTCAGAGCATTACCTGGGTTGCTGGATTAATAGTCTAGCATCAATACCACTGAGTCCTCACCTCCTCAGGGTGGCACGGTGGCTCAGTGCTTAGCACTGGTGTCTCACAGCACCAGGGAACTGGATTGAATTCCAGCCTCAGGTGACTGTGGAGTTTGGACATTCTACCCGTGCCTCTGTGGGTTTCCTCTGGGTGCTCGGGTTTCCTTCCACAGCCCAAAGATGTGCAGGTTACGTGGATTGGCCGTGCTAAATTGCCTGTAATGTTCAGGGATGTGTAGGTTATAAGGCTATGGGTCTGGGTGGGATGCTCTGAGGGTCGGTGTGGACTAGTTGGGCTGAAGGGCCTGTTTCCACCCTATAGGGTTTCTATGATTCTAAATCCCCATAGCTTCAGCTTCAATGTCCCATCTACAAGATTCTTTATTGTTCATAACCGTATAAGTGAGCAAAGCCATGAACTGCAGATGCTGTAAATCAGGGACAAAAACAAAGTTGATGGAAAAGCTCAGCAGGTCTGGCAGCATCTGTGAAGGAGAAAACAGAGTTAACGTTTCAGGTTGGAACTGAGGAAGGATAACTGGACCCGAAACGTTAACTCTGTTTTTACCTTCACGGATGCTGCCAGACCTGCTGAGCTTTTCCAGCAACTTTGTTTTTGTTCCATATTAGTGAGCAGGCTGGCTATGTCTTATGTGGTACTTCAGCATGAATTCTAAATTCCTTCCATTGTCTAATTCATTTTATTTGTGTCTCTTGTTAGTTTACATCCTAGTTTCTTGGCAACCATGGAAACTCCATAGTGATAATTTACAGTCTAAGAATAAGGCGTAAGCCATTCAGAACTGAGATGAGGAAGAATTTCTTCACGTAGAGAGTTGTGAACCTGTGGAATTCTCTCCCACAGAAAGATTTTGAGCCCAGTTTGGTACATATATTCAAGATGGAGCTGGACGTGCCCTGTATAACGGAAGCATGACATCCCTACTCTTGCATTCAACTGCCTCATAATAAAAAAAAACATTGTGTTAGCTTGAGAAAAATAGTAGGAACTGCAGATGCTGGAGAATCTGAGATAACATGGTATGAAGCTGGATGAACACAGCAGGCCAAGCAGCATCAGAGGAGCAGGAAAGCTGACATTTCGGGCCTAGACCCTTCTTCAGAACCTGCGTGTTAACGTTCTATGATTCATGCACTAGGATAGATCCCTCGCATCTCAGAGCTCTATCATCTCTTACCATTTAGATAAAATTCTTCTTTTTCAGTGTCTCTGTCAAAATATTCTTTCTGCATTTGATAGCCTCAGGTGTGGCAGAAGCAGTCTCTCAAGGATTGGTCTTGTGTGAAATCAGCGAAGAAGTGCCCAATGAAGACCCCCCCCCCCTTCCCCCGATCCCACCATCTGAATTATTTGCCACCTCATAGAGATGGTAGGATGACCTGAGTGTCTGACTCAATGCACGGAAAGAGCACAATCAATGCACAATTCAACAAAATGGAACCAGTTATGGTCACTGAGCAAGGCTATGAAGATCAACAAACTGACATTTGAATCATAGACACTAGCAAATCATGTGAAAGACTATAACAGTAACAGTGTAACTGGTTGATGTTCTCCAGCAGTGAAAAAGACAGATTGAACTCGGGCCTCTGAAATGCTCGTCTTGTACACGAGACTAACTGCATTCAGATCTGGGAATTCTTCACTTCAGGAAGGGTGTATTTGCTTTGGTGGGAGCACAGCAGAAAATCACCAGGATGTTTAAAGAGTTACATTCCAGCGATACGTGTACAAAATTGGCTTTCACTGCCTTGTCAAAATTCGGTTGCAGATTTTCAACACAAAATGATAAAGAGATTGAATGGGAACAAGGTTATTTCCACCAGGTGAGAATTCTAGATCAAAGTGGAGGTCAAAACTAGGCTCTTCAGCAGTGAAGCACTTTCACTCACAAAGGGTAATAGAAACATTGCCCTTTGTGGCACGGTGATTAGCACTGCTGCCTCACAGTACAAATGACTCGGTTTTGTTTCCACCCTTGGGTAACTCTCTGTGTTGAATTTGTTCATTCTCCCCGTGTCTGCTTGGCTTTCCTCCGGGTGCTCCAGTTTCCTCGCACAGTCCAAAGATGTGCAGGTTAGGTGGATTGTCCATACTAAATTGTCCCAGAGTGTCCAGGGATGTGCAGGTTAGCCATGGGAAATGTAAGGGTTACAGGTGGGTTGGGTGGGAGGATTGGAGAGGACTCGATGGGCTGAATGGCCTCTTTCTGAGCTGTAGGCATTCTATGGAACATTCTCACTCCCCACAACATTGCAGGGTCAACTGACACATTTAGATGGTGATCGCTCAAATTTTGTTGGAAAAGTGTAGTGAAGTGAATGGTGGTCAGGACTACAGATTCCCGATTGGCTCGCAAGTAATGAGTCAATTTACCCTCTCTCAGAGCCTGCTCACGGGGAAGGAGTTCCCTAAAAACCCCATCGATGCTCCTGAATGGAAAATATTCTTCCAGTGAGGTTTGGAAGCTGTAACTATAGACCTCTTGACAATGAAACCATTTAAAGCATGTGTTTCACGACAGCCCATGATCGAAGCCAGGGCATTGCGGTGACTTCATTAAGCATATAAGCAGAGACATGTTTATTCAGGCAGTCAGCTATATTTACATGACATCTCTGTGACTCTGTAGTTTTCTACGTAGGACTGAAGAGATCCAGGGCAAGGCTTTTTAAGGAACGAGATCTGGAGTCACCCAACTTTGTGTTTACGAAAACATTGACTCCATCTGTTAAGATGGAAATGTTGCAGGGCAGCGAGCGAGATTTGGATCTGGAAGCAAAAAGCTGTCACATGGCACCAATGATATAAACCTCAGACCTCCAGCGCTGGCCCACATTCCTCGAAATTGACACAGAATTCCCTGAAGTGCAGTGTTTGATTTCAATGGGCCCTTTCCCTTCTCATCCAGCCCTTCTGAGAGATCTCACATCTCTCGTTCCTTCAGGCTAATTGAAAGGACATTTTTATAATTGGAGCAAATCAAGAAAGCAGGAATGTGACCCACACAAATAATTAAATCAAATAATTTCCTCCTGTGTTTAGCTGGATAAGGAAACTGGCGTTTGATGTGATATCTATTCTCTTGAATACTTGTGCTGAATTTACTGTATCTTGCTTTTAAATTCAAAGCAATGCAAAATCTGTTCCTTTAAATTAATTTTTAAATACACAAAATTTCATTCTCTGCCAGGGATTACTTTAACAATGATTACATACTGCACACTTAAAAGGAGCAAAATGCTGACTTGTGCAGTTCTCACAGTGACCTCCTGATGTCAGAAAACATTTCACAGCCAACATTAGAATGTCCGAATTGGAAGATCCCACGAGCAGCAATGAGATAACGGCCAGATAATCTGTTTTACTGACATTGGTTGAAGAATAGATATTAGCAATGACATGGAATCCCTATGGTGCGGAAGAGGCCATTCAGCCCGTCAATTTTGCAGCAACCCTTTGAAGAGCATCCCACCCAGACTCCCACCCTCTGATCCTATATTTCCCATGGCCAATCCATCCAGCCTGCACTTCCCTGCACACGATGGGCAACTTAGCATGGCCTAACCTGCACATCTTCAGGCTGTGGGAGGAAACTGCAGGACCCGGAGGAAACCTGCACAGACACAGGGAGAACATGCAAACTCCACACAGTCAGTCGCCTGAGGGTGGAATTGAACCCAGGTCCCTGGCGCTGTGAGGCTGCAGTGCTAACCACTGAGCCACCGTGCCAACACTAGGGAAGAAAAAGGCCCCTGTTCTCTACTGAGTTGCTCCACAGAGTCCTTTACCTTCATTTGTGGCTCAGTGCAGATCTCTCTTGCTTCAGAGTCAGAAGATCATACATCCAAGCCCAATTTTACAATCTTGAGCCCAAAAGCCTCCTTCAATGCAGTGTTGAGGGAGTGCTTATTCTTATGTATCAGAAAGGCCCAGAACTGTTTGATTGTTTAAAGCTGCAGTAGTGAAAAGTGGCCAAATTTTCCTATTAGCTTGCTAATAATGTCTTTTTAAAAAAATCTTGCCAATGCCCACTGCCTTGTTGTTAAAGCCATCCCTCTAAGCTGCAAAGAGCCACATAACACTCCCGATTTTGAAGACATGTCTATCTATCCAGCCAGCTCTCTCAATCATCCACTGTTGCGAATTTTGCTGTTTGGGATATAGTCTCTTTTAATATTCTTCTCTCCCTCTAACATATACTTCTTACTTGTTGCACTGAACTGCATCTGCCACCTACATGCCCATGACAGCATGATAGCTCCTTAACTTAATATCGTAAGTTTCAATATCATTGCGTCCAAACCACGAAGAAACCTACGCAGACACAGGGAGAATGTAAAAACTCCACACAGACTGTCGCCCGAGGGTGGAGTCGAACCCGGGTCCCTGGCGCTGTGAGGCAGCAGTGCTAACCACCGAGCCATCGTGACACCCAAAAGGACACAAGGGGTGATATTGGTGATATATAAATGCAAACCAATTCTGAGAAAGGGTCACTCAAACCGAAACGTTAATTCTGATTTCTCTCCACAGATACTGCCATAACTGCTGAGCTTTTCCAGCAATTTTTGTTTTTGTGTGTATATATATATATATATGTGCAAGTTCACAAAATTTATCTGAAAGTCCAGCATCGACAGCATTCCTTTCTTTATAACCCTATGATATAAGAAACAATTTAATTGTTAATCAAGTAGAAACACTTTTTTACAATTCAGAGATTGTAGGAACTGCAGATGCTGGAGAATCTGAGATAACAAGGTGCAGAGCTGGATGAACAAGTGTATGGATTGGAAAGGTTTAGAGTGATATGGGCCAAATGTGGGCAAATGGGACTAATTCAATTTAGGAAACCCGGACAAGTTGGGCCGAAAAGCCTATTTCAGAGCTGTATGGTCTATACTATGATTTCTGTAATTTTAAATCATGCCCTTCAATGGGATTGACCTTTCATGATGAACCTTATTTATGACACTTTAGGATGGATGTGATGATCTTTGAGAGAACACAGAGGAGATATACCAGATTGGTTCCAAGAATGAAGGATCTTAAGGTTAGATTGAAAAAGTCAGAATTGTTCTCTTTGGAGCAAAGCAGATTGAGGGTTGGTTTGATCAAGATGATAACAGGTTTAGATAAGGTTAATGAAAAAAATGCTATAGTTGATGCTACCAGGACAAGGGGAATACAAGTTAAGCATTAGAACAAGATATACAGGGAAACATGAGGAATAACTTAGTTTCTGTTGAGCAGCGATTGGTAATAGCATTGAACTCATCATCTATGAAGGTGGTGGGAACTGAGAAAAATCACTGAATTCAAAAGTAAAGTTAATGCAAGATCAAGAGAAATGACAGGGCCATGGGGTTAGATCAGAAAGTGGGGTTGATTGGAACGCTTCAAAGAGAGCCAACTTTATCTTCAAGCTCTGAATGGCCTCTTTCCGTGCCATGATGATTCGACAACATGTCCCTATTGCATCCTGACCTGCATTGCCAATCCTCAACCATTGATCCAGGCTGGGAAGGAGATCTCTTTGAACAATGCAATTCTCAGACAAACCTGTCTCGATTACACAAATCACAAATGTTATAATTTGTCAAATTTGATAATAAATATTAGGAAGAAGGGTGATCTCTGGGCTGACCATTGGAGATATTCTACTGCTTGCACTGTTTGCTGAAAATCAGGATCATTCAGAGCCAAGAACAGGGCAGTTCTCCTACAGAAATAGATGTATCATGTCAAATACATTTCTATGCGGCTGAGTGATATCGTTGTGAACTGTTAATACAGAGACCCAGGTAATGTTCCAGCTGAGATAGTAGGAACTGCCGATGCTGGAGAATCTGAGATAACAAGGTCTTCCAGCTGGACAGGATTCAAATCCCGAGAAGGCAGATGGTGGAATGTAAATGCAATAAAAAAAACCTGGAATTAAGGATCTAATGATGACCAGGAGTCCATTGTTGTAAATTCCCATTTGGTTTACTTAATGCCCTTTAGGGAAGGAAACTGCCATCCTTACCTATACTGGCCTAGTTGTGACTCCAGACCCACAGCAATGTGGTTGACTTTTAATTGCTACCTGGGATGGACAATAGATGTTGGTCAAGTCAGCGACACCCTAATCCTGTGAACGAATAATTAAAAAAAAGAGAAATAATTGGATCTTGGTACGCACTAAACAACTGCACCTCCCAGTCGTGAACCATTTCAACTCCCTCTCCCATTCCTCAGATGACATGTTCATCCTGGGCCTCCTACAGTGCCACAACGATGTCACCTGAAGGTTGTAGGAAACAGTAACTCATATTCCGCTTGGGAGCCCTGCAGCCCAATGGTATCAATGTGGACTTCACAAGCTTCAAAATCTCCCCTCCCCTGATCGCATCCCAAAACCAGCCCAGCTTGTCCCTGCATCTCCAACCTGTCCTTCATCTCACCTATCCCCTCCTCCCACCTCAAGCCGCACCTCCATTCCCTACCTACTAACCTCATCCTGCCTCCTTGACCTGTCCGTCCACCCCAGTCTGACCTATCTCCTCCTACCTCCCTACCTACACTCACCTTTACTGGCTCCATCCCCGCCTCTTTGACCTGTCTGTCTCCTCTCCACCAATCTTCTCCTCTATCCATCTTCTATCCGCCTCCCCCTCTCTCCCTATTTATTTCAGAAACCCCTTCCCCTCCCCTATTTCTGAAGAAGGGTCTAGGCCTGAAACAGCAGCCTTTCTGCTCCCTTGATGCAGCTTGGCCTGTGTTCATCCAGCTCGACACCTTGTTATTCTCAATAATTGGATCTTTACAGGTTTTAACATAAATTGGAGAATCAGGAAGGGCTACTGTTGATTGGCTGCTCTCTCAAAGATAATGAAAAACCAACTGAGGTCAGATGTTAGGGCTGATTAATCAAGCGCTGTACGTGTTATTAAATGCGGATAATAAGAGATACGACCTTGAATCTTTCCACTTTGCAGTGCAAGCTGTATGAACCTTCTCAGGTGATTTTCTTGTGTTTCAATCCTGATGAATGCAAGCTGTAAACCTTCAACTTCATATTTTTTCTTAACAATTTTTATACTCTGTGATATCAACCTATTCTATGATTGTGATTTTTTAAATAGTTGCAGCTACATCTATTTATTTGCAATTTAAAAGTAAATTTAAGATTTATAAAGTTCACATATCTCAAGATTCAATCATTGATTTTTTTTTCCAACTTTGCATTTCTGGTTTATAAAGTAGCCATAAGACAGGCCTTGTTCAGTGCCAGGTCGAGGGCAGCACTCCTTCCTCTCAGAATATGAAGATTATTTACTTATAATGTTATTCCAGATAGCTGACTGCAACACCTAGACTGAGTCTCCAGTGCAGTACTGATGGAGTGCCATGCTGTCAGCTTGAAACATGAAAACAAGGCCCTGTCTGCGCTCCCTTCTCCTGCCCCAATTCTGACGAAGACTTCAGAGTTCTCCTCATCCAACATTATTCCAACTAATGATCCAAATACCTAGTGCTAAGAAGATGGTCGTGGTTGTAGAAGGTTAATGATCCCTGTCCCACACGCCACCGCAGGAGTTCCTCAGATCCTTGGTCCAACCATCTTCATCAATCATGTCCATACCATCGTAAGGTCAGTGGTGAGGATGTCCATGGATGACTGCACAGTGTTCAGCCATGTTCACAACTCCTCAGATACTGAAGCACACCCACAAGCAGTGAGTGCTTGACAGTGTGTAGGTGTGGGTTGGTAAGTGGTTAGTAATGTGCGTCACATGAGTACCTGCCAAAAGCTGTTTCCAGCAACAGAAAATCTAACCATCTCCCTTTGACATTCAATGGCATTACCATTGTTGAAACTCCCACTACCTACAACCTGGGGGGTTTCCATTAACCAGAAATAGAACTGAACCAGCTACATAAATACTTGGAGCAAGGCAGAGTCTGGGGGTTCTTACCTTAGCATCTACATTTCCAGCCACAAGTCAGGAGTGTGGTGGAATACCCTCCACTTGTCTGGATGAGTGCCACTCCAATAATACTCAAGAAACTCATTACCATCCAAGAGAAAGCAGCCTGGTGAGTGGCACTGAATCCATCACCTTCCAACGTTCGCTTCTTCCAATAGGCAGGCACAGTGGCAGCAGTGTATACCTTTGACAGGATACATTGCAGTAACATGCCAAGAGGCCTATTTGACACAACTTTTCAAACCCATGACCTTGACCGCATGGAAGCACAAGGACACAAGAACACCACTGCTTACAAGTTCCTCTCCAAGCCATACATCATCCTGACTTGGAATCATATTGCCATTCCTGTATCACTGGTTCACAATCATACAGCTCCTTTCTGAATAGCACTATGGGTGTCCCCCCATCATACAACTCACAACAGATTGAGAAGGCAGTTTCCTGCCACACTCTGAAGGTTATGAGAGTTGACAACAACTCTTGGCCTAGCCTCTGATGCTCACATCCTATGAATGAATTAAAAAAATGAACAGAATATAAGTTAGAATGGATTGCAAATTGCTTCAGATTTAGATGAGGTGATGCAGAGATTGAGTCATGGAGTCATACTGCATAGAAACAGATTCTTCGATCCAACTTGATCATGTTGACCAAGTTTCCCAAAGTTGAACTAGTCCCATTTTCCTTCATTTGGTCCACATCCTTCTAAACCTTCCCTATCCATGTACCTGTCCAAACGTCTTTTATATGTTGCCACTGTCTCCGCATCCACCATTTCCTTCCTTTCCCTTCTATATACAAACCACCCTCTGTGTGTGAACATGTTGCCCATGAGGGTGATTTTTAAAAATATTTTGCAGCGTTGAGTTCTCCGAAATCAGAAAGAGGTAAAGACTCAGAAATAAAATCAACGTTAACATTCTCTTTGTGAAATCCTCCAATGACTTATGGACTCTGGAACACTGGAGACGATTTGGACCCTGAAGCAGAGAACGGTTGTCTAACTGAAGTGGCATCACGTTACAGTAAATGAGCTCAGCTCACCCAGATTGGGATTGATGTCCACACCACAGCATATTTCAGACCAGTGACCTTCGCGCTCTAAGTCGTTCAGAATGAGAAAGGTTAAACAGAGAGAAGAATGTAATTCCATTTCACTCACTGTGGGTTTTTCTTTCACAGCTATGAAGATAAAAGGGGTTTATTTTCAGAATGCTCTGGGCCAATCCAGCATTTCTGTCGATGGACTCAGATGCCTGTTTCTCCTAGGCCCGGACCTTGTGGAAATTTTCTTCCCCATGTTAAATTAAGACGTTCCCTAAATTAGCTGGAGCTGCAACTGGGAGACAAATTTAGAAAGGCTTCTTCTTTGCTGACTCAGAAATGTCTAGTGTTCTCAAACGCCAGCTCTCCTCTCACTCGTTCTTTCTTACTCTCTCTCCCGTTTTCTTTATCTCTCTCTACTTCTCTCTTTCTCTCTGCCCTTCTTCATCTTCCTCTGTTACCCTCTTTCCCTTCCCCACCACTTTCGATCCATTTCAATCTCCCCTTCCCAGCCCCCAGTACCTTTCTACCTCTCCCTTGCCCCTTTTCTCAACCTATCCCTTCCTTATCTCATTCCCACTAACCCTGTCCTCGCTCCACCTTTCTCTCTCTCCCCTGCTCTTTCCTCTTCCTGCTGACACCCTGCTCTCTCTCTCTTTCTCTCTCTCTCCCCCCACCTTTCTCACTCTCTCCCCCACTCTTCTCTCTTACTGTCCGGACTCTCCATCTGTTCCTGCCCCTCTGTCTCCCTCACTCACTGTCCTTCTGTCGCTCCCACCTCTTTCCATCTCTTGTTTCCCACCTTCTCTCTCTGTACACCTTCTCTCTGCCCCTCACTCTCTCTGTGCATGTTTTTTGTAACTCTCACTCCCTGCCCTTCCCCCTCTCTCTCTCATTCTCGCCCTTTGCCCTCCTCCTTTTCTGTTGTTCTCTCCCAACTCTGTATCTGTGCTTTTTGATCTATCTCTCTCCATTTTCTCTCTCTCTCTCTCTTTGACCTTCTTGGTCCCTGACTGAAACAGAAAGGACTGGGATTCGCAACAAAATTTCAGAGAATTTTGATGAAATAATTGAATTTCAATGGTGACAGTATAGAAACAAGCAGTCGAGGGCAATAGATCTTTCAAGGGGCTAGCACAGACACAGTAGATTGAATAATTTGTTCTGTGTTGCTTTCATTTAATGGTGGGTGCTGCATGTTAGAGCATTAGATTATCCCAACTTTCCATCATTTATCTCATGACCCTGCAATTGTACACACAGTGAAATAAACACAGAGAACACTGGAGGAACTCAGCAGGCCTGGCAGCACTTGTAGAGAGAGAAACTTAATTAACGTTTCAACTCAATGTCCTTTCTCACTCACTCTCCTTTTTTTAATCTTCCTCCCCTGCTGTTGTGCTCTCTCCCCTTCTCCCATCGCAGTGCTCATGTTCTGATTTTCTGTTGAATCTTGTCAACTTCTGTTACCCTTGAGAACCCTGATCTTCCCAGCCCCTGAACAGTACGGCCAGTGGTGGGAAAGCTGGGGATGTTGTTCTGCATCGCCAGTAATGCGATTGTCAATGTCAAGAGGAAAAATGCCCCATTCTACAAACTAAGTGGTGAACACTGAGGCAGGAACCTCACCAGTGAGCAACGGGAAGCCTATTTTCACCCAGTAACACCTCACTTGTAGTGAATCTGTGCCTCATTAATGTGCAGTTTCCCACTTTACACAGGCATGGGTTAGAAACGAGATGGGGGCATGTTCCCAAAGTGAAAGTCTGAGCAGGTACCTGGTGACTCCAGCTCACCTTTTGCACCTCTGGCTCTACATCCTGCTGGCACCAATATTTCAGGGAGTACTGCATCTCTCATGACTGCTCTCATTCCCCCTGTTGGCATTCACAGCACCCTGTAATGGACCAGACCGGAACCCCTGAAGCATGTTATGGAGCTTAACTTCTTTATATTTTAAAAAGGCAAGTGTAAGGCATTGTGTTCCAGATGTGATTCGACTGGTCTACCACTAAACTTTAACCAAAGCACACTTTATTCTTACAGCACAATTAAAATACAACAAAAAGAATTCCCATAACTTTATTGAAACACTTAGCAAGATTGTGTGCTATTTAACCACTGCCTAGCAACTGTTCCAATATGGGCAGCATCCCATAAACACACCCGTGGCAAAGGCAATTCAGCCACATGGCTACTATTCTCACATGCTGTCTCTCTCCAGCCCAGTAGAAAAAGAAAGAAAGCTCTGCTGATGCTGCCTGGCCTGTAGTGCTCCTCCAGCTCCACACTGTGTTGTCTTGGGACTCCAGCATCTGCAGTTCTTGCTATCTCCAAAAGAAACAACCTGCCCCTTTTGATTTTTCAGAGGAAGCCTCACTGTCAAAGGCTTCGCTCCAGCAGCAGAATGCATCCTCATTCCTCAAATGGTGTGAATGCCAACTAGTGGCTGAAATCCATAACTACAAGCCAGCAATTTTTGAACTACAAGGTTGTTGATCTTCAAAGCAGTTTTTAAAAGGATCAAAGGAAATAAAGTGGTAGCAGCAAGTAAAACATAAAGGGAAACACATCCAATAAAAGCAAAAACAAAAGGGAGAGAGAAACAACATCAGTTAAAGAAACAAACAAACAGTGTGCTACACTTTACTTCAGAAAGAGCTCCAATGAGAAATGGAAGGCAAACACTTACGGACTTGACAGCCAAGGACATCTTCCTGAATTACAACTATAAAACAATGACTGCATTTTATTTTACATGTCAAGCCATAGATGATTTCAAGAAGAGAGCTGTGGAAATTGTGGTCACCATTGGCCAGGACAGGCTTACAGAATTAAAATGTGGTCTTCCTATGGATGAAAAGAATGATCCAAAGAATATTCTGGAAGGGTTTTAAAGACAAGTTAAGGATGGTAAATAACATCAGGACTAGTGGACTCCAACTCACATCATACAGCAGGAACTTCAATAATGATTTGACCAGTTTGTCAGAAAATGCCACATCAAAGGGGTATATTTGACTTTTCTGAAAAGGAACCATCATTGAGAGGCTTATTGAATTATTAATCACCTTGACATTCATTAAAATCTTCAGGAAGGATTTTCAAGGCAAAAAATCGGCCCTGCCTAAGTCACATTACTTGAGATGGACACAGATATGAAGCCATGTTGGAAGGTCAACAACAGATACATCTACAGGGACAGTTGACGTTATGGTCAGGAAGGCACTCTAAACCAACATGTTCTGTAAATCCTAGCTGGTGCTATTCCCCTGCCTCATATGATCTTCATTTTCAGCCAATGATCTGATTTTGTTTAGAAAACCTTAACTGATCTTCCACCACACTCTCAGGCAGCGCATTCCAGATTCTGATGACACGCTGCGAGAAAAAGCTTTTCCTCATCCTTTTAAAACACCTTCCGGAAGAAGCTGGGGTGCTGTTTGACAGACGCAGGGTGAAAAGCAATGTCTCCTACCCTTCACCCTTTCCCTCATTGCATGATGGGAAATTCTGACATGACTCATGTTCAGGAGCTTGGTTGAAAATTCTCACCGAGGTAAAACACACTGATGAGACAGAGTTGTCAACTCGGCTGATTGAGAACAAAAGGAACAGGTTGAGAAACTTCTTTTGTTGTTTGAAAGGACATCCAACATTACGTTGCCAACTCTGCTGGGAAGGTAGTGCAGGAGTCTTCCGTGCCTATCCCCAACTCACACAAATGTTGGATACTGTTGAGGGTTAGCAAATTTGTGGATGACACTAAAATTGGCGGTTTAGTGGACAGTGAAGAAGGTTAACTAAGATTAAAAAGTGATCATGAACCATTGAGCCAATTAGCAAGAACTAGCAATGGATTTTAATTTAGATAAATGCAAGGTGTTGCATTTTATTGGGGCAAATCAGGGCAGGACTTGCACAGATAAGGGTAGGGCCCTGGGGAGTGTTGTCCAACAGAGGGACCTAGGCGTCCAGGTACATGGTTCATTGAAAGTTGCATCACAGGTAGACAGGGTGGTTAAGAAGGTGTTTGGCTCACTTGCCTTCATCGCTCAGACCATTAACTGTAGGAGTTGGGACGTCATGTTGAGGTTGTACAGGATGTTAGTGAGGCGGCTTTTGGAGAACTGTGTATAGTTCTGGTTGTCTGGATACTATGAAATTGGTGCAGAAAGGAGTTATGAGGATGTTACCGAGACTGAAGGGTTTGAGATAAATGGAGAGGTTGGAAAGACTTGGACATTTTTCCCTGGAGAGTAGGAGGTTGAGGGGTGACCTTATAAGGGTTTATAAAATTATGAGGAATATAGACAAGGTGAAAGGCAAAGATCTTTTCCAAAGGTTAGGGGAATTCAAAACGAGAGGGCACAGGTTTAAGGTGAGAGGAGAAAGATGTTAAAAGGACCTGAAGGGTGGCTTTTTCACAGAGAGGGTGGTTTGTGTGTGGAATAAACTGCCAGAGGAAGTGATGGATACAGGTTCAGTTATAATATTTAAAAGATATTTGGACCGACACACGAATGGAAATGGCTAGAGGGATATGGACCAAAAGCAGGCAAACGGGACTAGTTTCATTTGGGAAATTCGGTCAGCATGGATGAGTTGGTCCAAAGGGTCTGTTTCTGTGCTGCCTGACTCTGGGACACTCAGTAGTGGGATCCAGGAGGGAGTGCTGAAGGAGACTTAGCCCTTGATAAAAACCAAAAAAACAGAAATTGCTAGAAAAGCTCAGCAGTTCTGGCAACATCAGTGGAGAGAAATCAGAGTAATTGCTTCGGGACCAGTGACCCTTTGTCAGAACTGTTTTAGCTTCAGCCCTTGAGCTTGTCAGATAGGTTTGAGATTCTTGCTTCCTACGCGAATGAGAGTGAGGGGCTTTAAGAAGGATGAGCAAACTTGCCATAGCATCATGGTATAGTGAGCTATTCAAGGGAAGGAGAAAAGAGAAACGTATAGTGCAGTATATTAGATTAGATTAGATTCCCTACAGTGTGGAAACAGGCCCTTCGGCCCAACAAGACCACACTGCCCCTTGAAGCATCCCACCCAGACCCATCCCCCATAACCCACACCCCCCTGAACACTACGGGCAATTTAGCATGGCTGATCCACCTAGACTGCACATCTTTGGACTGTGGGAGGAAACCAGAGCACCCGGAGGAAACTCATGCGGACACGGGGAGAATGTGCAAACTCCACACAGGCAGTTGCCCCAGGTAGGAATCGAACCCGGGTCCCTGGTGCTGTGAGATTGCAGTCCTAACCACCGAGCCACCGTGCCACCCCTGTATAGTCAGGGGAATAGGCACTGTTTGGTGTGGCCACAGCTCTGAAGGCTTGTTTTGCCTGCCTGGAGCCTGGGTTCAGGATCTCTCATCTGGCTGCAGAGAACTTGGAGTGCGAGGGGAAAGATCCAGTTGCTGTCACCCATGTAGGTCCCATCGATGTTGGTAGAAAGAGGTTCTGCTAAAGGAATATCAGCAGCCAGGGGCTAAATTAAAAAAAAGAACGAAAAAGCTGAAGCAGGGTCCCGACCCGAAATGTCAGCTTTCCTGCTCCTCTAATGCTGCCTGGCCTGCTGAGTTCTTCCAGCCCCATGCTATGTTATATCCGACTCCAACATCGGCAGTTCTTACTATCTCCAAAAAGTTGATAATCGTTACAACTACCTGAGCTACTGAACAGTGGAGTTGGGCAGGGGGGATGTGGGTGGGTTGGTATTGGGAGGTGATTTGGGGATGGTGGGGGGAGCTCAGTTGCATGGACAATTAAGGAACAATTTAACGGGGGGAGGAGGGCTCAGCAGAGGTCACTAAAGTTTCTGGAACAAGTTAAAGGACAGAGAGTATGGCAAAGGTCAGGAATCTAGCTTTGGCACAATGGATAGCAGGACAGCTAGAAGAAGGGGGAACAGTCAATGTAGGACTGAAGGTGTACTAAAATGAACACAATATGCAAAACAAGGTAAATGAGCTTGTAGCTTATACAATTAGAGCTAAGGCCTTGGGCAGGGATGTAGAACAGAGAGACCCAGGGGTTCAAATATATAGTTCTTTGAAATTCGTGTCATAGGGAGACAGGGTGGTTAAGAAGGCTTTTACCACACTTGCCTTCTTTGCTCAGAACTTTGAGATTAGGAGTAGGGATGGTATTTGAGTTGTGCAGGACGTTAGTAAGGCCTCTTCTGAAGTATTGTGTGCAGATCTGGTCACCTGTTATAGGTCCATGCCGAATGTAATCCCAAACCAAACTAGTCCCACATGCCAGCACTTGGCCCGTGTCCCTCCAAACACTTCTTATTCTTATCTAAATGCCTGCTAAACGTTGTAATTAGACCTGTATCCACTTCTTCCTCTGAAAGAACATGAATCAATTACTGTGTGGAAAAAATTGCTCCTCACGTCTGTTATGAATCTTTCTCCTCTTGCATTAAAAATACGCTCCCTTGTCTCGAAATCCTCCACCCTAGAGGAAAGATACCTGCCGTTCACTTCATCTAAACCCCTCATGGCTTTATAAACCTCTATAAGGTCACATCTCAACCTCCTATAGTCTAGTGAAACTGCCCCAGTCTATCCAGCCTCTCCCTATAACTCTTTATCCAGCAACTTAGAGACGAGGAGCATATTTTTAACGAGAGAGGAGAAAGATTTATAAAGGACACAAGGAGCAACTTTTTTTTACACAGTGATTGATTCGTGCGTGGAATGAACTTCCAGAGAAAGTGGTGGATTCAGGGACAATTACAACAATTAAAAGACACTTGGATAACATCCCTGAACCATCTCCAGCTTTAATAACATTCTTAGTGATAATGTTGTGTACAGATCTTAGTGTAATCACAACGCATGGGATTCAAAATAACAAAGTGTGGGGCTGGATGAACACAGCAGGCCTAGCAGCATCTCAGGAGAAGCCCAGTCATAGAAGTTTTTTGATTATTTTTGCTAGATTTTATTGTCGTGTGTATTTTATGGTAAGAATAAAATAAAAAGTTTTCATTTGTCGCCACGATATGGCACCGTTTTGAATAATTTAAAGGATGAAGGAAAAGGGAAAGATATCACGTGAAGCAGGGTCCGCTGGTCCTGAGCCAGCTTATTGACATCAGTGAAGCCTGTGTCACAGTCCCTCCTCTGCCGCAGCCCACAACAAACATCGAAGCTGCAGTTCCTCAGGCGCCATCTTTTGCGGCCCGACCTACCTCACTGGCTTTGCCTCTGCCAATGTAGCGGCCGCCAATCCCAGTTCCTGTGCCCTCTCCGCAGAAGTCGGCCGAGGCTCTTTCGGGATCTACTCCCTGGCTCCGCGAGCTGTGCTCTCACCGCCACTGATGCTGTCCAAGCTCAGGGCGAGGTGAGCAAGTGAAAAAAACAGACAATGTAAAGAGAGGGGAAGAAAAGCATTCGGTTGGAGTGGATGAGCTCGGGGATAGGAGCCCCTCCTGCACCCCCGTCTTGGACCTGCAGAGCAGCAAGCAAGCATTGTCACACTGTGATGGAACAGAGTGACAAGCAGATCAGTTGGAGTCGAAGACATTCTCAAGGTTGAGCTGTTAAAACTTTGACTGGAGTCAGTGTGAACAGCCTCAAATGACAACTGCCAAAGATAAGCAACTACAAGGGTCGCAAGAGATTATTGTCCAGGGAACAGCCAAACAGTATTAAAAGAATTACCTGACAATAATTGTTGACTCTGGCCATACAGAGATACGTCACTATAAGTCATTTCTAAGGACAAACAAGTTCTAATTCCAAAAATCATTACGCTGGGACATCATGTCGCTGTTACAGCAGAGACATATGGGTATTGAACACACATGACAGCCTGCACGAGTGGAAGACTATTTAAAAATAGTGGCCAGACAGGATTAGAATGGCAGATTTCCTTTCTTGAAGTAAACAATGTTGACAGCATTGTGGCCAATTCCCATGGAACAGGTTTCGCGTTTTTAGAATTGAGAAGAAAAATGGAATCGAGTTTCTCAAGTTGGCAAGGTGGGATTTGAACTCATGGATTATTAGTCTGTGTGGCTGCTCTGTCCCACTTGGTGTGGGTAGTAATGAAATTGTTGGCAACAGCACTTGAGTGGTGGGAGCAATGAGTAGGGACACACTATTCTGCACTCCCATTCCCATTTGTCCAAAGGTGTGCAGGTGACGTGGGTTGGCCATGCTAAATTGCCCTGTAGTGTCCAGGGATGTGCAAGTGAAGTGGATGAGGCATTGGGAAAATGCAGGGTTACAGAGATATGGTGGGTCTGGGTGGTAAGCTCATCAGAGGATCAGTGCATCCCTGATGGGCTGGATGGCCTCCTTCCACACTGTGAGGATTTTTTGATTCTAAGATTCTTGACGGAGACTCCTTTCCTTAAAAAAAGCCCCAAAAACCTCCTACCACTCAAAAGGTAAAATATAAAATCCTGTGCTTCCATGCCTGGTGTGGGCAATGATGAGAGAGTTGGGTAAAAATGGCAGGAATTGAAAAGTTCAATTCTGGAAGATTAGAAAAATATTCCTGATTATCCTATTAGGGGTAAATGGCATGCTCTGAATATGGAGCATGACAGGCAAATGCCTTATTTCTACAACATTGCTTTCATTATAAGCTAAACTTATACATTTCAATGAAACTCCCCAATTTGATCTCTTTCCCAATAAACTTGACAGTGCCATGGAATTCAAAGTGTGGCTACCAGGGAGCAGTAGTTTCTCTGGGGTTTCTGCTATTTAGCCTGTGTACTCCTGCACCATTGTCCACACTGTTAGCACCACCAAACCACCAGCCTTAACACAACAGCATAGCAGTTGTCAGAAACTACAATAAACTAGCCACATGATCACAGGGGCTACACGAGCAGGTCAGAGGCTAGGAATCCTATCATGAGTGTCTCACCTCCTGACTCCCCAAAGCCTGTCCACCATCTACAAGGCATAAGTCAGGAGTGTGATGGGATACTCTCTCCACTTCCCGGGATGGGTGCAGCCCCCAACAACACTCAAGAACATTGGCACCATCCAGGACAAAGCAGCCCGCTCGATTGGCACCACATCCACAAGCATCCACTCCCTCCACTCAGTAGCAGCAGTGCATACTATCTACAAGGTACACCGCAGAAATTCACCAAAGATTCTCAGGAAGCACCTTCCAAACCCATGACCACTTCCATCCAGAAAGATAAGGGAAGCAGATATATGGGAACACCACCACCTTCAAGTTCCCATCCCAGCCACTCACCATCCTGACTTGGAAATACATTGATGTTCCCTCACTGTCGTTGGGTCAAAATCCTGGAAATCCCTCCCTGAGGCATTGTGGGTCAACCCACAGCACATGGACTGTAGTGTTTCAACAAGGCAGCTCACCAACACCTTCTCAGGGGCGACTAGGGGCGGGTAATAAATGCCAGCCCAGCCAGCTATGCCCACATCCTATGAAGAAATATAAATAAAAGACTACTCTCACACTATTTCAGCCGTTTGGATCTCACAAGTGGATGAATGAGGAGCTGGAGCAGACGATTCGTCCCCTCAAGCCTGATGCGCGGTTCTATAAGATTGTGGCTCATCTGATTACTCCACAGTCCCAGCCAAATCCCGACCAGCTCACACCCTGGCTCACGGAGCATCTATCCACCTCCAAAGGCTTTTGAGAAGGAGACTTGGGTGACGCAGTGGTTAGCTCTGCTGCGTCACAGCACCAGGGGCCTGGGTTTGCTTCCACCTTTGGGCAACTGCTTGTTTAGAGTTTGTACATTCTCCCTGGGTCTACGTGGGTTTCCTCCCACTGCCCAAAGAGGTGCAGGTTGGGTGGATCGCTCCGTTGTGTACAGGGATGTGCAAGCTAGATGAGTTAGCCATGCAAAATGAGGGGTGATAGGGTTGGGGTGTGTATCTGAATGATAGTCTTTGGAAGGTCAGTGTGGACTTGATGGGCTGAATGGCCTGCTTCCAAACTGTAGGGAATCTATGACTCATCATCCTGTGAGAGGAAAAAGTTCTTGTCTGTCCCTCTTTTATATGTGCAAAGCCGTTGTTTTAAACAGCAACCCCTCATTCTAACATCTCCTTGAAGAGAAAACACTCTCAAACCATCCAGCCTGATGCTGAGTGGGTCTCATGGACAGAACCTCTTTCTGTTCTGGAGTAGTGTACTATTGAAGTGATTTAGATGTGGGATCTTCTGTTTAGCTCCCGGTCTACATAACATATTTGTATTTTTTGCAGATCACTCATTTCTGGGAAAACTGAGAATTAATATCTTTCCTCTCCAAATCCGTGCAGAAGCAAATTAAACCTGGTTTCCATTGACCAGCCATTTGTGGAGGGAAAGGGTTAAGTTTTATAAAAGGCGAGGAAGTCTACATCTCCTGAAAAAAAACACGCTCAAAGATCTATTTCTATATTTATATATATTTCCTTTTAAAAACTGGAAGACAGCAACATGCAAGTGATGGCCAAAGCATAGCTAATGGTCTGTCTGTTCAGACCCAGGCAAGCCAGTGAGCTCAGAAGAAAAGGCCAAATATGGTATTAATTAAAGGATGGGCTGACAGAAATTCAGAAGCTCCATTGCACTTGGGCCAAAGTTTCATTCTGCATCACCAGAGGGGGGGAGTTGTGGGGGCGAAGGGATTGAAGCAGGAGGATCCCAGCAGGTGGGGATGGCAGGGGTTATTGGGAAGGGGCATCCAGGGGGCAGAGGGAGTGACGTGAAGGAGGAGGGACAGTAGACACCAACAGGGGAGAGGAGGTAGTTAACACGGACAAATTTCAGGCTTGATCTGTTTGAATATGCCAGAAGGAGCCAACTGTGTAGCGGAATGGAGGCTGTGCCTTTGAGGAAATGTCACAGGGCTAGTACAGTCAGAAATTAATGCTCTGGGGACATGGTCTGAATCAGCACAGAGTTTGATTTTGTTAAAAAAATCTGGAATAAAAACTTAGCTCCAGTGATGTTGATTGATGTGAAAATAAAACACTCCAGCTGGGTCACTTTAGAGAAGGAAATCTGCCATCTTTACCTGATCTGGCCTCCATGCATTGCAGACCTACCATGAAATAACTTCATGGAGGCTGAATCATCCTTCATTTATATCTGCACAGTAAGTGGGCTCTGACCAGCTAGCTCAGAACCAGTCCTGAGGAGGGGAGCGGGGGTGGGAGACAAGGGGAGACTCCTGTTTACATCTGTCAGCTGGGGATCCCTGATTGGGCCAGGTTAACAGCCCAAAGCAGGGAGCTCATACTTACTGAGATCCACCTGGCCAACCTTGTTTCCGATCACTACGCACAAGCAATGTGATTGATTCTTAACTGTCCACACCCAAACAGTTGCTAACAGGTTATTATTGCTAATAATTGTTCCCCTGAACAAATTTTTAAGTCAAGCCCCTTGAGCCTGGACTGCCATTTAATAAGATCAAGGCTGATTTGTTTGTGTCCAAATGTGCATTCCTGCTATCCCCTGATACACTGTGACTCCCTTTTTAATGAAAAATCTATCCACCTCTGCTTTATAACATTCAATGATCCAACCTCCAATGCGCTCTGTGGGAGAGAAAAACTAATTATCCTCATCGCCATCTTAAATCAGAGCCTCCTTGTCCTCTAGTTTTAATCTCTCCCAGAGTTGGTCTCCTCAGGATCTGAAATGTTTCAATAAAATCACTCCAAATTCTTCTAAACTCCAACAGGTGAAGGGCCTACCTTTCCTCAGAGACAACAAGGACTTGCAGATGCTGGAAGCCAGAGTCGGTCAGAGCGAGGCTGGAAAAGCACAGCAGAGTTTCAGCCTGAAGCATTGAATTGCCTGCTCCCCAGCTGCTGTCTGACCAACTGCGCTTTTCCAGCCTCACACCTATAGGCCTACATTTCCTCATAAGCTGACCTCTTTTTTCAGGCATTTTTATCCCGTGGAAGAGCCAGTCTGACTTCAAGATTCATTTCCAACTCCAAATAAATTTCACAGGATTGTAAGATGCCTGTTGCACTAGAAGAGACCATTTGGCCCAAAATGTCACTGTTGGTTGATGAAGAGCTGTCCAGTCAGGCCTTAGTTTCCTGCACTCAGTCCATAGCACTGCGGGTCACATCTCCGTAAGTAGAATGACAGTCGACTTTGAGGGTTTCGGATTCCACCAGCTTTTCAAACAGCTACTTCCAGCTTTCTCTCAACTTGTGGGTGAATAAATATTTCTTGTCCAATTGCCTGTCATCCTTCAACTGATTATACTTAGAACCATTAACCCCTGGGTTTTGACACCATGTAATGGCATAGAGGCTTAGTGGTTAGCGCTGCTGCCTCACAATGTTCAATTCCAGCTTTGGGTGACTATCAGTGTGGAATTTGTACATCCTCCCCCTGTCTTCGTGAGTTCCCT
This sequence comes from Stegostoma tigrinum, assembly GCF_030684315.1. Lineage (NCBI taxonomy): Eukaryota > Metazoa > Chordata > Chondrichthyes > Orectolobiformes > Stegostomatidae > Stegostoma > Stegostoma tigrinum. The sequence continues at coordinate 9,483,552 of NC_081389.1, read as the reverse complement.
GCAGATACACTGGATTCCTCCCACAGTCCAAGGATGTGCAGGTTAGGTGGGCTGGCCATGCTAAATTGCCCAGTGTCCAGGGATGTACAGATTGGGTGGGTTAGCCATGGGAAATGTGGAGTTGTGTAATTGGTATAGCTGGGATGTTTTTTGGAGGGTTGGTGCTGACTTGATGGGCTGAATGGCTTCTTTCAGCTCTGCAGAAATTCTGCGGTAACTGGGCCCCTGATAATTTTATGCAGCTCGATTAAGTAACCTATCAGCCCTCATTGTCTCAGAAAATTGAACATGGAATTGGCGAGTTGCTGTGTGTTGTCCCAGAGAAACACAATACATGCTTCATGACATGTTTTCTCCTGACATGTTTTTTTGAGAATTCGCAGGGTCAGTATATTGGCAACTTGTCCCTATGTCAATCTTAGCCAATAATGAATTTCACCAGGTCAGAGAGTTTGAATCTTTGCAAAGACCTCAGATGGTCTTTGTCCCATGGTGTACATCGTCACATGCTGGTTTGTCACTCACTTCACTGTAACCTCAGCAGGTCGGATACCAGATGGTCTCTATTTGAGCTTTGTAATACCCCGTGTGCATGATCTGTTTGGGTAGGTTTACAGCTTTTTTCAGCCTTTGTGTTAGTACTATACCAATGACCTTTTCTGTCACATGCCTTACACAATTATAAAAACACCTTAGTATCTAAAGACAGCCAGACCTTCTCCCTTTGCTATGTTTGGGTGTTCTCGTGATGGTGTTAGCTGCGGAGTTTGAGTTTAGGACCTGTAAACGTCTTTAGTCTACGAAGATCATTTTGTAATTACTTCCAACCTTTACCAGCTCTTTCACACATTAGACTGATTTTTTTTTGGGTTAAGCTTCATCAAGTTTCGTGGATAACTTCTGGTCACGAGACCAGTTGTGACTTCTTACTGTATCTTTTAAAACAAGCCTCATTAACTATCTACCCTGTCCCCAAGAGCATTCTCATTCAAGCCCCAGTTTACCACTTCACTTTCATGGACCAACTTGCTGCTGCTGGGATATCTTGGACTAGACCAGCATCCTTGGCACCAGTGCCAACCTCAAAAACCCATCATGCCCCTGGGCAAGCACAGTATCAGTCTGGTGCTGGGCTGCATGGCCCCTGACACTCGGACAAGGCAGAGAAGGGGAAGTAGGCATCGTGTGGTCTTGGTGGATACGCTGGCAAATGGGATTGGAATGGTTAGGTGGTAGTTTACCAGTGGAGCAGACTCGATGGGCTGAAGGGCATTTTCCTTGCCATAGAACTCTATGACTATGTGACAGTGCAGATGCAAGATGCCCTCTTCCCCTGCCCAGGATCAGCAATAGAAGCCACAACACCATTCTGTGCCAACCTGGTACCACACTGTCAGTGAAGCTTCAGCCATCAGGAAGAATGCTTGGGATTGTAGGAAGAAGGTCAAGGATTTTCTCCACTCTGCCAGGCTAACTTCCACCATCTTCTCTCCGATATTCCATTCCAGGAAGAAAACAGCCCACAAAAGGCAGAAAGGATCCAAATGGGTGGTGCACTGCCTGATACCCGGTTCTTTGGCCCTTCTGAAGACAGCATGCTCACAATGACCTCCCCAAAGTGGCTAACAATGTCCAAGCTCCTGCTCTTGACTTACTAACTAGACCCTCTCTGCCTTGACTTGACTGAGGCTTGCTGACCACCAGGATAAGCTTGCTGCCTTTGGGTCAGCCCGAAATGCAGCATTGAAGCACAGAAGGGTCCTGTAAGTGGATGAGAGGCTTCAGAAGCTGGCACATGTAAGATGCCAATGACTGTGGATGTGGGGTGCCTATGGCCAGTGTCCATGGAGTGTGCCCTCAGAAGTTGGTGTCCAACAAGGAGATTCAAGAATGGTTTACCATGTCAAGAGTTCTTGGCATTTAATTTGCTCACAATGTGCAGGTGGATTTGAAGGAGCATGTTGATAAGGCAAGATGTGCAGTTAATAAGGAATAATCCCCTTCATATGCAATTCACTACTCCAACAGAAATCTTGCCTCAACACCTGGAATGTAGTTAAAAGATGCAGGGAATTACTCCTGACATCAGGATTGGCCTCACTAAACTTCTCACACCATTCTGTGACATTTCACACCAGGGCCCACGTCATTTGGGGCCCACCAAGATTCCACCCAGAAGGTTTTTGGCTTGTCTTGATAAATTTTTCAGGAAACGTCCATGGAAGTGGATGTGATCATTAATTCAACAACAGGCTCCCGCATCTGAAAATATCTGCTCACAAAGTAGTCTATCAAAATTGTTGGCATCTGTTTAAATGATGGAAATTCCAGGGATGAATGTGGAAGTTTAATCTGACTCTGAATTGTGGTCTGTAATGCGGTCCATGTCTTCTGGGATCTTTTAGCTCTTTGGCTGTTAATCCTGATGTGTTAAGTCTGTATAGAACTTCATTCCCAATTACTAAGGAAATCTTAATCTTGCTTTTCAGCGTCGTACCGACCTGAATCTAGAAACCATACCTCTGAATGGGTGTTTGAACATTTTGAATTCTATTAGGAGATCTGCTGTGTCCCTATTTAAGTAAGGAATTATGTGGATATTCTGACAATATGCTTTTGACTTCACTATCAATCTGTCACATATCTGAAACAATTTATTCTTCTCAGCTGAGTTAAACTGATTTCTCGATAAGGATTTATCTACTTACCAACAAATGTTTTCAATACTTGCTGACACTGTAATGGTTAGATGCATTGAGAGCTGTCTCATGCACTTTAATGAGCTTTAAGACCATTGACCTTATATTTTACCTGTAACTCAGCTTGCTAACTGTTGAAGTATTATAGCACCATGCTGTCCAACACCGTTCACTATGTTATGTTAATTTTAATGATATAGTAATCAATTTCTCATCAGGGACTGATTAATTCAGTGGGTGAATTTATTTAAATCAATAAAACACATATGCAGTGAAGCAGACATTTTAAATAACCAACTGATTACATGTGTGCAACTTGCAATCTTACAGCAGTCTAACAATCAGGCAGAGTCATAATATTGTATACGCCCAGGATACGGAGTTCTTAAAGGCAAATGTTGTGAAAAGTAAAGGTACACAGTGGTAAGTTGCTGTTGTTAACTGCTGCAGTCCATGTGCTCACAGTGCTGTTAGAGAACTTGTTCTAGGATTTTGATCTAGTGTTCGGGAAAAAATGGTGATAGAACAGGCTGAGGTATTCGCATACCTGAACTGCACGGAGAACTTGCCATTTGAAAAGGAGACTAAAGGTAACCTGCTGACAGAAACAGCAAGCACACAAAATGAGCCATTTTCACCTCAACAGACTAGGATCATTTCTCAGCATAATCCTTTGAACAATCAGTCAATCAGCTTGGTTTAAAAGTCAACCAAAACTTGGCAGTTAACTGTCAGTCATCATTAACTGGTACATTATTGATGGTCTCAGCCTGACCAGATTCTGCTTGCTAGCCAATCAGTGCTCCCCTCTGACACTGTATATAAATGTTGCATTTACATTACACTGATATTCTTGTAAATGTCCAAATGAGTACAAGAGCTTCAACAAAATGTGCTTTTTTTCCAGCAATACTCAAGTTCTGTACAAACAGATTATTATTAGAAATAAACATTATTAACACAATTGACACAATGCTGCAGTGACCTGGCAGAGTGGAGAAAATCATTGACTGTCTTCCTACAATGCTGAGCGTTCCTCCATGCCGAGTGTTTCATGTAACATTCGCTGGCTCTGGATTAACAGTGCATCTAAGGCGGCTGAGTATATACAAGTCTGTACATTGTGAAAGGTACTTGCAAGCTCTCACTCCCCTACCTGATCCCTTTAGAGACCTTGCATTGAAATAAACCTGACGCACATGTAGCTCTGTGGAGGAAACTGGGGAGTCACTGGCTCAGGATGTTCTACTGAGCTGGTGTCTGACCCGAATGGGTTCCAGGGAGGATCCCCAATCTCACATAAATTTGAAATTCTCACTGAACAGCTTGAATCATGGAGTCTGGCAGCACAGGGAGAGGCCATTTAGACCAGGAGGCCTGTGATAGCCCTTTTGGATGAGCTTTCTAATTAGTCCCACTGTGCCTCCCTGTTTCCCTAAAGCCCTGCAAACAGAATCCAGTTTCCCCCTTTCAATATTTACTGTTTGATCTTCTTCCACCAGCCTTTCAGGCATCGCGTTCCAGATCAACAACAATTTGCTCATTGACGATTGTCCCCCCATCACCTCCTCTCGGTTCTCTGGAAGTTATTTTAAATCCACGTCCTCTTGTCTCTGACTTCCGTGTCACCAGTTCCTCCATGTTCGCGTTATCAAAACCCTCTGGTGATTGAAGGACAGTTCCGGATTTTAATGGAGTTAATATCCTGTGGGCTCAGTGTCTCTCACTGGGAGTTATCTAGTGCTTGTGGACCTTTGTGAATGGTAGAGCAGATTTGAAGGACTGAATGGTCACCCATTGCTCCTAGGTTCTGAGGTCAAAGTGCTGCAGTGTAAACTTGGGTCAGATTTTCTGCTTGCCAGTCATTCTAATTCCACAGTGAAATTAAATGAGATTGTTACTCAGCAAAGTTATTAAATACATTGGGGTATAAACAATTTGGAAATGGATAATGAGGGAGCAAAATCTCAAAATGTGCAGATGATACTAAGCGAGGGAGAATAGTGAATTGCGAGGATGATACTGAGTGACTTCATAGGGACATGTTGGCCAAATTGGTAGGTGTCAGGCAGATGAATTTCAAAGCACAGAAATGTGAGGTAATGCATTTTGGTAGAAGAAACAGGAAGAGGTGATACAGGCTCAATGGCACAACTTTGAGGGGAGTACAGGAGCAGAGAGACCTCAGGGTTCACATGCAACATTGTCTGAAGGTGGCTGGGCAAATTGAAACAGTACTTATTAAGCCTTACAGGGTCATTGGGTTTATAAATAGAGGCATAGAGTATAAAAACAAAGAAGTGAGGCTACACCTACAAATCATCGGTCGGCTTACATTTGGAGTTTTGTGTTCAGTTCTGGGCATCTTATTTAAAGAAAGATGTTAAAGCCCTGAAGAGAATTCCGATGAGATTTACTAGAATGATACCAGGGGCAAGAGACTTTAGTTACAAGGAGAGATTAGAGAGATTGGGTTTACTCTCCTTGAAGCAAAGAAAATTAAGAGGCAACCTTATTGAAGTGCTCAAAATTCTGAATAATTTGGACAGGGTAAAGAAGGATGTTCTGTTTCCACTAGTTGGCATGTCAGTAACGAGGGGACACAAGAGAGCTAGGACGGAGATGTGGGGAAACATCTTTACTCCGGGTGTTAGGATTTGGAATGTCCTGCCTGGGAGAGTGGTGATGGGTAATTCCATACAAGGTTTCAAGAGAGAATTTCAAAGTGATGAATTTAAAGGGCTACGGCGATAGGGCTAGAGAGCGGGACTAGCTGGTTATCTGTTTCAGCAGCCAGTCCATCCATGATGGGTTGAATAGCCTCCTTCTGCACTGCAAAATTCTATGATCCCATATACAGTCGAACTACTGGATAAGTATTCAATTGACCCCATATTTACTTCTCATACCCCGAACCACACACTCTCAAAGTCTGACCCGACACATCTCCCCATACCACCTCCCACTCCAATATGTCTCCCTTTGGGACTCATCCCTAGCCCCAAACACTCCCCCTACCCTTCGCTGACATCCAAGCCAATCCTGACCCACAAAGATGCCCCCTCCCTGCCCTGGGCATCTTGGGGACTTTTGTAGTTTGTCCCCATCCCTCCCTGGCAGCTTTCTGTTTGGCTCCTCATTTTTCTGACAGTGTCATGGGTCAGAATCGCCTATTGAGAATACAGAGCTCCCTTCTTTCATAATAGAGTGCTGACTGATAATCTGCCACTCCCCGTAAAAACAGAATCCTGACAGTGTGGAAGCAGGCCATTCAGCCCATACTATTCCTTCAAACAGCATCCCACCCAGACTGGTGCCCTACCCTGTAACCCTGCAGTTCCCATGGCTAACCCTCACAGCCTGCACATTCCTTGACACTATGGGCCAATTTCCCATGGCCAATCCACCCTAACCTGCACATCTTTGGACTGTGGGAGGAAATCGGAGCACCCAGAGGGAATCCACACAGACAGTTACCTGGCGGAGAATGTGCAAACTCCACACAGACAGTTACTTGAGGGTGGAACTGCACTCAGGTCCCTGGCACTGTGATACAGCAGAGTTAACCACTGGGCCACCGTAAATACCAGCTTGTGATTTCAGTCTCATCCTGGTGCACTTCGAAGTGGCACAGAATCTCATCCAACTGGACTCCAGTTTTCATTGGAGTTTCCTGCTCCTGAATCCTAATATCCATCCCCTCTGCCCACAGGTCCATTTGGAACAATCTTTTCTGATGAAGGGCCTAAGCCCGAACCATCAACTTTTACGGTCCTAAGATGCTGCTTGTCCTGCTGTGTTCACCCTGCTTCACACTTTGTTATCTCGGATTCTCCAGCATCTGCAGTTCCCATTAACTCTGATCACAATCTTGGTCTGTCGGGATTTCTGGTTGTGAACTGGCTCCACCCAGTGGAGTAGAGTGGAACCGAAGGAAGTCTCAGAAACTGAAGGATCGCTGCAACATCTGGCCAATCACACTTATTATTACATTTCCTTAAACAATGCAACAGACAAGAAAAATGATTCTATTTCTAAAGAAAAGTGACTTTTGGAGTTCTGAAGAAGGGTCACTAGAGCCAAACCATTAACTCTATTTTCTTTCCACAGGTGCAGCCAGATCTGCTGACTTTCTACCTTACCCCAGCCCCACCCACCTCACTATTTGTTTAGAGCTCCTATCTCTCTCCCCAGTCCCAATGAAGGGCCTTGATGCTAACTGCCGACCTTCCTGCTCCTCCATCTCCACATTTTATCATCTCTGACTTCCAGCACCTGCAATCCTTGCTTTTTCTCTGAGTTTCTTCGGCTGCTTCTGTTTCAGATTTCAGGCATCTACAACTTTTGGCTTTATCAACTTTAGGACTATTAGCTGCAGTTGCACTGGTAACACTCAGAGTCAAAAAGATTGAAGTTCCACTCCAGAAATTAACGTGCTTTAGGCAAGGAAAATGCCATCCTTACCTGGTCTCATGTGACTCCAGGCCCACAGCAATGTGATTGACTCTGAACTGCCCTCTGGACAATTGGGGATGGGCAATAAATGCTGCCTGGCCAGCCACATCTTCATCCCATTAATGAATAAAGGAAATTGCTACACAGTTGAAGGTGCTCCCTTTTGGATCATACATTAACCAAGACACTGACCTGCTGTATCAGCTCAAGGGCTCCCCTCGTCTGCTATTTGAAGAGTCTTCTGGCTCTCAGCTGACATCACAAACCAGTTTATCCAGTTTTTTATCGCATGGCTGTCTGCAGCATCTTGCTGCGTGGCAATTCTGCTGCTGTGTTTACTCCATCACAACCGTGACCACAATTCAAAGGTTTCATGGCACCATGGAATATTCTGAGGTCCATAGGGATGCTACATAAATGCAGCTTTCTAAAAAAAACTTGGACTGCATGTTTTCTTCAAAAAGAAATCAGGGAGATTAGAAGCAAAAACAGAAATTGCTGGAAAAACTCAGCAGGGCTGGCAACATCTGTGGAGGGAAATCAGAGTTAACGTTTCATGTTAAGTGACCCTTCCTCAGGCCTAGGATAATTATTAGCAAGATCATATCATCAAAAGCTTTGAGAGATTTGGAGTGATGTACATTGTGTATTTGACAGGGGATTTTTACCTTGTGCACCAATGCATATGTCATCCCATATACTATTAAAAGCTGGACATGGATATTGTGATACAGAAAAACCCAAAGGTATTTGTTACAACTGTTACAATGTTCATAAACACATGTCCAGGGTGACATTAAACTGCTAGATTCGCATGCTTTCAGTAGCATGCCATGCTCGAATGATCCTGGGATAAGATGGAGTCTGAGAATTTCATACCACAGGTCACATAGAACAGAATCCCTACTGTGTGGAAACAGGCCATTTGGCCCAATAAGTCCACACCGACCCTCTGAAGAACATCCCACCCAAACCCATACCCTTATCCTATAGCCTTGTATTACTCATGGCCAATCCACCTAACCTACACATCCCTGAATTCTACCGGTAACTTAGCACGGCCAATCCATCCAGCCTACATGTACTCTGATACAATGGTGATTATGGTCATGTCTCTTAAAGGTACACTGACACATGAACTGTGAGACATAACACACATACATAGCCCCGACATTGGTGTGTCCAGGGCAGGCAGCAACAAGGCAATGGGGGTTCCCTTGAGGTTAAGTGCTGGCATGGACTGGCTCAGAAAGGCTGGCATTCCGAACTTCTTTCTTCTTTATTTTTCTGATTTATTCCTTTAGTGCTGGGCTATTTCATTTCTCTACATTTTCCAATTTTTCCGGTATCCTAAGAATTTGATCTTACGTACCTGTACTTAGGTGCCTTCGCACCTAAGGTGGAGCTGTAATGTGCAACTGTAAACTTTTTGATGTGCTTATTTGAGTATATGTGACAATAAAGCTAATTCAATTCAATATCCACGTTCAGTTTATGGCCGGCTCTCCTTCACGCCTGACGCAGAAGGTTTAAGCCCTATTACATTCCCAAACACGTAAGTGTCCAGGCTAACAGTAAACAGCAAGATTACCATGCTTTCAGTAGCATGCCATGCTCAGAAATGATTCCAGGTTAAGATGGAGTATGACACTTATCCACCCACAGGTCATGTGCTCTAACACAATGATGATCATTGCAATATCTCTTAAAGGTACATTGACACATGGACCATGAGACACAACACACTATGGAGTGAAGGGTTGTTGGGGGAGTGGGGCGCGGTGGAGATGATGATCAAAATGAAAGAGATGATAATGACTTGGTCCCAACCACTAAACCATTCCATTGACTATCTTGGCAGCTGACAGTCACAGTGCAGTGCTGAGGGGCTGTTGCTTTGTCAGAAGTGCTGGCTTTCAGATGTCCAGCCAAAGAGAGCAGGGAATTGTCCTCCCAGGCCAGCTGTTACCCTTCACTCCACACAATCACAACTTCCATCACATGGCTGATGTTCAGAAATAGGCTTATCACAGGCTTCTTTCCCTCTCTTTCTGCATGTTCACATTTTGAGGGAAATAAAAAAGATCCAAAGATTATTCTGGAACAATCAAAAGGTTACACGACTGACTGTGCGATGTGACTGTCCAATAATTTATATTTCATGTGCGACTCAGAAAGAGCCCACTGTGGGTCAGTGTCTGTTTTCTGTCCTTGGAGGCAGTAAGGACCGCAGATGCTGGATGCTGGAGTCAATAAATGTGCAGCTGGAAAAGCACAGCAGGTCAGACAGCATCCGGGGAGCAGGCTGAAGGGTTTTCCCCGAAATGTTGACTTTCCTGCTCCGTGGATGCTAACTGACCCTCTGTGCCTTTCCAGTTCTGTTGTCTATGCTTCATTGCTGCTGAGGAGGGGATAGAGAGGCATCACTGCAGTCTGTGAGGGCATTAGGGGCACCCTCCATGCTGCAAGCGAGAGGCGGAGGGAGGGCCCAGGAATTTGGCCCAGCTCAGGCACCATTCCTGTTGGAAACAAAGAAAACAGGAACAAGAGTAAATTGTTTGGTCCTTTCAGTCTGCTCCACCATTTAATATGACGATGGCTGATCATCCAACTTGGTCCTCTGTTCCCACTTTCTCCACAAGCCCTTTGATCTCTTTAGCCCCAAGAACTATGTCTAATTCCTTCATTATTTTTAGCCTCAACCTGTTTTCTGCGGCAGAGTTGGTTAGCCCCGTTTCTGATTTCACAGGGGGTCATGTACTTTACCTACGTAACCCTTTCGCTGCCTCATTGGGCTCTGAAAGCTTGTGTTTTCATTCAAATAAACCTGTTGGACTATAACAATAATCAGAAATCATATAATTTCTGACCCTGCCCACCCCAGTCCAACAGCAGCACCTCCACATCATCAGACCCCGATGGGAGATCACATATCCCAGGTCTGGGGTCACTGTAGGGAGAGGCGCCTCCCATCTGAGGCGTTATCTTCTGAATGAACAGAGCAGAGCAGCCAGCTCAGATGGTGGCTGTAGACCCAGGTGGAGATGGCGGTGGAGGGGTTTGAAAACCAGGGTGAGAATTTTAAAACAAGATGTTGGCAGGCTGGAAGCTGACACAGCACGGGGTCAATAGATTCACAGGATTTGCCTCGGTCAGAGTGGGCAGGCAGAATGTAATATTGAGCTTTTAACTTATTTCTTTTTCTACTTTTTAACCCAAGATTTTGTACCTAGGTTCCTTGTATCCAAGATGGCACCAGGAATGGTGACATTATACACCTTTCAGCGTACTCCTCTATCCCTGTACTTGAGTAACATGGCAATTAATTCTAATTCCTAATTCTAACTTCTAATTCCAATGCTAATTCAAAATTCTTAATGAAGGGCGGTTCTACAGTGGTCAGTTGGCTCAATTAGCTGCATGATTAGTTCATAACATGGGAGTAACACCACCATTGTGGGTTCAACTTGCGCACTGCCTGAGGTTACCTAAAGACATACAGCATGAAAGCTGACCCTCTGATCCAACATGTCCATGCTGACCAAGCTTCCAAAACCAAATTAGTCCCCTTTGATAACAAAGTGTAGAGCTGGATGAATGCAGTATCAGAGTAGCAGGAAGGCTGATGTTTTGGGCCTAGGCCGGAAACGTCAGCCTTCCTGCTCCTCTGATGCTGCTTGGCCTGCTGTGTTCATCCAGCTCTACACCTTGTTATCTCAGCATCTGCGGTTCCTACTATCTGAAACAATTTTAGTCCCCTTTGCCTGTTCTTGGCCCATTTCCCTCTCAACCTTTCCTATTCATATACCTATTCAAATGTGTCTTAAACATTCTAACTGTTTCTGCAACGGCCACTTCCTCTGGCAGTTCATCCCACACACAAACCACCTTGTGTGTGAAAAAGTTGCCCCTCGGGTTCCTTTTAAATCTTTCTCCTCTCACCTTAAAATTATGCCCTCTAGTTTTGAACTCCCCTATTTTGGGGAAAAAGAACCTTTGCTGTTGACTTTATCTATGTCCCTCATGGTTTTATAAACTTCTATTAGATCACCTCTCAACCTCCAGAGAAAAATGTCCCAGCCTATCCAAATAACTCAAACCCTCCAGTCCCAGTAAAATCCTTGTTAATCATTTCTGTACCTTTTCCAATTGGCTAATATCCTTCCTGTGGGCACGGCAACCAGAACTGTGCGCAGTACTCCAAAGGTGGGCTCACTAATGTCCTGTATGACTGCAACATGACATCCCAACTCCTAAACTCACTGGTCTGAGCAACGGTCACAACCTTCTCGACCTCTCCCCTCGCCCGAGGTGTGGTGGCCCTCAAGTTAAACCACCATCAGTAGTCTCTCTCTCTCTCTCTCTAATGACAGAGAGCAGCCCCCGTGGTCCAGCAATAGTGCAGTGACTTTTCCTTTCTCAACGCTAACTTGCAGAAAACCCCGCCTGAGACTCGGAATTTCCTTTGAAATCTGTTTTTTTTTTATTTCTGTGAATACAAAAAATAGTTTTTGTGGCCGATAAATTAGCTGTTTATGTTACATACAGTAATACATTCTGTCATGGTAGTTATACGTGACGCTTCATTTAAACTTTGGCTCATAGGAAGTCAAGCAAGCCAATAGAAACTTGCAAAACGGTAAAAAAAACAGCGTATCGATTTTGCAGGTACATCTTCCTTATCAAACATACCATCTCAAAACAATTCAAACCTAAAGGCCGACGAGAATATGTCACAAATAGTTTCAGTACATTATATTTCATTCATTTTGTTTTCTTTTGAAAAAAAAAGGTTCAAGCTTTTCTGTGACTAAAGAAATGAGATTGGATCTTTCCAATGCTAGCTTATAGACGAACAGGTCACTGAGATGACAGAGCCTGGCTGGGAGATTGGCAAGTCTGTTATTACTGACAATTACAATACATCTTGGTGTAGTTCCACGGAATGCAATATCCAGAAGGGATTTCAGGCTGCTGCAAGTGATGGACAAAGGAATCAGACAGGAGAACATAGAAGGCAATCCCAGAGGCAAGTGCTGCTCAGCCCAGCAGCTCCCTTGGGTGTTAAGACTTCAGGAACACTACCTAAAATAGACAAGTGTGTAGGAGCTTGGTGGTTTAAGTGCGACTAACAGAGGCAGCTGTTGCAGGCAGCAGAAAAGTCAAATTGCAACAACTGTGCAGCTGATGTGGTGAAATGGACAGACACGGGAGAGGCACCGGGGGGACCATCGCCTGGAAACATGGCATGAGCTTGGAACCGTGCTTTGAAATTTCTCTGCACCCCCTTTAAGAACACTGCCTTTCTAGTTCACGTCTAGATTTTCCTTCAACCAAGCACTCATTTTTGTAAACACAACATGGCTTTTGCTTTGTTTTCTCTCTTTCTTGCTCTCTCACCATTCCTTTTCCAAATGTGAACGTCACTGGGATGTCACCCACTGACTGTACAGAAAGCAATCCTGGGGTGGGGGTGGGTGGGGGTGCGGCGAGGAAGGGGGTAGGTGGGTGGGTATAAAAGGTTTTTGGACAGGATCCCGTCCCGGGAAGAGAGACGGGGACTCGCTCCACACCGTGCTGGCCGTCCTGCTCTTCAGTGGGTCGGGGTCAGTTCAATGCTGAGCACTACCCAACTCTTCACAACGATGGCAGTGATGCTGATTAAACCCCATTCCACCCCAACCCCAAACCCTCTGAGCGGCTTCGGAAAAATTCTCAGCTCAGGTGGATAACAGAGTTAGCCACGGGACAGGTTCCCATCTTCCTTCATCACTGGAGCAGGAAGACTCAGATCATCCGAGATACAACTCTATGTGTGAGCGTCTTCCTCCTGCACAGGACCTGGTCTTGCCCTGTTCATCTTTGTAAACGTCCCTGATAAGTATTTAGTGCATGCAAGCCTTGGGAGAACAGGAAGCCAATACTAAAACTAACATACTCTGACTACAATCTACAATTGGGTAAATCCAGGATGATGCAAAAGATCCCCCAGCCTCCACGGTCTACAAAGCGACCAGCGTTCCAGTTGGAGGTGGCTCAAGTTCTGAGAGGGACCACAATCCGTCCTGCGCGCTGGCTTGCCAGCCTCTGACAATTAGCTTTCATCCTCACGCAGCTCCGAGGGCAGGAATTTGTACTGTTGCTGGCGGATTTGCGCCAACTTCTTGCGAGCTTCCTCCAGCTCCTTCTCCTTCCTCAGCATCTCCTCCTGGGCTGCAATGATCTGCCGGAGACAGAAATAAATAACGGTCACTGTCAGCTGAGCCCAACTTCAAATTTAAACCCCAGGGGCTGGGGCCAGTGCACTGATGTAGGTGGAGACCGGGCAGGGAACAAGAAAATAGAAATCAATGAGCCTTTTTCCAAGAGTCATATGGCACAGAAACAGACCCTTCGGTCTAACTCGTGTATAATCCCAAACTAAACTAGTCCCACCTGCCTGCACTTGGCCCATATCCTTCCAAACATTTTTTATTCATGTACTTATCTGTAAGATATTGTATATGATTCTCGTTATTAACTCACAAGTGCTCTATGTTTACTATACCGTGTTTCCATTCATAAATCTGTTTTTTTGCTGTACATTTTGCTCTTACAAGATAAACTAAATTAAATTAAACTTACAAGATAAACTAAATTCCTATGCCGCCAACCCATTACTGTTACTTTACACCTTTCAATTCTTATTGGCCCCTTGCGACAAGCAATGTTTGATCTGTTTCTATATCAAAGGCTACTCCTGAACAAGTGTTAATACAGTAACCTACACAGAACAATGCCTTGGCTGCTATCATGTCACCATAACTCACTTGAAACTATGGAACGATTATAATATTAATTATCCCTTAGTAACACGGACCTCAGGACCTTAATAGGCTACAGGACATCAAACAATTTCTCCCAATCAGCATGCTCCTAACAGCATGTAGAAGAACAGGAAAGCTGATGTTTCGGGTCTGGACCCTTCTTCAGAAATGGGGGAAGGGAAGGGGACTCTGAAATAAATAGAGCGAGGGGAAGGCAGTGATGGAAGGTGGGTAGAGGAGCAGATAGGTAGGTCAAGGAGGCAGGGCCCAGCTCATCACTGCCCCCTTGACCTGTCCGTCTTCCCTCCCATCTACCTGCCCCTCCCTCCTACCTACACTCAACCTTTACGACTAGCCTCATCCCCACCTCCTTGACCTGTCTGTCTTCTCTCCACCTTCCATCACTGCCTCCCTCTCTCTCTATTTATTTGAGTCCCCTTCCCCTCCTTCATTTCTGAAGAAGGGTCCAGACCTGAAATGTCAGCTTTCCTGCTCCTCTGATGTTGCTTGGACTACTGTGTTCATCCAGCTCTACACCTTGTTATCTCAGCTTCCAGCATCATCAGTTCCTAATATCTCTGTCCTGGCAGTCTGAACATAGAACATAGAGCAACATAGCGCAGAACAGGCCCTTCGGCCTATCTGTTTTTTAAAAATCTCTTTGAAATTTCCTTATACACTGCCTATTTCTATAACACTGTAATTCCTAATTCTAACTTTTATTTAGGACTACCACCTTGTACTAATGTATGGATTTATACTTTTTAAATACACATTAAATAGGGCCACTACCCCTTATAAGAAACTTACTATCACAACAGTGCTTCCATAAAACTGCATGAATAAATGTCAAAAACCAGCCATAGTAAATGAAATCTCATTCCAGCTGCAGGAAATCAGTTTAATATCCTCTGTTTGGTACAGGTATAATTTCTCTTTTTTTTAGTATTTTTTGATAACATTTCTAACTTTAAAGGCATAAGGACTAACACCTCTTAATTTTGCAAGTTAAGACCAGACACACATTCTAATGCCATCAGGAGTAACAGCCAGCATTTGGAAAATGCTTAAACTATCTCCTGCTCCGCCAGGACACATGTCACACAAACTTGAATACAACAGATACAATAATCTAACACCATTGTGCTTGAGGTTTAATGTAAGTAAGTAATGTACATAAAGAGGGTACTGTAAAACTGTACGTGAGATTCCATCGCTGCCCTGAACTGTGCCACTGCAGATGCTCAATAAAGAAGCTGTTTTCATCACTCACCGATCTTGGTCATTATTGAACACGGTCTCACAACTTATTGAATGTCTTTTAAACAGGAAGTGGGATGCACAACGAGACTTGGGTGTCCTCCTTTATCGGTCGCTGAAAGTAAGCATGCAGGTGGGGGAAGAAACTAAATGATATGTGGCCTTCACAGTGAGACAATTTGAGTAAGGGAGCAGGGATGTCTTGCTGTAACTGCATAGGGCTTTGGTGCGACCACACCTGGAATATTGTGATGTGGAGTTGGACTGGGATGGGTAAGGTCAGAAGTCACATGGTACCAGGTTATAGTCCAACAGGTTCATTTGAAAACACAAGCTTTGGGAGCGCTGCTCCTTCATCGAGTGGAGTGAAGGGAAGCACACAGGCACAGGAGACTCAAAAGATCATACATCTGGTATGAGTGGAGAGTCGACAGGCTGAATAATAGGCGTCTGCTGGTGATCAAACGTGTCAGACAGTGAGAGTAAAGTGTCAACAGCTGAATAACAAGCAAAGGGCTGACCTGTAATTTGATTAATTGATGCAGAGAGATAATTACAAAAAATTAAAAATAAGGTGATACTGGAAACAAACTGAACCGCTGGAATAATGGGATATTGAGAGTTGCCTGCCAAAGGTCTGACTAAGGTAATGAGTAATCCAAAACTGTATAAATTAATTACAAACTAATAATAGAGTGCAGTTTTGGTCTCCTTATCTGAGGAAGGGTGTTCTACCTATTGAGGGAGTATAGGAAAGGTTTACCAGTATAATTTCTGGAACGGCAGGGCTGACTTAAGAAGACAGACCGGATCAGTTAGATCTACAGGAACAAAAACATAAGTTGCTGGAGAAGCTCAGCAGGTCTGGGGGCACCTGTGAAGATAAAAATAATCAGAGTTAACTCTGATTTTTTCTTCACAGATGTTGCCAGAGGTGCTGAGATTTTCCAGCAACTTCTGATTTTGTGCCTGATTTACAGCGTCTACAGTTCTTCCGGTTTTTCTTTCAGTTAGAACTACATTCGTTGGAGTTTAGAAGAATGAGGGGAATCTCATAGAAATCTATATAGTTCGAACAGACTAGACAAGGGAAACGCAGGAAGGACGTTCCTACTGAGCAGAGTATCTGGAACCATGGGTCACATATTTTAAGGATGGGGGTGGAAGCAATATAAGACTGAGATGAGGAGAAATGTCTTCACCCAGAGAGTGGTGAGCCTGTTGAATTCTCTGCCATTAAAAACCATGCCAAAATATTGAATGTTTTCAAAAATGAATTAAATATAATCCTCAGGGCTAAAGGGATCAAAATGTATTGGCGGAACTAGGATCAGGGGACTGAGGTGGATAATTAAAACAGCGGATGCACAAGACGACAGAATTACAACAGCACCAATATCATGAGGAAGGGACTGGAGGAGGTTGCAGAGACAGAGAGGGATGTCAGGGCTCGAGGATGATACAGAGATACTGAGGGGTGTAGGTGGATGTGGGAGGTTACAGAGATAGTGAGGGGTTTAGTGGCCAGTAGAGGTGACAGAGATAGGGAGGGGGTGTTGGGGCCAGTGGAAGTTACAGAGATAGGGAGGGGGTGTAGTGGTCTGGAGGGTGTTACAGAGACAGAGAGGCATGTCAGGGTTGGAGGATGTTACAGAGTTAGGGAGGGACGTAGGGGCTGGAGGAGGTTACAGAGATGGGGAGGAGTGTGGGGGCTGGAGGAAGTTACAGAGATAGGGAGGGGTGGGGGCAGCTGGAGGAGGTCACACTGATAGGGATGGGTACAGGGGTTAGAGGAGGTTATAGAGATGGGGGGTAGATGTTGGAGGATGTTACAGAAATGGAGGCGGGCGTGTTGTGGTCTGGAGGAGGTTATAGAGATGGGGCGGATGATGTGGCCTGGAGGAGGTTACAGAGATTGGGGGGGTGAGAGGTTACAGAGTTAGGGAGGAGTGTAGGGGTTGGAGGTGGTTACAGAGTTAGGGAGGGGTGTAGGGGCTGGAGGATGTGACAGAGATAGAGAGGGGTGTAGGGGCTGGAGGATGGTACAGAGATGGGGAGAAGCATGGGGCTGGAGGAGGTTACAGAAAGAAAGAGGGGTGTAGAGGCTGGATGAGGTTACAGAGCTGGGGAGGAGTGTGGGGGCTGGAGGAGGTTACAGAGATAGGGAGGGGTGGGGGGGTTGGAGGATGTAACAGAGATGGGGGTTGAGAGAGGTTAGGGAGAGAGTTAGAGAGGGGCATGGGGGCTACAGGAGGTTACAGAGATAGGGAGGGCTGTGGGGGCTGGAGGAGGTCACACCGATAGGGATGGGTACAGGGGTTACAGGAGGTTAGAGAGATGGGGGCGGGTGTCTGGAGGATGTTACAGAGATGGGGCAGGGCGTGCTGTGGTCTGGAGGAGGTTACAGAGATGGGGGGGGGGGCGTGCTGTGGTCTGGAGGAGGTTACAGAGATGGGGGGGGCGTGCTGTGGTCTGGAGGAGGTTACAGAGATGGCGGGGCGGTGTCATGATCTGGGGGAGTTTACAGAGATGGGGGGGTGAAAGGTTAGGGAGAGAGTTAGGGAGGGGCGTGGGGGCTGGAGGAGGTTATAGAGATGGGGGGGATGGTGTCATGGTCTGGAGGGTTTACAGAGACGGGGGGGGGATGGTGTCGTGGTCTGGAGGAGTTTACAGAGATGGGAAGGTGGTGAGAGGTGACAGAACAGATCTGAAACTAAAAAGGAGCCTGTAAAAAGCAAAGTGCAGCTGCTCAATGGGGAAAGAATGTGTGAATGTAGGTCCATAGCTTAGAAAACCATTTTATAACTGATATAATCTTATGGAGCACAGAGTCCGACAGACAGCAATGTGTGGAGGTGAAGGTATGAATGATACTATTGATACTGAAAAGCGAAAATGTTTGGTAGTTGATTTGAGCAAAGGATGTGGAGCTTAGATCGGGAAGTGGGTCTGAGACAGAGATAATGGCAGGCAAGACTTTAGCAACTCAATGTCTCTCTCATTTTGTCTTCTCGGGGTGAGCAGCTGTTTCGACGTGTCGCTGTTTCCAGCGATACATACTAAACCTGGAGCTCGAAGATCATCCAGTACCTGTACATCACACAGTTTCCTGTACTGCCTGCAAGTAAAATGTTTCATAAGGCAGAATGTGACACTTAGCTACTTCATGACAGCATATTGAGAGGTAACCAAGAAGTGGGTTTTAAGGAGTGGCAAGAATATGGAGTTAGGCCACAGCA
Source organism: Stegostoma tigrinum (assembly GCF_030684315.1). Lineage (NCBI taxonomy): Eukaryota > Metazoa > Chordata > Chondrichthyes > Orectolobiformes > Stegostomatidae > Stegostoma > Stegostoma tigrinum. Next base: position 9,465,093 of record NC_081389.1, on the reverse strand, counting down.
AATATCTCATCAAATGGCAGAACAGGCTTGAGGGGCTGAATGGCCTACTCCTATGAGGATCTAAAAGGAGTCAGAGGAAGAGGTTTGGTTCGGGAGTATGGCGCCCAGGCTGTGAAAGGAATGAAAGGTAGAGAGTGATTGGTATGGAGGATGTGGAAAAGGCAGATATCATTGGGAGCGGTGGAGTTGGAAGGAGGTTACAGAAATGGTAAACAGTGAGACCATGGAGACGCTTAACCACAAGGGAGAGAATTTTCAAGTGGAAGTTTTGCCAGACTGGACACACGAGTAAACTCTTCCCAGCTACACGTCAAACAGATACTGGGTCTTCCAAGGTGCCAGGAGAGAATAAAGACCGACATTACTCAGTAACCCACCCAAGAACAAGGACAGCAAACCTGAGCAATTCCTCCAACAAATCGTGTTTTCACCACAACGTTCTCCTCATCTGGTTTGTTGAAGGCGGCCTTCTGAGCAGCTCGGACCAGATTGTCAGATGCCCGCTTCACTGCGTTTCCTGCAGTCTGGAAAACAAAGCAGGCCACAAGACTGTCACTCCTTCTCCACGATACCGTGAGAGTGATCAACTCAATCTCACCAACAAACAGTGTCCAACAGTTTACAGTCAGCACAGCTACTCAGCCAGAACAATGCGGGCCATCATTGCCGTAGGGTTAGTACATTGAGTGTGCCAAGTATTGAGGGGCAACCATCATGGGCAGGCATAGAGAGTATTGAGGTTCAGCGCATTAACAATGGGATAATGAGCAACACAGCCATGTTTTCCAATGACATTAGGACAGGATGTTACATAGACCTTAAGACTGAGGAGCAGGAGTAAACCAGCCCATCGAATCTGCTCTGCCATTCAATGGAATTATGGCTGATCTGATAATCCTCATCTCTACTTTCCTCCCTTATCCATATAACCCTTGATTCCCTTACTGATTAAGCATCTGTCTATCTCAGCCTTGAATATACTTAATGACCCAGCCTCGACACACCTTCGATAGAGTTAGGATAGGGCTAGTGGTAAAGAATTCCACAGAACCCTCAGAGAGCAGAAATCCCTCCTCTCTCTGTCTTAAAACAGGTGACTCCTTGTTCTGAGATGATGCCCTCTCAGCCGAGACTCTCCCAAAAGGAGGAACAATCTTTCCACATCTTCCCTTCAAGCTCCCAAAGAATCTTGTACATTTCAATGGGGTCACTCCTTATTCTTCTAAACTCCAGTGAGAACAGGCCCAATTCACTTTCCAACTAAGGCAGTCCCTCCATAGCCTGGATCAACTGTGTGAACCTTCTCTGCACTGCCTCCAATGTTGGCCTATCTTTCCTTAGATAAAGGGCCCATAACTGTTCAGTGTTCCAGCTCTGTTCTGATTCGTGCCTTGTTTACCTTTAGCCAGGCTTCCTTGATTGAATACTCCATTCCCTTTATGATATGATAAAGAGATTGGAATAGACTTGGTGAACAGGCAAAACAATGAACAGTGGGTCTCAGTGTGAACAAGGGAAATATCACTTTGAACATGGATAGGACATGGACAGGGCAAATAGCCAAGGGCTTTTTCCGAGGATGAGGGGTGGAACTCCAAAGCTAGAGGGCATAGGTTGAAGGTGAGAGGGGAAAAGATTTATAAAGGACCTGAGGAGTAACATTTTCCTCACAGACGGTGGGGTCTGTATGGAATGAGCGGCCAAAAGCAAGTGCTGACAGTTATAACACTGAAACAATCTGGGTGGGTATAAGGGGGCGGTGTTCCCATGTATCTGTTACCCTTGTCCTTTTGGATGGAAGTGGATGTGGGTTTGTCACAGCAAAGTCCAAGCCTGGTCCTTGTAAACTGTTTGCACACATTAACTCTAAAGTCCTGTTACTGATAGTATTCTGATGAGGTTGCTCTGTACCCTCTTCAAGGGTCCTTCCCAAAGTATGGGGTCAGGGCTGAGATACATGGGGTCTAAGAAGGTGTTTTAACTATCTGAACTGGATTTACTCTTTTGCATTGCAGCTCTGGGGATACTTGCTGATATTCTCTTCATCCTAATTATTCTTATTATTGGTCCATGAACATGTTTTCTCCTTGTGAGGGGGTCTTGGAACAGACTGCACAGTCACAGATTAAACGTTCGCACATTTAAGACAGAGATCAGGAAGAAGTTAGTCTCTCCGAGGATGGGGAATAGTACACATGCCTCTTGAGGCTGGGTCAAGTATATTCAAGGGCTGGGATAGTCAGATTTCATAATGAGAATCAAGGGCTATGGAGACAAGGCAGGAAAGTGGAGTTGGGGGTTATCAGATCAGCCATGATCTCATGAATGGCAGAGCCGATTCGATGGGCTGAATGGCCTAATTCTGCCTTTTAATGTTCTTAGTGATATAGGACATGGAATTTAGAACTTTGACAATAATTTAATTCATACCAGATCTATTAACACTCTAAATGTAAATATTGTAGCTGATCAGATTATGTTTAAAGCCAGTAAATACTTTTTCAGTAAAGTGAATGTCCAAATAGTCAGATCTTATTATTTCTATTCAGTCGTGGGACATGGGGGTCACTGGCTGGATCAGCATTTGTTGTCCATCCCTCGGTGCCCTTGAGAAGGTGGTGGTGAGCTGCCTTTATGACCCACAATGCCCCTAGGGAGGCAATTCCAGGATTTTGACTCAGCGACAGTGAAGGAATGACAATGTATGTCCAAGCTGGCGAGTGGCTCGGAGGGGAACCTGAAGGTGCTGGTGATGTTCCTGTGTATCTGCTGCCCTTGTCCTTCTGGATGGGTTTGGAAGGTGCTGTCTGAGGACCTTGGGTGAATTTCTGAAGGACTGTAAGCAACCAAGCTGAAAATGGTGATGCAATCACAGAAAGGGGGACAGACAGGGTGTGGGTGGCACCCTGGGACTACAGCCTTTTGGATCGAAGCACCGTGGCAAACAGAGAGCTGTGTGCTGGGAGGATGAGGTGTGCCGCCCATTGTGTGTTGAGATCTGCCCAAGCAGTAGCCGGAAAACAGCTGGTACCTGAAGCCTCTGCATGGCCTCGGAGTCCGAATCCGCCTTCACCTTACATGCCACCAGGAGCTGTGCAGTGGAAGCTGCCACTTGCTTCGCTGAGGAAATGAGCTTCTCCTCACTGGCGTGTCCTTGCACCGATGCATTGGCTGCCTCACACAGATTGCTTGTTGCAGCTGCTACCATCCGGGCCTGGAAAGAGAGAGAGAGAGACAGAGAGAGAGAGACAGAGAGGACAAATAAAATGTGTGAAAGACGTCAGAGTTCTAGACTTCACACGGCAGCTGGACATACATTACCGTCGCCACGGACGACGATCCAGATCATGGAATCCATTCTCTTTCTCAAAATGAGAATGAAAACACGTTTTAGAGTAGATTTGTAGCTCGGGTTGTGATTGGTTGGCTCGCCGAGCTGGGTCATTGTTCCACAGACATTTCATTACCCTGCTGGGTAACATCATCGGTGCAGCCTCCGATGAAGCACTGTTGTGTTTTCCTGCCTGTTATTTAAACTCTGGGATCTATTGAGCTGGGTTACCTCACTTCCGCTTTCCTTCGCAATACTGTGTATATGGGGTCCAGCTCTAGGTGTTTGTTGACGGCTTTCTTAGTGGAGAGCCAGGCCCCTAGGAATTCCCGTGCTTATCTCTGCTTGGCCTGTCCCAGGGTCTTGGTGTTGTCCCAATCGAACTGGGACTGATAATGGTACAACGGCGCTTCATCGGAGGCTGCACTGATGATGTTACCCAGCAGGGTAATGGAACGTCTGCGGAGCAATGAACCAGCTCAACAGGACAACCAACCACAATGAAAACACATGTTTTTACTCTTACTTAAACTGACCCGATCTTTCTGTCCTAAATGTGTTTCCAAATTCAAGAATGAAAAAGACAATATTGTAACTGGAACCTTCAAACTCTCAAATTTCAATGGGATCATTCTCTGCCAAGCTCAAATAGTGCCTTAAAACCCCCCATGACATGGTGAAAACTGTGCTTCTGTGACCCCTTCAAATCCAAAGGCCATGAGTTCGAAGCCTAGCCCAGAGATCTGAGCTCAAACTGCAGTGTTGTGCTGAGGGAGAGTCTCAGTGTTAGAGCTGCTTGTTTCCTTAGATAGGACAATCATTCAAATTTATTCCAAATTGGAGTTAAATTCACAACCAGTAGATTCGAAATGTTGATGTTTTCCGCTGAAAGCCGGCCATTCAGCTTTAACATCAGGTCACTGAGCCCAGGCCAGGTTCCATATTGGAGTGAAGGGCTTTTTGCAGACACAGTTTCTAGCTGTCCATCTATCACTCTACCCAACATCAGCCCTCAGGCAGGACATGGAAGAGGATAAAACAGACTACGACACAGGGACAGGCTGGGGTCAGGAAGAGTGTGTTACATTTTCGATAAAACGAACAGGTGAATTTTTTTTTTAAGGATAGCAAGAACAGCAGATGCTGCAGTCAGAGACAACAGTGTGGAGCTGGAGGAACACAGCAGGCCAGGCAGAGAAGCAGGAAAGCTGACATTTTGGGTCCAGACCCTCCTTTTTGATTTTGTTTTTAAAATCTACATTACAACCAGATTTACGGTTTCGGGTGGTTGTAATATTTAAAATAAAAGCCAATTGATTGCACCGGCAGTGCATTAGAAATTCATCCTTGCTCAGTTATAACAATGGCTCAAATACCCCTAAACCCCCGAGCCCGGAGAAACGGACACCTACTGCAGATATGAGGCCTTGCGACCACTGTCCATCATCCACCGCATTTGCAAGAATGGCTCCGACCTGTGGGCACACAGAGAGAGAGAGAGAGATAGCTATTAATACAGCAGTGGGATGCAACAAGTGGCTGAGACACAAGTCAGGACAAGTCGGAAAAGGTTCCTGCTCACCTTGCCTTGGGCGACGAGTTCTCGCTGGGCAGCAGAGGCAGACTTCACCAGTGCGCTGGTAGCGGCTGCAATCGACTTAGCAGCCTCCAGGATCTGTTCCTCAAAGTCGAGGGTCTCGTCAGCTTGCTATAGGGAGAGTAAACACTTGGTTAAAGGGGGCGGTCTGTACAAAACACCGCACAGCGCTTGCCGGGTTGAGTGGACAGAAGTTCTAATTTAGAAGGTAGAAGGTGGGGGGGGGGGCGTGCGCGTGTAATCTGCGTGACACAGTTACGTTGCCACTCAACTCTCATGCAAAATACTGTAAAAGTGAACTAAACCACGGGACTACAGTGTGAGTTTGCACAAGGCGCATTCTAATTACATTATGTGTCTTCGGTTCAAGAAATCAGCTCGCTTTCTTAGCGACACTGTTTTGTCTCCAATAGCTGTTTCAGCCTGTGATAATTTACTTCTACCCTTTGGAGACAGGACAGGACACTATAGCAATATGTTTGATATATAGTTGACTCGAGTAACAACCTAATATATCAAACATATCACACAGCGTCCTGCAGGAAACATCCCGCTTGCATTCAGCTTCAGAGAGACAAGAGTTCCTGACCCATTCCTCCAGACCAACCGCTAACCGGGGAGCAATGGGTGTGACTAGCTGAGATTGTTCTGGAGGCCCGAAGCATGGACGGTTCACACTAAGCTGATGCAGGTTTTACAAGCGTGGCGGCCCAGGGCTGCTCGCTGTCTACACTCACCCTGGGTTTGGCCCTCGGTTTCAGCTGCTCCAGCTTCTTGGCGGCAGCTTCAATAGACGCCGCGGCTCCCAGTAGTTCTGCCTCCGCCACGACAGTTGGATCTTCAGGATCTACCCATTCTGTGCCTGAGGAAGTCAAAACATCCCCTTTAATCTCCCCATCTCTTTAAATCCTCTAATCCGATAAGGGGACGGAGGGAGAGGGCGAGGGCAAAGGGAGAGATTTTACTGAAACTTCGGTGGACTTGCCAGTTCCAATGCGTTAATCCACTTCCTACGTACATTCATGTCTACTTTAAACAACCCCAGATACAACGTGAGCAACCGTGGCCCCTCCCCAAAGGTCACTTAACCATTCCCAAATATTAAATATTTTTACTATTTAAAAAATAAGGGATCTCCAACTTAACATGGAGATGAGGGGAACTGTTTTCTCTCTCAGAGTATTGAGAACTCTCTTCCCTCATAAGGTGGGGGTCATTAAGTACGTTTAAATCAGAGGTAGATGGGTTCGTGACTATCGGAAAGTTACTGAAGGTTATTGAGGTTAGCGGAAATGTGAAGATTTGCCATGATCTCATCAAACAGCAGAGTAGTTTTAAGGGGCTGAATGGCCTACTCCTGCTCCGAATACATCTGTTATGTTCAGATGTGACTGAGGAAGTCTCCTCTTCAGGGTACTTCATCACTAACGTCAGCGCAGGGATTACCAAAGCATTACCACAGTTTCTGCAGCAGAATTGATGCGCTATGTAGTAGGCTGCTGAAATACAAGCTAAGGAGGTCCGTTACAGAGAAATGGAAGTTCTGGCAGGGAGTCTCAGGTACAGGGTAAGTGCACATCAAGGACACCACCTTAACAAAGTGGTGCTAGAACTGTGGCTACCAGGAGTGCAGCCCCCAAACTCTCACAAATATTTTTGCTGGGGTGCATTTGGAGGGGAGGGATATTCTTGTGGAAACGAGGGAGAGTTGCAGTTCCCACACCATGGAGGCAGTTGTGCACGGGAAACATACAGATGTGAAGGGGAAATATACAGCTGTGCACAGAAAACATACAGCTGCGCAGGGGAAACTTACAGGTGCGCAGGGGAATCAGGCGCAGTTTTCACTGGCATAACATTTATAAAATCCATAAAGTGCAACTTGTCGGAGTTGGATATTTGAGGAAAAAAACATCCAAATCTGCCAGAATCATTTGGAGAATTACGGTAGTTTACATTATTGCAAATGGCCAGGGACACTTTGGGAGGGTAGAGGTAACCTCTGAGGTTTAATGTTTGCACAAATGTGCACAGGAAGTGGGTAACTAATTGGAACTGCCAGGCTGTCAAGTAATTTAAATTCTTAAACTCTTATTTTTAAAAAGAATACAATAACTTGCCACCACTGTTTGTAGCTTTTCTGGGGGCTATAACTATAGGATTAGTACTGTGTGACTGATCCAACAGCCTAACATTATCTCAGTGGGGTAGGGGCTTGTAAATTCATAATCTGATGACCAGCTCTGGGCTCCCAACTTGGGAGAGAGTGGTTGACACATACAATACAATGGTGTGAAGACAGCATCTTTACAAATCAACTGGAATGCTGTGTCCAAATCTGAGGAGCAGTGTTTTAGGGAGGATGGCCATGTCTTTGAGAAAAGATTTACTGGAACAACGCGAAAATCTACGCTGAACAGTCTAGAATGCCTTCATCAGAATGACCGGAAACATTGACTTGATTTCTCTCTGCAGGGACTACCTGAGCTCCTGAGCTTTGCTGACATTTTCTGTTTATAGATCAGATTTCCAGCATCTGCACTCATACATTTTAATTTCACGAGAATAATGTGTAACATGGTAGGATTACAGAGTTGAGATCATCTGAAATTGGCTTCCTGAAGGGAAGGTGCTAACTGTTCGAAAAGTAACTACTGAAGCAGGGTGCAGAAATGACAGAAAGGGAAGGAATAGCAGGGCTATGGGTAAAGGGTAGGAGTGTGGGACTGCGATAAATCATGGTGTAAAAGTCAATCTTTGAATCTTGAAAAATCATCTCTAAACCACAGACCATAAGAAATAGGAACCGGAGTAGGCTGTTCAGTCCCTTGAGCCTATTCCACTATTCAATAGGATCAGGCTGATCAGACACTCCACAGAATGACTTATAAACTGAGAGCCTGTAAAACAGGATCGACTTAGAAAACATGATCTGCTGCTGTGGGTGGTCACCATTCTGAACTGCAGGATAAAAAAGACCACAGCTCCTGTCATTTAAATTAGATTAGTGTGCTACGTGTTACTGAATGGATTAATTCCACAAGGAGTGCATTTAGCCACCATCAAACTGACTTAGAAACATTAAACCCCTTGCCTTTGGGATCCAGTGCAAGGAACCCAGCAAACTGATTGAGAGTCACTTTGGCATCAGGGTGTGGGTCAGATTTGGTGCGTTCACTTTCAGCTTCAGCCCTTCATCTTCTTCACCAGTGAATTAGCTCTTCCCTTTTCCTGCCAACCCATAACACTGCTCTCTCACTAGAGAGAGATGACGCTGGGCGTGGTGGTGGTGGTGGGTGGGGGGGAGGTAGGAGGTTCAACCTGAGGGTCACTGCGCCTCAGACGAGGGGCGTGTATTAGAAGGACACATCTTCACGGTGACCTCAGCCAGCATTGGCATCACTTCATCGCAAACCATCGATCCAGCCAAGGGGAGTGAATCTGTGAAATTCTTTACCACTGAGGTCGGTCCAGGCTGGGTTGTTAAGAATATTCAGAGCTGAGGTAGATTTTTAAGTCAGTAAGGGAATCCAGTGCTATGGGGAAAAAGGCAAGAGAGGAGTTGAGGATTATCGGATCAGCCGTGATCTCATTGAATGGCTTGGCAGATTTGATGGCCAAATCTGAATGGCCAACATCTGCTCCTATGTCTTAAGGTCTTACATAGCACAGAAAGTTACCACATGGGTGATTTGGAAAGCAAAAGGAATGTTTTCCTTTATTGCGAGGAAGGTGAGGTTTAAAGGTAGGCACGTTTTGCCAAAGCAGTACAGACGTTGGTTTAAAGGTAGGCACGTTTTGCCAAAGCAGTACAGACGTTGATTTAAAGGTAGGCACGTTTTGCCAAAGCAGTACAGACGTTGATTTAAAGGTAGGCATGTTTTGCCAAAGCAGTACAGACGTTGGTTTAAAGGTAGGCACGTTTTGCCAAAGCAGTACAGACATTGGTGAGATCACAAGCCGGTGCACTGCCGACAGTTTTGATTTTCTTATGTAAGGATGGATTTTGCACGGAAACTGCTCAAAGGTCCACGCAGCCGTTTACTGGGGTGATGGATTACTTTGTGAGGATGGGGTGTGGAATTTTGATCTGTATTCATTGGAGCTTAAAAGAAGGAGAGGTGATCTTACTGGAACATAAAAGTTTCTGAGGAGCCGTGACAGGGTAGATGCTGAGTGGGCCTTTCTCCATCTCTAGGGGATGGGATCTAGGATGAGGCAGCAAAGGGGTCACCCATTTAAAATGGAAATGAGGAAGGGGTTCTCCTTTTGGGGAGGGGGAGTTGAATTCTCTTTGGACAGCAGAGGAGACAGAGTCACTGAATTAATTCAAGACCAATGAGGAACTCGGAAGATTATGGAAGGCGGGCAGAAGTAAGATCATCAAAATCAGATCAACCATAATCTTACTGAATAGTGGAGCAGGCTCAAAGGCCTTATTTCTTATGGCCTTTCAGTCAGTAGGAGCTTTTTAATGCAGAGGGTCTTTAGATTCTATTGCAATCTAAAGTCTTTGTCAAGGTTAACTGAAGGGGGTAGGGGGTGAAGTGATAGTTTAAAGGAATATAGCAACAGAGACAGCAAATGGGATTGAGACTACTGTACAGAGGATAAACACCAGCAGAGGCTAGTTGGAGTTTGTACGAATCACTATGGTTAAGGATTTTTAAAATACTAGAAGAAAGCACTGCAAATCCGAATGTTCACAAGGGTTTTGCGAACCATTCATACAGCCATACAGCACAAAAAAAAAGACTGTACAGTCCATGTTCCCAAACTAAACTAGTCCAACCTGCCTGCGCTTGGCCCATATCCCTCCAAAATTTTCCTGTTCAAAAACTTATCCAAATGTCTTTTAAACGTTGCAACAGTATCTCCATCCAAAACTTTCTCTGGCTGTTCATTCCACACACAGAAGTTAAAATATTGCCCCTCGTGTTCTTTTCAAGTATTTCCCCTTTCAACTTGAAAAATATGCCCCCTAGTTTTGAACTCCCGCACCCTAGGAAAAACACGTGACATTCACCTTAGCTGTAACCCTCAGGATTTTACAAACTTCTGCAATGTCACCCTTCAACCTCCTACATTCCAGAGATAGAAGTCCCCGCCTTTCCAGCTTATTTTATCTCAAACCCTCCAATCCCAGCATCATCCTGGTAAATCTCCTCTGAACCCTCTCCAATTTAACAACACTCTTGTATTGAATGAATGCGAATGCTTTTCTCTGGAATTATCCACAAAGTACAGCACAGAAGGCAGGCCATTTGGCCAACTGCTGTGTGCTTGAGATTATGTTCTACACATGACCTCTTCATCTCACCTTGTCAACACAAACCTCTGTCTGTCTCTCCCTCATGGGACTATCAAGATTAACCTTCAGTGCTGCTCACATCAACCATTCTGTGTGGTAGCAGGTTCTGTATTTCAGATCACTGTATTCTCACATCACAGCAATGCGCAATATTGCACAGGGGCCTGCAGTGGTGTGTAGTGGATCAAAGGAGCTGACCACAAACTAACTTCAGGTTTTGGAGATGAAAAAAAAATCAGGTCCAAATTCTGAAACTAACTTACAGCCAGCTTCTTGTGTGTTGTACAGTGGGACCCTACTCTGAAATGGATTGCACTTACGGGAGAAAAATGAAGGCAACTACCACAAGACTATTTACAGAGAGTTTGTTTTGTATCAGTGCAGACAAGAATGTTCAACCTCAGCCAACTATTCAGATTTGGAAACAGTAACGTGACCTTCCTGAATGTGGAATGTTGCATTGTTTGGACACTGACATTGACAGAGAGAGTTGAGAAACTGGAATAGCAACTTTTTAAGAGATAATGGGAACTGCAGATGCTGGAGAATCCGAGACAACAAAATGTGAGGCTGGATGAACACAGCAGGCCAAGCAGCATCTCAGGACCATAAAAGCTGACGTTTCGGGCCTAGACCCTTTGGTCTAGGCCCGAAACGTCAGCTTTTGTGCTCCTGAGATGCTGCTTGGCCTGCTGTGTTCATCCAGCCTCACATTTTGTTGTCTAGCAACTTTTTAAAGTGGATTAGACATTGGCTTGGTTCAGTGATCCCAATCTTCTCTTTCATTTCAGGTTCTGCACCACAGGCTAAAACCTGCAATTCAGGATGACACTCCAGTGTAGGGACGATGGAGCACTGTACCCCCAGACGGGCAGAGGTCAAAAACACAAGGACCCATAATGACGTCTCAGGTAGGTGAGAGAGTCCATGGCACCATTTAACTGAGAGTGGGGTATCTGTCTCCATATTTATCCTTTAACCAACTTTGCCAGTCCGTTAGACACGGAACACCTGAATGTCACTGACTCTGTGGGAGATTCCAAGGAAAACTAAACTTCCCTATTCCGCAGGGCTGTCTGCAAAAGTCTCCAGGTCCAGGTCAGTCAGATATGGATGTTTTTGATTTAATAAACTGGACAATCACTCAGAGAATGTTATGGATAATTCCTGGTTGTAACCGCCTGAATACAACCCCATAAAACCTGGACAATAAACACCTCCCCAACACACAAATTCCCAACCTCCTACTGTGGCTGATCTTCCTTTGACTTCCTGAACAGCCCAACGCCTCCTACCTCCTGTATCTCACACACTGTACACCCTTACCCCTGCACCTCACTCACTCTGCACCCTTACCCCTGCACCTCACTCACTCTGCACCCTTATCCCTGCACCTCACTCACTCTGCACCCTTACCCCTGCACCTCACTCACTCTGCACCCTTACCCCTGCACCTCACTCACTCTGCACCCTTATCCCTGCACCTCACTCACTCTGCACCCTTACCCCTGCACCTCACTCACTCTGCACCCTTACCCCTGCACCTCACTCACTCTGCTCCCTTACCCCTGTACCTCACTCACTCTGCACCCTTACCCCGTACCTCACTCACTCTGCACCCATACCCCTGTACCTCACTCACTCTACACCCTTACCCCTGTACCTCACTCACTCTGCACCCTTACCCCTGCACCTCACTCACTCTGCACCCTTACCCCTGCACCTCACTCACTCTGCACCCTTACCCCTGCGCCTCACTCACTCTGCACCCTTACCCCTGCGCCTCACTCACTCTGCACCCTTACCCCTGCGCCTCACTCACTCTGCACCCTTACCCCTGCACCTCACTCACTCTGCACCCTTACCCCTGCACCTCACTCACTCTGCACCCTTACCCCTGTACCTCACTCACTCCGCACCCATACCCCTGCACCTCACTCACTCCGCACCCATACCCCTGTACCTCACTCACTCCGCACCCTTACCCCTGCACCTCACTCACTCTGCACCCTTACCCCTGCACCTCACTCACTCTGCACCCATACCCCTGTACCTCACTCACTCTGCACCCTTACCCCTGCACCTCACTCACTCTGCACCCTTACCCCTGCACCTCACTCACTCTGCACCCATACCCCTGTACCTCACTCACTCTGCACCCTTACCCCTGTACCTCACTCACTCTGCACCCTTACCCCTGCTCCTCACTCACACTGCACCCTTACCCCTGCACCTCACTCACTCTGCACCCTTACCCCTGCGCCTCACTCACTCTGCACCCTTACCCCTATTGTTTGCCCACTTTACACCTTTAATCCCTCACCTTACCCAGCCCAACTCCTTCCTTTACCCCACTCTGCTGTTACCACTTACACCCTTCACATGCCCACACATTCACCAACACATTGAATAGCTGCATACTGAGGCTTTCCACCGATGGGGTGGACACTTTACCGGAACACAGCAGCTTGTCCTGTTTAAAAAAAAGGGTCGTGATTTCTCTTGCCCATGTGAGAAAAGGCTCAGAAAGCAGTTACCCTCTGCATTTCAGCTCAGGTTGGGATTGGGAGTCCCAGTCATAGTGCACGGCTCAAAAAATATATTTGGCTTGTAGCGACAATCACCATCGCATTATCTCCCTCCAGATGGTTCAAACTGATGCGTATTAATTGCAAGCACCTACGGGCTCCTGAGCTGAGTGATGAGATTATGAGTTGTATTTTTCCCAGAACGTGTGCTGTCAATGTATACACTGTGGTGAACCTGTACCCAGTCAGGGTATAACGGTAGTACCATTGGCCGGAGGGTGTAACTGCAGTCTGATAATGGCCAAGTTTCCGTTATAGTTATGGTCACAGAAATGGGAGCTAAGCTATACAAGCACAGAGAATGCTGGACAAACTCATCAGGTCTGTGAAGAGATAGAAACAGTTAACATTTCGAGGAACAAAAACAAAGTTTCTGGAAAAGTTCAGCTGGTCTGGCTGCCTCTGTGAAGGAAACAGAGTTAACGTTTCAGGTCCGGTGATCCTTCCTCAGAACCCTTACCCTTCTGAGGAAGGGTCACTGTACCCGGAAATGTGAACCCTGTTACCTCCTTTGTGGATGCTGCCAGACCTGCTGAGCTTTTCCAGCAAATTTGCTTCTGTTTGCAGCATCCCCAGTTCTTTTTTGTTTTTAAGTTAACATTTCAAGTCTGGTCAGACTTGTAACGACGCTGTCACTTTAAGAGGTTATTTTGCCCTGGTTGTGTTTTTGAAGTGCAGTTGGAAGGGTGGCACGGTGGCTCAGTGGTTAACACTGCTGCCTCTCAGCACCAGGGGCCTGGGTTTGATTCCACCCTTGGGCGACTGTCTGTGTGGGGTTTGCACATTCTCCCCGTGTTTGTGCGAGTTTCCTCTGGGTGTTCTGGTTTCCTCCTACAGTTCAAAGATGTGCACACTAGGTGGATTGGTCATGGGAACTTATCTCACAGTGGTCAGGGATCTGAAGATTATGGGGGGATGGGTCTGGACTTATTGGGTAAATGGCCTGTTTCCACACTGTGGCAAGTCTAAGTCAACAAGTTATAAGGTGGAGGCCACAAGCTGGCTAGTCATACCACTTGAGTAAACAGCTTGGGAGGCCTTGGGTTTTTTTTAAAAAACAGTCTGAATGGGTGAGGCCAGTTATCATAGGTCAGGGTTTCTGGGTTTTGATTTTTTCAGTAGTGTTACAAGCTGTTAGGGTCTTGACAGAGTTGGAAGCTTCAGTGAATGTGGCCTTGTTCCTTCTCTCAGTGAATTTTTTTTCTTGATTTTTATTTTTCGTCCTGGATTGGAGAAGTGCATGTGTGAAACGTGTATCTGAATTTGCTTTTATACCAAGGGGTGTGTTCAAATGACGTCACCATCTTGGAACAGTTAATTAGTCACAGCTACTGCATCTATTATTCAGTTAAGTTTTCCAACAGAGGTGTTATTCTATATTTGTCTTCCTTTCAATGTATTTTTAAGCACAGTATTTAAACAAATGGTGTTTTGCTTAATATTGAGTAGTTTGAGCAGACATAATGCTCTAAGGTTTTAGAGTAGATCTGTAGCTCGGGTTGTGATTGGTTGGCTCGCCGAGCTGGTCTGTTCTTCCGCAGACGTTCCATTACCCTGCTGGGTAACATCCTCAGCGCAGCCTCCAATGAAGCGCCGTTGTGTTTTCTCGCCTGTTATTTAAACTCTGGTGTCAGTTGAGCTGGGTTACCTCACGTCTGGTTTTCTCACACAGTCTGTATATGGGATCGAGCCTGGTTTTCACAAAGAAAGCCATCGACAAACGCATGGAGCTAGACCCCATGTACACTCCATTGCAAAGGAAAACCGGAAGTGAGGTAACCCAGCTCAACGGGCACCAGAGTATAAACACAGGTAACGAGACATCTGTGGAGCAATGACCCAGCTCAGTGAGCAAACCAACCACAACATCCACAACCTGAGCTACAAATCCACTCTAGAACGTGTTTTTATTCTCATTTTGAGAAAGAGAATGGATTCCATGAACTGGATCGTCGTCCATGGCGACGGTAATGTATGCCCAGCTGCCGTGTGAAATCTAAAATTTTGACGTCTTTCACACATTTTATTTGTCCTCTCTGTCTCTCTCTCTCTCTTTCCAGGCCCGGATGGTAGCAGCCGCAACAAGCAATCTGTGTGAGGCAGCCAATGCATCGGTGCAAGGACACGCCAGTGAGGAGAAGCTCATTTCCTCAGCGAAGCAAGTGGCAGCTTCCACTGCACAGCTCCTGGTGGCCTGTAAGGTGAAGGCGGATTCGGACTCCGAGGCCATGCAGAGACTTCAGGTACCAGCTGTTTTCCGGCTACTGCTTGGGCAGATCTCAACACACAATGGGCGGCTCTCTGCTCGCCACGGTGCTTCGATCCAAAAGGCTGTAGTCCCAGGGTGCCACCCACACCCTGTCTGTCCCCCTTTCTGTGATTGCATCACCATTTTCAGCTTGGTTGCTTACAGTCCTTCAGAAATTCACCCAAGGTCCTCAGACAGCACCTTCCAAACCCATCCAGAAGGACAAGGGCAGCAGATACACAGGAACATCACCAGCACCTTCAGGTTCCCCTCCAAGCCACTCGCCAGCTTGGACATACATTGTCATTCCTTCACTGTCGCTGAGCCAAAATCCTGGAATTGCCTCCCTAGGGGCATTGTGGGTCATAAAGGCAGCTCACCACCACCTTCTCAAGGGCACCGAGGGATGGACAACAAATGCTGATCCAGCCAGTGACCCCCATGTCCCACGACTGAATAGAAATAATAAGATCTGACTATTTGGACATTCACTTTACTGAAAAAGTATTTACTGGCTTTAAACATAATCTGATCAGCTACAATATTTACATTTAGAGTGTTAATAGATCTGGTATGAATTAAATTATTGTCAAAGTTCTAAATTCCATGTCCTATATCACTAAGAACATTAAAAGGCAGAATTAGGCCATTCAGCCCATCGAACCTGCACTGCCATTCATGAGATCATGGCTGATCTGATAACCCCCAACTCCACTTTCCTGACTTGTCTCCATAGCCCTTGGTTCTCGTTATGAAATCTGACTATCCCAGCCCTTGAATATACTTGACCCAGCCTCAAGAGGCATGTGTACTATTCCCCATCCTCGGAGAGACTAACTTCTTCCTGATCTCTGTCTTAAATGTGCGAACGTTTAATCTGTGACTGTGCAGTCTGTTCCAAGACCCCCTCACAAGGAGAAAACATGTTCATGGACCAATAATAAGAATAATTAGGATGAAGAGAATATCAGCAAGTATCCCCAGAGCTGCAATGCAAAAGAGTAAATCCAGTTCAGATAGTTAAAACACCTTCTTAGACCCCATGTATCTCAGCCCTGACCCCATACTTTGGGAAGGACCCTTGAAGAGGGTACAGAGCAACCTCATCAGAATACTATCAGTAACAGGACTTTAGAGTTAATGTGTGCAAACAGTTTACAAGGACCAGGCTTGGACTTTGCTGTGACAAACCCACATCCACTTCCATCCAAAAGGACAAGGGTAACAGATACATGGGAACACCGCCCCCTTATACCCACCCAGATTGTTTCAGTGTTATAACTGTCAGCACTTGCTTTTGGCCGCTCATTCCATACAGACCCCACCGTCTGTGAGGAAAATGTTACTCCTCAGGTCCTTTATAAATCTTTTCCCCTCTCACCTTCAACCTATGCCCTCTAGCTTTGGAGTTCCACCCCTCATCCTCGGAAAAAGCCCTTGGCTATTTGCCCTGTCCATGTCCTATCCATGTTCAAAGTGATATTTCCCTTGTTCACACTGAGACCCACTGTTCATTGTTTTGCCTGTTCACCAAGTCTATTCCAATCTCTTTATCATATCATAAAGGGAATGGAGTATTCAATCAAGGAAGCCTGGCTAAAGGTAAACAAGGCACGAATCAGAACAGAGCTGGAACACTGAACAGTTATGGGCCCTTTATCTAAGGAAAGATAGGCCAACATTGGAGGCAGTGCAGAGAAGGTTCACACAGTTGATCCAGGCTATGGAGGGACTGCCTTAGGTGGAAAGTGAATTGGGCCTGTACTCACTGGAGTTTAGAAGAATAAGAGGTGACCCCATTGAAATGTACAAGATTCGTTGGGAGCTTGAAGGAAGATGTAGAAAGGTTGTTTCTCCTTTTGGGAGAGTCTCGGCTAAGAGGGTAACATCTCAAAACAAGGAGTCACCTGTTTTAAGACAGAGAGAGGAGGAATTTCTGCTCTCTGAGGGTTCTGTGGAATTCTTTACCACTAGCCCTAATCCTAACTCTATCGAAGGTGTGTCGAGGCTGGGTCGTTAAGTATATTCAAGGCTGAGATAAAACAGATTTTTCATCCGTAAGGAAATCAAGGGTCATAGGGATAAGGGAGGGAAGTGAGTAATGGGTTGAAAGGTCATTGCGAGTTCGCAGCAATGTGGAGTGGAAGCCAAGATGAAATCAGCCATGATGGTAATAAATAGCAGAAAGTGGTCGAAGGGCAGAATGACCTATTCCTGCTCCTCGTTCTTACGTTTGCTCTATTGATGCTGGAATTGGATGTTTTCATTGAATAGAATCCCTACATTGTGGAAGCAGGCCATTTAGCCCATTGAGTCTACACCAACCCTCTAAAGAGCATCTCACCCAGACCCACCCCATCCCTATAGTCCTGCATTTCCCATCGTTAATCCACCTCGCCTACACAGCCCTGAACACTATGGGGCAGTTTACCCTGACCAATCCACCCTAACCTGCACATCTTTGGACTGTTGGTGGAAACTGGAGCAAACCCACGTAGATACAAACGTTCAACTCCACACAGACGAAAGTCGCCTGAGGGTGAGATCGAACCTGGCCCCCTGCCATTGTGAGGCAGCAGTGCTAACCACTGAGACACCGTGGTAATGTCACGCGGTTAGTTACAAAGAGTAGTCCAGAGGTTTAGGCTAATGGTTTGAGGACATGGGTTCAAATCCCATTGTGGTAGACAGTGGAATTTAAAGTCAGTTACTAATCTGGGATTGTGAATTTGTCTCAAAAATAGCGAGCATGGCAACTAACACCAACAGTTGGTAAGACCCATCGGGTTCACAAGTATCCTTCAGGGAAGGAAACCCGTCATCCTTACTCAATGTGACACCAGACTCACATTGATGCGGTTGGCATTTAAGAGCCCCTCAAATGGCCCACCAAGACATTCATCCTCAAGGGTCAATGGGGCTGGGCAAAAAAATGCTGGCCTTGCCAGTGAAGCCCTCAACTTACAAAAGAACAGAGGTTAAAGAAAAAAATATGCCGACCTTTCATGGCTTCTGCTGTCTGGATCAGTTCAGTAACTGCTGCTGCTACCCGCTTGGAATATCCAGATAGCTGCTGCTTCAGCTCTGATGTGGGCTTCTGAACAATCTGTTCCAAAACAAAGGCAGAGCATTCCAAAGTTTTACAACAGGAAAAACAAAAAAAAACACAAACGTAAATCCCGACACAACCAAGAGCAACAGAAGCCTTCGTATGTTTCCTCCAAATCTCCCCCAGTTGGAAAAGGTGAGGAACATCCAACCAGCATTGTCTAGCAGGCTCAAAGGGTTTGAATTGTCTGCTCTAGTTCCTGTTCATAGAAGATCACCGTGGATTAGACCGATGATTCCCTAAAACCCCAGATGTTCCAGATGCAATGAGAGGAACTTCGGAGTCATACAGACGTAGCAAGAACTGCCGAGGCTGGAGTCAGAGGTAACACAGTGTGGAGCTACAGGAGCACAACAGGCCAAGCAGCATCAGAGGAGCAGGAAAGTTGAAGTTTCGGCTCGGGACGCTTTGTGCAGCACAGAGGAGACCATTTGGTCTGATGTGTCCATGCTGACCAAAGATCCCAATTTGACCTAGTCCCATTTGTCAACATTTGGCCGATATCCTCTCAACCCTTCCTGTTCATGTACCCATCCAGATGCCTTTTAAATGTTGTAATTGTACCAGCCTCCACAATTTCCTCTGACAGCTTATTTCATACACACACAACCCTTTGCATGAAAAAAGTTGTCCCTTCTAAATCTTTCCCTTTTCGCCTTTGACCTATACCTTCTAGTTTTGGATAACACAGAAAACAGCTGAAGGATCACAGCAGGCCAGGCAGCAGAAGAGCAGGAAAGCCTGACCCGCTGTGTTCCTCCAGCTCCACACTGTTTTGTCTCTGGCTCCAGCATCTGCAGTTCTTGCTATCCCTCTAGTTTTGGATTCCCTACCACAGGAAAAAAAAACCTTTGCTATTCACCCTATCTGTGCCCCTTACGATTTTATAAATCTCTATAGGGTCACGGCTCAGCCGCTGATACTCCAGGGAAAAACAACGTCAGCCTATAGAGCCTCTCCCTATAGCTCAAACCCTCCAAAATACTGGCAACATCCTTATAAATCTTTTATGAACTCTTCCAAGTTTAACAACATCTTTCCTCTATCTTAATATTTCCAAAACCTCATGCAGGTTCTTTATCTTAAAAGATTCCAATCCTTTTGATGAGATAGAAGCCTTGACAGGTAGCTTTCCTTTGTGGAGACAGTTTGCGGAATTGCCCAGTCCTAGGGCTTTCACCTAACAATCCCAGGGTCCCAGCTATCTTTGACAATATCTATGTATTGCCAAAGACAATTAACATCCACCTCTTAATCTCAACAACAACTTTAAAACTTTCCCAACGTGTTTGTTGAGTTGGACACAGAGGAAAAGCAGTTCTACGGTGTGAAGATGAGACAACACTCACCACAAGGACGTGCTCCAGTAACTCCATGTAGCCAACAGTGCATTCAGTGGCAAAGCGTAAGGCTCGGTTTCGGACATCCTCCCCCACCTCTGCGTGGTATGCAGCTTGCTGCCGGGACAAACACATTGACATTTCAGCATTGTTACACCTGGGAGGCAAGCCTCAAAATGTAACTGGGCGACCAGAGAGAGATGCAGGCTTACTTTGCAGGCAGTCAGCATGTCGATGATTGCCTTCCGGCTGAGGTTGGCTGTTGCAATCACATCGTCCTGACGACAGGAATTACCTGCTGCCACTGCCTTGGCAGTTGCTGTTGTGATGCCCTTCGTCATGCGAATAAATTCTTCTGGTGAGTAGGTCTTTGCTGGTGCCTCCTTCGACTGGAAAACCTGTTATTTGTGCAACGGACAGAGATCATTTAAAAGGCACAACGGGGCAGTGATTCAGGGAATGTCTGTAATGCAAGTGGTGGCCACTTGGCCCATCAAGCATGTGCCAGCTCTTTGCAAAAGCAATTTAGTTAGGCACAGACCCCTGCCATTTCTCTTTAGCCCTGAATATCTTTCTCTCACATTAAATTGGCCCTTATTCAACTGCTTTTTCATATCCATAATTGAATGTGTCTCTATTACATTCTCAGGCCGTGTATTTCAGACCTTGACCATTCACTGCCCAAAAGTGCTTTACCTCATGTCATCTTGTGGTTCTTTTCTCAATCATTTTAAATCTCCAGCATCTTGTTCTACCAGGAGGAACTGTTTCTCTCTTGTGATTTTGGATATCTCTATCAAACCTACAATTAACCCTTTCATGTCTGAAGGAGAGCAAGTTGAGCTTCTCCAAACTAACCTTGTGACTGAGGTCTCTCTTCCCTGGAAAGATTCTCAGTTATAAGTCTGCATGTATATCAGTAGGGCAGTTGGCTATGTTACTGGAATAACAGTAGCAATATGCAAACAATTGCTTGGTAGTGCACAGCCTGAACATTGCTGAAAAGTATTCTGTTTTGTTGAAGCTTTTCAACATAGATTACAGATTTACTACAGTGTGGAAACTAGCCCTTCGGCCCAACAAGTCCACACCAACCCTCAGAGCATCCCACCCAGGCCCATCCTCCTATAACCCACCTAATCTACTCATCCACGAACACTTGGGTAATTTAGCATGGTCAATCCACCTAGCCTGCGCATCTTTGGACTGTGCGAGGAAACTGGAGCATCTGGAGGAAACACACATTGACACGGGGAGGATGTGCAAACTCCACATAAACAGTTGTCTGAGGATGGAGTCGAGCCTGGGCTCCTGGCGCTCCAAGGCAGAGGTGTGTTAGTAACATCTCTGAACAGGTTGATTAGAAAAATACGTTAAATGAAAAATAATCCTAGAATTAGAAAGTGTTAATTATTCATCTTGCTTGTGACAGGGCATTTAGGAAAAAGTAACGCGGCATGATAGAATTCTTCAATGGGCTAGAAAGTGAAGTAGGTTGATCCAAAGCTAAGGTCCTAAATCTAGAAGGAAACTAAGATGATATGAGGGATGAGTTGGCTGCAACAGACTCAGTTACTTCATTAAATAAACATCAACAGGCAATGTTTATTATTTATGGAATGAACACATGAACTGCAGCAGTTATATATTCTGTTTGGCTGAAAGAACACCAGGGAAAAAGTGGCCATGGACCCTAACTAAAATAAACTGAGGACAGCATTCGTCCCAATGTGGAGTCACATAAAGTTGTTAGAAAAGTAGCAAGCCTGAAGACTGTGAGCAGTTTAGAATTGAGCAAAGCAAGTCCAAGACTAAGAGAGGAAACAAAATAGACCACGCGTGTGAACTTTCAAAGGAACATAAAAGTAGACTGTAAGAGCTTCAATAGCATGTACAAAGAAAAAGATTAGTGAGCACAGATTCAGGTCCCTTACAGTCTGAAACAGGGGAATTAAAGACGCAAAACAAACTAAATGACCTTTTTTGTCCTATTTTCACAGCTGCAGTATTATGTTCAGACCCAATATTATAAAAAATGTGACAATACCACAGCTTTAAAGGGGTCTACATTGTCCTATTATTTTTGAAAAGAGTTTTATGCCAGGGGTTCTGAGTTGTTTATTGAAAGCCAATTAAATAAACAGCTTGTGAGGTTTTCCATTTTTTTTTAAAAAGCAGGAACAACAGAAGCAGCCCTGATTGGGTGGGGCAAGTTCGCATAGAACCAGGATTTTTAGATTTAGTTTTTCAGTAGCAGCTGCTGTGGGTCTTAAAACTGGATACAGAAGCTGTATTCCCTCTCTGAGATCTCTTTCAGCTGCTGGAGATGCATATGAGAAAATCTATTTTACTTTGCTCAGGATATGTTTATGGAAGGTTACTATATCGGAACAGTTACTGTTTAGGAATTAAATTATCTGTTATTCTGTTAAGGTTTCCAATAGAATTAAGTTATTCTAATTTCTTCTTTTTTGGTGTATTTTAACAATAGAGTTTGAATAAACTGTGTTTTGCTTCCAATCCAGTAGTTTGACCAATCAAATTGCATATGGAATGCAAAGCCTGGCACGAAACTTTAAATTAAGAAAAGGTTTGGGTCTTGGCTACCTTCTTCATACATTGTGAGGGGGTCTGGTCTGGTCCACAACAAAACGATGTGAACACATCAGAGAGTTTTCAGAAGTGATTTACAAGAATGGTTCCAGAGATGAAGAACGTCAGTTTAGGAGGAAAGGTTTACAAAGTTGGGACTGTTCTTTCTGGAAAGGAGAAGGCCAAGAGGAGATCATCATGTTGTGAAGTTGGGTAGAGTACTTGTCAAGCGGGAGGCAGTAAGTTAGAATTTGGTGTTTGTACATTGCATGGTCCTTTTAAAGCATGATATACTTTTTCTGTGCTTAGGGATTTAAATGGATGTCTATGAGCAGCAGCTCGAAAATTTGAAAGTACACAGAGAGCGCCCAAATTGAAACATTTGGAAAGAAAGGACATACAGCACTTCTTACCAAGACAACAATATTTTGAATTCAACCAATTTGAACCAGGCACTTAGGTACCAAAATTTATAAGTTTAAATAAATTTAAATCTGATGGTTAGGACCAATCCCATCGTAAGAAATATTTATATGTTAATATTCCCGACAGAAGAATCATCAGAGAAGGCACAGAACACTCTGGAAGACGTGTAACCTGGCTGTAATTTTCAAGAGGCTAAATACAAGTTTTTTTTATATATATGTGGGACTTATATTTATTGGAACAGTATGCTATTAGAATCTTACTTTATTCAGGAATAATTAGCAGTCAGAAGGGATATATTTGGGTTGTTAATAGTTTAGTTAATTTGTTCACTGTTAAGAGTTAGATAAGTAAATGATCACTTGTTGATTTTAATGTGAGTATCAGAGATTTATTTTATTTAATCACCAGAAGTTGCTGGAAGGCAGGTTACACCACTTTTCACACTCCTTTTACAGATTATAGGGCAAGGTACTGCTCTTTGGGCATTTTGATTATAGTTCTTGGGGGGGGGGGGGTTAACCTCCATTTTATAACAGACTGGGGGCTCGTCCGGGATCTGGATAGATTTGAACAGGTTTGGTGAATGGAAGGTCCCAGCAGATTTAAAGGGGTTTGGTGACTAGTGTCCTAGATCTTTAAATAAAACTTACGTGAGAAGTGGAAAATCTGTTTAATTTTTGTTGCATGTTGTTGGTTAGATCAAAAGTGGGGGAACGGCTCTTAACATTGCTAAAGAGGTTCTGAGGGTTGGAGACACTTCCCAAATTTGCCAAGCAATTTTAAAAAGACAGAAAAAGGTGACACTTTTAGAATTAGCAGTCAGGCTAAAATTGGGTTTGATGAGGGGTAATAAGAAAGAAGAAATAGTGACTGAGTTAGTCAAATATTTCGGCATATCAGAGAAACAGTCGTCAAGTGCAGTGAAGTTAGAAAAAAATAAATTGCAAATGCGACAATTGGAGTTAGAGGAAAAAGAAAGAGAAAGTAGATTCTTAGCTGAAGAAAAGGGGAAAGAAGAGTTTGAGCTGAAGAGAAAGAAAGGGAAAGTGAACTGAAACAGTTTGAATTACAGTTAAAAGCAGAGGGAAAAGAAAAGGGAACAAGCACTCTGACAGAAGAAAAAAGAAAACGAGAGAGAGTTTGACCTTCAAAAATTGGCAATTATACAGGAAAGTCAATTTAAAAAGATGGAGATGAAGGTAGGCTTGGGCTTACTGGGGAGGAGAGGGATGATGAGGAAATTCATTGTAGCCAAAGGCCTGGTAGGTATATGTACAAATATGTCAAAACATTACCAAAATTCAATGGAAAAGATGTAGAAGCCCTTATCATTTCCTTTGAGAAATTGGCTAAACAGATGAACAGGCCAGGGACTGTGTGGGTAATGTTAATTCAGACTCTAGCAGGGCTAGTGAGGTGCTCGCACTGATGTCGGAGGTGGTGTCAGGAGGAAATGAAGAAGTAAAACAGGCTGTTTTGAGAGCCTGTGAATTGGCACCAGATGTGTATAGACAACAGTTGAGAAGTGTAAGGAAGGAACCACGTCAGGGTTATATAGAGTTGTAAGATTTAAACACAGCAACTTCAATAGATGGTGAGAGCAGTAAAGATAGAAAACACATCTGAGGATTTTAGAGATATTCTACTGGAGGAATTTAAAAACCCACTTTCTGAAGTGATGAGAAAGTTGAACAGAAAATTCAAACAGCGAGAAGAGCTGCAGAGATGGCAGATGAATATGCATTAGGGCATGAACTGAAATTTAGCTTCCGACAGCAATTTCATTCCGTGAGGGACAGAAATTGGGAATGGGGGAGATCCTTCAATGAAAAGCAAAACTAGACTACACTGGGAACAGTTTACCACATGTAAAAAAAGAAACCCAAGAGGGTGGAAAAGATGTAAAAGACCTCAGGTGTAATAAGGTGAGACACACGAAGTCACAGTGCTGGTGGTTTAAGAACGGTGGTGGGAAAAGGATATGGTTAGAAGAAGAGAGGCTAAACCAGTGGGGTTTGTTCAGATAATAAGGAAATCCCAAGAGAAGTCAAGGAGCTGCACAGCCAAGTCCTGGGCTGGATGGTAAGTTAGTGCCTGATCTTTTCAAAGACTTCACCTGTGTGGGTAAGGTTTGCTCAGGTGGAATAGGGGAGTAGGTAAAGAAGTTAAAATATTCGGAGAAATGGGAGCGAGTTAGTTTTTAATAGTAAGAGTCAAAATATTTGCACTCCTTCCGAAATATTATCCGAGAGAGTAGTAATCTGTGGAATAAATGGAGAGAGAATTAGTGTTCCTCTTTGTAGGATAAGGTTAGAAAGTCCAAATAAAACTAGTGGGAATGATGGGAAAATTGGCTATTCCAGGAGGACAGTTTGTCGTTGGAAATCATATAACTGGATCACAGGAGGGTGTGATGCCCATTGTAGTAGAGAAAGCCAAGAGAAAACCAGGGAATGGAGGAATTAAAAAGAAATACCCTGGATTTTCCAGACTGTGGGGTGACAAGGTCCCACAGCCATAAGTTCAAACAAGAAGGGAAAACAAAGAGAAAGATGAGGAGTTGAGGTCCAGTTAGCTGACAGCCTGTTTGATTAGATGGTAAAGGGAAAAACCTAAGCAGGTAGAGTTGTTTAGTGCTGACAGTTTAATGGGGTTACAATAAAACGATGAGACAATAAAGGATTTATATTATAAAGCCTACTTGGAAAAGGAATCCAAATGTATTCCAGGATTACCTTAAGGATAGAATTCTAAGGGGGAAATAGAGACCTTGGCAGGTTAGTGCAGATGAGAAATGGGTGGAAGTTGCTGGTAGAGTACAAACAAGTAGTATTGTGGGATAGAACACTAATTACCTGTAGCAAGTCATTGAGGATGGAGGAAGACTCAGGTCAAGATACAGAAGCATTTTATTGGCCTGGATTGTACAAAGATGTGGCTGTATTTTCTTGTACCTCTTAAACTTGCCAGATGGTAGCAAAGCCACAGGCAGTAATAAAGCCAACACCTTTGATGTCAAATTCCTGCATTTGAAGAACATTTTATGTGGATTATAATTGATTGTGTAGGTTCCCTCCCTAAACCCAAAAATGGGAACTAGTATTTGCTAACCGAAATGGATGTGTCTACTGGATTTCCAGAGGCAATTCCATTATGAAATGTCAAGGCAAAAAAGATTACGGAATGATTGCTTGCCTTCTCTACCTACCCAGGGAGATTCAGTTAGACGAAGGGTGTAATTTTACTGCCAAATTATTTAAAGCGGTCATGGATAGTTTCAGGATCCAACACTTTAAATCAAGTGCATATCATACTGAATCCCAGGGAGCATTGGAAAGGTGGCATCAGACCCAAAAGACAATGTCAAGGACTTATTGCCCAGGATTACCCAAATGATTGAGATAAAGGTATCCCATTTATATTGTTTGCTATTAGAAATGCTCCAAATGAATCGACTCAGTTGACTCCATTTGAACTGATATTTGGGCATGAAGTAAGAGGGCCTTTAAAATTAATGAAGGAAAAGTTGCCAAGTCTGCAGTCAGAAATCTCACAGTTGGATTATGTATCTGAGGTGACAGCAAGGTTAAACAGATCGGTGAATTAGCTAGACAACATCTGCAGGTAGCTCAGCACCAAATGAAGCTAGAAACAGATAAGAAATATAAATTTGTATGTTTACCCATCGGGATAAAGTGTTGCTGCTGTTACCAGTAGTAGGCAGTGCCTTCAGAGCAAGGTACTGTAGTCCATATCATATTGAGAAGAAGTTAAGTCAGGTGAATTATCTACTAAAGACGCCAGATAGGAAAATATTTTTTCAGCTATGTCATGTGAACATGCTGAAACATTATTCTGGCAGGGAACGGGAACCAGAGAAACACGTACTAATTGCTGTCAGTCAGAGTGAAGAATTAAGTCCAGATGATTTGGATTTTGATGTGTGCCAGAATAAATTGAATAATTAGGAAATCCTTAAGATATGGGATAAGGTAGAGTGTTATCTGTCCCAGGAGCACAGAACTGAATTTAAAGACTTGTTACAGTACAATGAGGACCCATGTAGAAACAGAACGGGAGGGACTAATGCTATAGTACACAATGTTGATGTGGGGAATGTTGTTCCAATAAAACAACACCTCTACAGGCTTAATCCTCTCAAAGCAGCATAGATTCAGAAGGAAGTGGAATTGGTGGTCAAACAGCACATCAGAGAGACGAGTCAAAGCGAGTAGAGTTCACCAATTGTGTTGGTTCTCAAATCTGCTAGTACTCAACGATTCTGCATAGATTATCGGAAGGTCACACCATGACTAAATCTAATTCATACCCAATTCCGAGGCTGGAGGACTATGTGGTAAAAGTAGGACAAGCCACTGATCACAAAGTTGGACTTACTTCGTGGTGACTGATAAGTACCTTTGTTGGAGTGAGCATTAGAAGTTTCTGTGTTTGCAACCCCGAATGGGCTCTATCAATTTCAAGTAATGGCCTTCGGGATGAAGAATGCACCAGCTACTTTTTAAAAGGCTTATGAGCAGAGTTGTTGCAGGATTGACTAATTGTGCCGTCTACGTTGATGACTTAGTGAATCTTTAGCCATTCGTGCAAAGATCACACGGAGCATTTGGCAGAGGTCTTTTAGAAAGTTGGTCATAAACTTAGCAAAAACAGAATTTGCGAAGGCAGAAGTGATGTTCTCAGGGCACAACATTAGATGCGGATGGATGACACCAAGGAACGTGAAGACAGTGACCATCGAGGAATTTCAAAGACCATCCTCAAAGAAGGAAGTGCTATAATTTTTAGGATTAAACGGATTCTGCAGGAAATTTGTACCAAACTTTAGTAGCGTGGTGGCACCACTGACTGATTTGTTCAAAAAAAACACACAAAACAATGCCAGGTGGCATTTGAGAATTTAAAAGTAGTGTTAACCACGGCACCAAATCTTCTGGAACCCTTCAAAGTCACCATCGACACAAATGATGTCGGGGTTGGAGCTGTGTTGTTACAGGGGGATGTCGGGGTTGGAGTTGCGTTGTTACAGGGGGATGGCGGGGTTGGAGCTGCGTTGTTACGGGGATGTTGGGGTTGGAGCCGCGTTGTTACAGGAGGACGTCGGGGTTGAAGCCATGTTGTTACAGGAGGGCGTCGGGGTTGGAGCTGCGTTGTTACAGGGGGACATCGGGGTTGGAGTGCGTTGTTACAGGATGCCGTTGGGGTTGGAGCTGTGTTGTTACAGGGGGATGACTGTGGAATTGAAAGGTCAATTGGTTATTTTTCAAAACAAAAATTCAATATCCACCAGAAGAAATACTCAACTGTTGAAAAAAAGTTAGAGAGTTCGGTAATAGCCTTAAAACATTTTAATGTTTACGTTACAAACACTGCATCAGAGATGAATGTGCATTCTGATCAAAATCTTTTGACAAATCTTCAAAGTTTTAAGGACAAGAACACCAGATTATTTCATTGGAGTCTCATGTTACAAACATTTAATTTACAGATTGTATATGTTGCAAGTCGTGAAAATATTATCATGGATGTTTTATCACAGGTATAAAGGAGAAATCTTCTTCTAAGATAGAAATGGTAGTGTTCAATGTTGCATATATATATATACACAGAAGTAGTGTAAGATGTGTAACTCTAAATTAAGGAGTTATGGATGTAGTAATATAATGGTGTTAAAGTTTTAAAAGGCACAAAAATGAAGCCATCTTTTCATAATGATGGTTTTTTTTAGGGGTGAGGTTTTGCAAAGTTGAGTCGAGCACTCATGGGTGAAGCTATTACTTGCTCGCGAGCTGGCTTGTTCTCGTTCAGATGTTTCATCACCATGCCAGGTAACATCATCAGCGGAGCCTCGGTCGATCGAACCTTATTTTGCTCTGCTTGGAATTTATACTGTCTGGTCTGTTATGGTGAGTAGTGGCAATTCTGGTTTAGTTCTGTATGGGTTTGTATATGGGGTCCAATTCTATATGTTTGCTGATTGTGATGAAATGCCTGAATAAAAAACAAGCCAACTCGGCGAGCAAGTCAACAACCCCACCCACGACTCGAGCTGCAGATCTTTGCTAAAACCTTGAAGTGTATTTGTGGATTGGGAGGCAGGAAGTTACAACTTGGTGTTTGTAAAATGCTAGGGGGGAAAACATTGTGTGGTCCCATTAAAAGATGATGTGCTTTTTCTGTGCTTAGAGATTTCAAATGGACATCTGTGTGCAGCAGCTTGAAAGTTTGCAAGTAAACAGAGAATGCCCGAATTGAAACATTTGTATTGAAAGGCCATACAGTTATCAGGCCAAGCAGCAGCTTTTACCAAGACAACAAGATTTTGAATTTAGCCAATCAATTTAAACCAGGCACTTAGACAGTTTCAAGAGACTAAATTCTGTTTTTATACACGTAAGTGGGACTTACATTTATTGGAACAATATACCATTAGAATCTTGCTTTATTTGGGAATAGTTAGTAGTTAGAAGGGATCTTTTCTGGTTGTTAATAGTTTAGTTAACTTGTTCACTGTTAAGAGTTAGACAAATGAATTGTTAATGGTTGATTTTAAAGTGAGTGTCAGGGATTTATTTTGTTTAACCACTAGACATTGCTGAAAGGCAGGTTACACCACTTTTCACACTCCTTTTACAGATTATAGGGCAAGGTGCTCCTCTTTGGGTGTTTCGGTTTTGGTTCTCTATGGGGGAGGGGTCAATCTCCGCTTCATAACAATGAGCAGCCTCGAGAGTGTGGGCTGGCGAGAAACTGTTCCTATTTGGACAAGGAACAAGAATGAGACAGCACAGCTTTAAAAATAGCAAACGCGAAGCAAGATGGTCGTTTCTTTTCACACAGCAAGTCGGTAGGGTCCAGAATTCATTGCCTGAAAATACGATGAAGGGAAATGCAGGCTCAATTCACAAGGGTACTGGATGATTATTTAAATAGAAATAATCTGTAAGGATAGAGGGGAGAAAGCAGGAAATGGGCTCTAAGTAATGATACTCATTTAATGAGTTGGTGCATGCACTATGGGCTGAATAGCCTCTTTCTGCACGATAATTCTTCTGTGATTTGATGCACAGAACAAGAAACAAAAACATTCCTATTTGTTCTTGGGAAGCATGGGTCTCTTAGGAAGGAAAATCTGAAAGAAAGTGATATTAGGGCAGCACGGTGGCTCAGTGGTTTGCAATGCTGCCTCACAGCACCAGGGATCCGGGTTCGATTCCACCCTCGGGCAACTGTCTGTGTGGGGTCTGCGCGGGTTTCCTCCGGGTGCTCCGATTTCCTCCCACAGTCCAAAGAAGTGCAGGCAGGGTGGATTGGCCAGGCTAAATTGTCCATAGTGTTCAGGGATGTGTAGATTAGAGAGATGGGTCTGGCTGGGATTCTCTGAGGGTCGGTGTGGAATTGTTGGGCCGAAGGGCCTGCTGCCACACTGTAGGGATTCTAAGATTACAAAATATTGATGGATAAATTACTGGAACTGATAATCTCCAAACTACAGTATTAAATGGAGTGGCTATGGAAATAGCTGATTCACTAATGTCATCTTCCAAAATTCTGTAGATTCTGGAACAGTCCCAGAAGAGATTTTTGTAATGAATTCCAAAGACTTACGGCCTCGGCAGCTGAAGGCATGGCCAATGGCCTAGTGATTAAAAAGAAGGATTTGCAAGCACGTTAAAGCGATCTGAAGGTTTGGAAGTGATTATTAAAGAATACAATCAATACAAGCGGGATGGGATCACGTGCAGGTTTACGAGCAGGATGGGATCACGCGCAGGTTTACGAGCGGGACGCCGTCGCGTGCAGGTTTACGAGCGGGATGGGATCACGTGCAGGTTTGAACCAAAGATGGACAGTTCTCACATACCGCAAGCTCCTGTTTGATGCTCTCTATCGTTCCCTCAAGTGCCCTGGTGCCTCGTGTGGCCTCATCCTCCACAGCTTTGACTGTTTTCAGGAGGGACGTGACATTTGTAACCATTACCTATGGAGGAGGAGGGAGGAAAACTAGGTCATTGCATTGTCATAGGAACATGAGGAGGCCATTCAGTCTCTCCAGCCTGCTCTGCATTTAGTTCATGATTCACCCAGATCTCATTGTGATATTAACCACACCCACCATTTTGACTGTAACCTTTGTACCGGCAAACATCCAACAATCGCAAATTTACTCCTTTCAGTTGATGCTCCCCACAGCCCTCTCTTGGCCAACACCTCAAACCTCAAAGATTTCTGGGAGAGACCTCCGGATTTCTATTCCCCTTGTGTCAGGGGACAATTCGTCACATTACCCCTGAATGCCCAGTTTGAAGTTTAGTGTCCAACGCGAGGAAATCATTTCTCTCAATCACTTCCTTTAAAAGACATTTCAAACCTTTTAATTAGCTCACCCAGGGATCCTCTTTGTGCAAGGAGCACAGGCCCTCATAATTTAGCCCCTTTAATTCTTCTTTTAGAAAACCATTTAATGATAAGTTCAATGCTGGGCAAATTACACCATTGTAAGGGTTATCTCAAAGGCTGGTAATTTACATGGAATTGGTGGTCACATCGCCAACAAGTCAAAAGAGGAGACAATCTTCCCCACTCAACACCCCTCCCACAGTCCCACTCTTCATCCCACAATCGGACCCCCAGTCCTACACCCACACCACAATCCCGCTCTTCATTCCACAATCAAACCCCCATCCCTGGTCCTACCACCAACTCTACAGTCTAACCCCTCACCTGACCCCACCAGTACTCGCTCCACTAACTCTACAGTCCCAACACAACACACTCACTCTCCAACCCCACAGTCCCAACACCAGCCCCACCCACCAACACTCACTCTACAACCCCAGTCCCACTCACAAACACTCACTCTACAACCCCAGTCCCACTCACAAACACTCACTCTCCAACCCCAGCCCCAACCACCAAACTCACTCTACAACCCGACAATCCCAACCCCAGACCCACTCACCAACACTCTACAATCCCACAGTCCCAACCCCAGCCCCACCCACCAACACTCACTCTACAACCCCACAGTCCCAACCCCAGCCCCACCCACCAACACTCACTCTACAACCCAGTCCCAACTCACCAACACTCACTCTCCAAACCACAGTCCCAACACAACACACTCACTCTCCAACCCCACAGTCCCAACACAACACACTCACTCTCCAACCCCACAGTCCCAACACCAGCCCCACCCACCAACACTCTCTCTACAACCCCAGTCCCAACTCACCAACACTCACTCTACAACCCCAGTCCCAACTCACCAACACTCACTCTCCAACCCCAGTCCCACTCACCAACACTCACTCTCCAACCCCACAGTCCCAACTCACCAACACTCACTCTCCAACCCCACAGTTCCAACCCCAGCGCCAACCACCAAACTCACTCTACAACCCGACAATCCCAACCCCAGCCCCACTCACCAACACTCTACAATCCCACAGTCCCAACCCCAGTCCCACCCACCACCACTCACTCTAAAATCCCACAGTCCCATCCCCAGCCCCACCCACCAACACTCACTCTACAATCCCACAGTCCCATCCCAAGCCCCACCCACCAACACTCACTCTACAATCCCACAGTCCCATCCCCAGCCCCACCCACCACTCACTCTACAACCCCACAATCCCAACCCCAGCCCCACTCACCAACAGTCACGCCCCCTAACTCCACACTCCCAACCCCACCCACCAACACTCACCCCCCCACAGTCCCAACCCCAGCCCCACCCACCAACACTCGCTCCCCCAACTCCACACTCCCAGCCCCACCCACCAACACTCACCCCCCCAACCCCACAGTCCCAACCCCAGCCCCACCCACCAACATTCACCCTCCAACCCCACAGTCCCATCACCAACCCCACCCACCAACACTCACTCCCCCAACTCCACACTCCCAACCCCACCCACCAACACTCACTCTCCAACCCCACAGTCCCATCACCAACCCCACCCACCAACACTCACCCTCCAACCCCACAGTCCCATCACCAACCCCACCCACCAACACTCACCCTCCAACCCCACAGTCCCATCACCACTCAACCCACCAACCCCAGCCCCACCCACCACTCACCCCCAACCCCTCAGTCCCAACCCCAGCCCCACCCACCAACACTCACTCCCCCAACTCCACCCACCAACACTCACTCTCCAACCCCACAGTCCCATCACCAACCCCACCCACCAACACTCACCCTCCAACCCCACAGTCCCATCACCAACCCCACCCACCAACACTCACCCTCCAACCCCACAGTCCCATCACCAAGCCCACCCACCAACACTCACCCTCCAACCCCACAGTCCCATCACCAACCCCACCCACCAACACTCACCCTCCAACCCCACAGTCCCATCACCAACCCCACCCACCAACACTCACCCTCCAACCCCACAGTCCCATCACCAACACTCAACCCACCAACCCCAGCCCCACCAACCCCAGCCCCACCCACCACTCACCCTCCAACCTCACAGTCCCAATCACAGCCACACCCACCAACACTCACCCCTCTAACTCCATAGTCCCACCATTAACTCCACTCCACTAATGCTCACACCCCAACCCCACCCCTAACCCTACAGTCCCACCACCAACTCCATTCCACTAATACTCCCCACCCACCCTCCAGTCCCAAACCCTCACCCCACAGTGCCAAACCCTCATCCCATTCCACCAATTCCCACCTAAACCAACACTCACTCCTCCCAACTCCCATCCCTCCAATTCCTGTCCCACCTCAAAGTCCTAGTTCTTCCTCCACTAACTCCTACTTGACCTGCTCCACCTGACTCCCCCTCCCCATTTCTACACGATGCCCTTGCCCTGTACCTTAGCTGCACTCTTCAGCTGGTACATCGATGGATCGTCTGCAGGTTTGCCAGCTGCACATTTTGTGGCGCTGATAAGGTCAGTCAAAGCCTTGGCCACATCCTTCACGGCATTGATGAGCACCACCTAAAGACCAACAGGACTGTCCCTCAGTACAACATTGTCTCTGTCAACCGAGCAATGATTAACAGCGGATCACTGAAAACTCACATCACCCGCTGCTGGCCTGAGGCCCAATGATCAGAAAGATCCCAGTTCTATACTTGGTCTGCCTGAATTTATCACAGAATCCCTGCCATGTGGAAAGAGGTCTTTCGGCCCATCACATCCACATCAACCCTGTGAATAGCATCCCACCCATACGCATCATATCCCTGTAACCCTGATAAAACCACACTGAACCATCAGCATCTCTGGAGCAGAGGCTGAACCCCTGAACTTCGACCTTGGCAGGGGAGAGCTGGGATAGGTTCTAACAACTGTGCCATGGCCAACTCTCCTCTGCTTCCCCATTGCAGGGTAATTCAGAGGTCATTGTTTTAGGATTAGGGGTGACAGATTTAAAACAGAGATAAGGCAGCATGGTGACTCAGTCGTTAACACATCTATCTCAGATCGCCAGGGACGTGGGATCGATTCCGGCCTTGGGCCACTGCCAGTGTGGAGTCTGCACATTCTTCCCGTGTTTGTTTTGGTTTGGTCCCACAGTCCAAAGATGTGCAGGTTAGATGGACAGGCCCCGTAGTATGCAGAGATATGCAGTCTAAGTGGATTAGCCATGGGAAATGTAGACTTGATGGGAATTGGGTAGGATGCTCTTCAGAGGGACAGTGTGAACAGGATGGGCTGAATGGCCTACTTCCACACTGTAGGGTTCACTGCAGCACTTCCATCAAGGGAATCTATGAAATTCACTGCCCTCAGAATGCAGTGAAGTTGGGAGTGGGTGGCCTAGTGAAATTATCACTCGGCTGTTTATCCAGAGACCCAGGTAATGGTCTGGGGACGCAAATTCAATAAAAAATAATCTGGAATTAAGAGTCTAATGATGGTCATGAATCCATTATCAATTGTCAGGAAAACCCAATCTGTACTCTGAGGAAAGGAAACTGCCACCCTTACCTGGTCTGGCCGACATGTGACTCCTGACCAACAGCAATGTGGCTGTCTCTGGACTCCCCTCTCGGCAATTAGGGATGGGCCATACTGGCCTAGCCAGTGACACTCTAATCCTGCTATTTTATTTTAAACAAAAAAGAGCTGGGACACTGAATAAATTTAAGGATGAGGTAGACCGAGTTTGAATTAGCAATCAGGAAAGTGGAGTTGAGGCCAAAAATGAGATTGTATGAAATTGTGGGGCAAGTTCGAGGGGCTGAATGGCCTACTCCTGCTCCCAGTTCTTTTGTTCTTCAACCCACAGACTTTGTGAATGCAAGGGACCAGCATCTATTTCCCAGCCACCAACAGCAGATGCAGAGAGTGACTGTAAACATTCACCTTGTTGTATCTGTTGGATATTTAGCATGTTCCCTGTGCTCACATGGGTTTAAATCACAGGCATTCCCGGCTTACACCGCACCTCCACCCCCACTTCACCCAGTCTCACCAGTATCACGCCGCTTGGGAACTCAAGAGGTACCTGTGTTTCTGGGTCACTGGAGCCGAGGCTGGTCGCTCCCTGCTTCACTACTTCTGCCAACTGGGTAATGGTGTTGACTGAGCACTGAGCAGCCTGTGCCAACTTCTCCTGGCTTGAGGCAGCCCCGGACACCAGGAACTTGGTGTCTTCAACCAGGGCCTTGGCTGTTTTCAGGATGTTCTCCCTGTGGACAGTAGACGCCGTTCAGTAAACCAGGCCGCTCCACCATGGTGATGAGGGTTCAAGCAGAAACCAGACACCGCGGCACACTGTCAAGCAAGGTCATTAAATTCAGGAGGGCCAGACAGAGAGGCAGTGAGAGAGGAAGAGAATGAGAGTGAGAGAGTAACAGTGAGAGGGAGAGTGGGAGGGAAAGAGGGAGGGGCAGCGGGAGAGAGGGGGCAGAAAGAGAGGAGCTGGGGTGTAATGGGGGACAGAGATTGAGAGAGAGGAGTACGAAAGAGAGGAGTAAGAGACAGGAAGGGTATGAGAGAGACAGGGAGAGGGAGAGATAGAGAGGGGGGAGTGAGGAGGAGAGGGAGGGGGCAGAGAGAGGGGCAAGGGAGAGAGGGGGGAGAGACGGGGGTGGGGAGGGGAGAGGGATGGAGTGAGAGAGAGAGAGAGAGAGAGTGAAGGACAGGGGGAATGGAGAGAGCGGGAAAGAGGAGGAGGAGGGGGATGGGGTGAAAAGGGGAAGAGACAGAGCAAGAGGTGCGACAATGAGAGTGAGAGAGGGAGAAATCACAGGCCCTGTGTGTTTCTAGGTCCCTAAACTACCACTGTATGCCACCAGCCTCCAACTTTCTTCCACATGACTTTTCTCTCCAAGTATTTTATCCAATTTCCTATGGATGTCACCACCTCAATATTGGGCAGGAAGAGCACTGGAATGCTGAACCACTCTTTCCATGAACATCTCCACCTTGTGTCACCTTCTGGTTCTTTCAGCAATGAACCAAAACGAAGTTGAGTCTGCTCCATCTGAGAACTGATCCTTCAGCAATGGGAAGCTGTTTCTATTTCCCTCGATCTGGTTTCAAAATGGATTTTGATTCTGATTCCTCCTCGCTGTCGTGCAGACTCACGTGTGGCCCCTCTGTGAGATGCCCTTATCCTGGCACCAGGGGGGCAATGCACCACCAAACACAGAGAAGCTGGGAGGTGCAAAGCTGGAGGTGACATTAGCAAGATTAGAGTGTGATTTCCTATACCACCAACACCCTACCCAAACCTCACCAATTATTACACCTCAAATGCCACTGTGTTCCTACACTTGGTGGTATCCTCCTGTACAGACAGCCCTTTCCTACTCAATGACAGGTTCAGTCTGTACTCCATCATGGTGTTGGCACTCTCACTGGTATTCAAGGCCAATTTATGTTAAGTACCACACTCCTGGTATTATTCCCTTACAAAGAAGTGACACAATGCCTCAGCTCAAATCAAAATGTCTAAGGCCTGATTTCAACTTAACTCAGTGGGTCGGAAGATTTGAGTGAAATCCATGTCTTATTCACCCACTTAATCCTGACCTTAGTAAGGCAGTGTCCTAAGCAGGTCTCGGGCCCACTGTGTTCCCACTGGGCTGGGTGAGGTTAAAATTTATAGTGAACGTGCGAAAAAAAAATCTCCAAATCTCACAAACAGTGTCTACTTGGGACAGCTCAAGAGCCAAGTGGCCTGCACTATGGTGAGTCAAAGCAGACCTCCTGGTTCTTAGCCATAGAGTCATTCAGCATGGAAACAGCCCCTTTGGTTCAACAAGTCCATGCTGACCATAGTTTCAAACCAGTCCCATCTACCTGCTCCTACCCCATATCGCTCCAAACTTTTTCATTCATGAATTTATCCTAATGTCTTTTAAACGTTACTGTATCCATATCCACCACTTCCTCTCGAAGTTCATTTCACACACACCACTCTCTGTGTTTAAAAAAAATTTCCCCACGTCTTTTTTTCATTCTTTCTCGTCTCACCCTAAAAATATGCCCGTTGTCTTGAAATCCCCCAGCCTAGGGAAAAAGACACCCGCCATTCACCTAATCTGTACCCCTCATGATTTTATAAAGCTCTGTAAGGTCACCTCTCAATATCCTACACTCCAGAGAAAACGCCCAGGCTTTTCAGCCTCTCCTTATGAGTCAAACCCTCCATTCGAAGCAACATCCTGGCAGATCTCTTCTAAACCCTGTCCAGGTTCACAATGTCCTTCCTATAACAGGGACACTGGAACTGGACACAGCTCTCCAGAACAGGCCTCAGCAACATCCTGTAGGGCTTCAAGACGACATCCCCAACTCCTGCGAGGAACTCTCCGACTTTCGTTCCAACCTCTATTACATTTTCTGTGTCAGCATCCCCTGGTGTCTCAACCCCAGACTCTCCCGTCGTGTCACTACAAAGCTGACTGCATTGCAAACTCTTGCCCTTTCTCCTAAAACTTTGCCAAGCGCACATCGTTGACCGGGTGTTTCGAGCATTCTCCCAGCTCCTGCTCTGTCTGACCTCTGCCTCTGTAAAGGAGCCTTTACTTGTGAAGCACACTCTTGAATCAATTAGCAGCGCAGAGTGGCAGAACAAGCTAACCTGTGGTCTGCAAACGACTCATCGTTCTCCGCGTTGAGAGTACCGGCTGTGGCGAACATAATGGTGGTGTCCAGGTCTCCGATGATACCAGACACTGTGCTGGCTGCAGTGATACAGGCCTGTGTGCCCTTGTTGCCCGCTTGCAGGGCAGACAGAACCAGGGAGACCTGAGCAGGAAAGAAGGTCCATTCAGAATATCGCACCCACACAGAAACTTCCACCCCTCCACCAATCAGATTGGGCCGAGGAGCTACAACATATCTCTCGTTACTAATTAGTCAGTCAGGTTTGTCAATAAAGTCGATTACAGTTATTGCTTTTAGGCTCTATTGACCTCAGAACTCCTGTGATTAAATGAGCTGAGCTTTGGTGTCACATCAAGCTGATTTTAAAAGGGGGAGAGTTTTGTGGTATGGGTGGGTTGTGCCACCGCCTCTGAACTAGAAGTGCTAAGTTCAAAACCTTGACGGATGGGAAGGTGGGTTGACAATGCAATGCAACAATGCAAACATTAGCGCTCCACAACTCTTCATGGATTTGAAGATTCAGCAATGGCTCTGTTTGGAATAAACTGTTTCCCAACATGAAAGGACAAACTGTTATAAAGGAATTGAAAACGACATGGCGATTAACCATGTCAAAAACAAACTGTCTTAACACGGTGGCTCAGTGGTTAGCACTGCTGTCTCACAGCCCCGGGCACCCAGGTTTGTTTTCCCCCCTCGGGCAACTGCCCATGTGGAGTTTGCACGTTCTCCCCGAGGGTTTCCTTCGGATACTCCGGTTTCCTCTCACAGTCCAAAGATGTGCAGGTTAGGTGGACTGGCCATGTTAAACTGCCTAGAGTGTCCAGGGATGTGTAGGCTAGGTGGGTTAACCATGGGAAATTCAGGTAATAGGGTAGGGGTGTGCATCTGGTAGGATGCTCGTCTGATGGTCGATGTAGATTCGATGGGCCAAATGGCCTGCTTCCACACTGTAGGGATTCTGTGAACAGCTGCTTGATAAATAGTTGTGTTATGCCAGAAGGACAAATGATTGGAAGAATTTAAGGAGTTAATGACAACTGGAAGTTGAATTAAAGCTGGTGTGTGGTACCTACACACAACAGCAGCCAGATGTGTCAACCTGTAAAGTATTCTAATACACCACTGGCAGTGAGTTCACGCAGGAGAGATTCCACATCGAGTGGGCTCAGTGTGCAGTGGGGCTGCACAAGCTATTGGGCTAGCAACGCATTGCAGGAGATGTTTCTACAGAGAGTCTCTAGTACATCTGGGAATGTGACACATTTTATCTGTGGAATTCTTTATCACAGAGGGCAGGAGAGGCTGGATCACCAAGTATATTCAAGGCTGAGTGACAGGGAATTTTAGTCATTCAGGGAATCAAGGGATTGTCAGGAAAAGGCAGTTAGGGTGGAATTTAGGACTATTGGATCAGTTGTGATGGAGCAGACTTTTTCCTTTATTCATGCATGGGATGAGGGTGTCGCTGGCTAGGCAGCATTTACAGCGCATCCCTAATCGCCCTGAGGGCAGTTCAGAGTCAACCACATTGCTGTGGTTCTGGAGTTACATGTAGGCCAGGTCAGGTAAGGATGGCAGTTTCCTTCCCTAAAGGGCTGGAGTTAACCAGTTGGGTTTTCCCTGACAATTGCCAATGAATTCCTGCTCTTCATTAGATTCTTAATTCCAGACAGTCATTGAATTTAAATTCCACCATCTACCATGGCAGGATTCGAACCTGGATCCTCAGGACATTATCCGGGTCTCTGGGTTA
This sequence comes from Stegostoma tigrinum, assembly GCF_030684315.1. NCBI lineage: Eukaryota > Metazoa > Chordata > Chondrichthyes > Orectolobiformes > Stegostomatidae > Stegostoma > Stegostoma tigrinum. The sequence goes on along the minus strand of NC_081389.1, from coordinate 9,425,669 downwards.
ACAGTCCAGTGACAATACCACTAGGCCACTGTGTCTCCGTGATCTGATGGGCTGAATGACCTACACCTGCTCCCATGGTCTAACAGATAGGGTTGATGAGGAGGGACTATTTCTGCTGATTGGGTAGTCTAAATGGGGTGGAGTTGGAAGAAATAGTATAAAAAGTTAGAGTTTAACATTTCAGCAATAAAATGATATAAGACACCTCCACACGAAGGGTAGGAGTTTGGAACTCTCTTTCACAAATATCATTGTTTGGAAGATCCATTGTTGATTTTACATTTGTAGGTTTTGTGAACCAAAGGTATGGGACAGGGGTAGGTCTATAAAGTAAGGTCAGGGACTAAGGCGTAATCTCAATGGAACAGGACTGTGGGCCTAAATCACCTCTTCCTACACCAATGTTGCTTGCTAACTGGCCATCATTTACTATTCTGCAGTTGTAATGGGCTCAGGGTTTATGACATCGATAGCTAACGACAGTAAGAAGAACAGCAAGCCTCTTTCAGGGCAGATCAGAGTCTCCAACAAAAATGTCTTTGCAATTGGCATAAAACCGGGCAAAATGATGCATTGCAGCCCATCTCAAAATGTGTTCAATACGTTTAGCTTTCTTTCTGCGGCCATTGGAGAAGAGACCTTCTTTCCCATCAGCCTGGGTGAAGGTTTTGTTTCTTTGGCTAAACACGTTATATTGGACAGCTTTTGTTTTTAAAAACACATGAGGTGAAAAGCATCAGCTCCCAGCATTGTTACGCATGCGGGCTAAACTAGAAGTGGGAGACCGCTGCCCCCTCACCTTCTCAGTCACCGCACGGGCACATTCGATGAGCTCTCTCTTTGTAAAGCTGTCGGTGGGACTGATCTGCACAGCACCAGCCTTCTGTACCAGGAATATACAGCCGTGACCAAGGTCCTGCACACGGGTCTTAATCTGGAATCCAATCTGTGGAGAAAACAGTGCAGATCATGACTGAACCCTCCCCAACATCATTCTGGCTCTTGGTAGAGAAGGCTGAGGAAAGCAACTATTAACCTAGGATCTGAAGCAATGAGGTCAGAGGCGTAGTGTCAGACAGCACGGAAACAGGCCACAAGGAAACAACCTTATGTCGCACCGAACATAATCCCAAACTAAACTAGTCCCACTCGTGGCCCATCTCCCTCTAAACCTCTCCTATTCAAGTACTTATCCAAATGTCTTCAAGGTCAGTGCATCTGATGCTTTTTCTAATCAGCCTGTTCAGTGATGTTATTTGCAGTAGGTGTTGACTTGTTCCTAGGTCTCCCTGTCCAGGGGTGGAGACACTATCATTGTTCCAAAAGAGGACCCTTGCATTGGACTCTTGCAAACAGCGTTTGAATATTTGCAGATGCAGGGCATTCATGGAGGTTTCACTTCAAGAGCACAAGAAGCGAGCTAGTGCGCAGTGGGAGTATCTCTACCTCTGAACCACATGACGCAAGTTCATGTCCCGTCTGCTCTAGAGGTGTGTGACAACATCTCCGAACAGGCTGGATTAGAAAATATCCAGCGGTGGGGTAATAGTTTCCCTAACACGAAGAGTATCCGGGTTCAGGTCCCACCTATCCCAGAGGTTGTGACGTATCATGTCTGAGTAGGCTGAAAGGCTAAAATAACTTGAGGCACACATAGGAATTCTTGCGAAGCAGTGCGCCCATCTCTGGGCCACAAGGTCCAGGTTTGAGACCTCTCTGCCATGAAAACGTCCAAACAGGTTTATTAGCAAACTTCTCTTTCAGAGAGAGACCGGGTGATACAGGATGTAATTTGAGTTCAGAGGTAATTGCTTCTAATGCTTTACTCTGTAAATAAACATATGACTGAGTATGGCTTGGCTCTTGTGTATAATAATATCTGGGAATCCAGAAAAGGACACCTGGATTCACCATTATGTCAGCTGCCAATCTTGTGTCACAATCCCTCTTGGCTTCTCTTATTTCTTTCTTTTTCTGATTTCCCTTGTATTTAGTTTGGATCTCAGTTGTATCTGCCACCCGGCGCGTGTCATAAATATACTTGTTCTTCAACTTAACTTCGATGTCATTCGTCACGAGGGAGCTGTGGATTTGTTTGTCTGACCTTTCCTCTTTGAGGGAATGTACCCTAACTGTGCCTGAATCATCTCCTCTCTCAAGGTGGCCCTTTGCTCAACTGTTGCTTTCCCACAAACCTTTGATTTTAGTCTTTCCAGCCCAACATGGGTCTCCAATAGTTGACCACGAAGAGCAGTTGAGACCAATTCTTTTAGGGAATAACAAGGCTGAGGGCAGAGTTGATAGAACTTTGCAAAACAATGCGAGGTCTGGATAGAGTGGATAGGGAGAAACTGTCGTCACTTATAAAAGAATTGAGAGCCATAGCAAACACTGTTTGCAAATGTGACTGAGAGAAAAAAGCATCTTTTTCACTCAGGGTCGTGAGGGTCTGGAATGCTCTGCCTGGAAACGTGAGGGAGCCAGATTTGATTGTGGCACACAGGAGGGTTATTTAAATGGAAACCACGTGCAAGGTTATGGAGATAAGGCAGGAGGTTGGAACTACATCGAAATGCTCACAGAGACAGTGGGAATTCAGCAGCGAGTAACGCACCAAGTGTCAGTGACAGAGACTGCTGGATCACCATTACAAATCCAACAATGTCCTGGGTAGAGAGTAAACCCTACCATCCTCAGCTTATACTTCACTCCAGGAATATTCCACTTTGCCTCCCATTTCCAATAATTGAAGACTAAAAACATGCCTTCAAAGAATACGATTAAAACATCCATATTTAAAAATTTTCTATGGGTCAAATTTTCCAAGGGGATGGTAACCTCACAGAGATTGTCCCTCAGATCCTTCTAGTTTGTTAAACAGGAGGGAACTCCGCATTCCCAAGAGGAGATTCCGAATCAGGAGTTCTTGAGAAATGTACAGGCATACCTCCGTTCAGACTTTCTGGGGAGGTTGAGCTGAAACACAGAGCGATGTGGCAGCATATTAATCATTGGACTCAACGAGCTGTCCACAGGCCTTGGACTAAGGATTTGGATTTGTCAGGTACACCACCCGCATCCCCCCACCCGCCTCCCCGACCACTGCAGCTGGGAGAAGCGATTAAATTAATCTGGAATAGAAAGCTTGCTTCAACAGTTTAATGATAACAAAATCACAATTGTCATAAAATCTTACCGATTCAAAGTTGTCTCTAAACTGACCCCAAAATGGCCCAACAACTCACTCAGCTACATTCAAGATGGCGGCTCACTGACACCTCTTTGAAAGGATGGGCAACAAATGCCTTATCAAAGAAACACATGAAAAGAGCTTTTAAACGTCCCGTGTTGCTGGAAGCTGTTGGAAATTGAAACAAGTGAATTTACAAGGTTGGGACTTCATCTCCCTCCAAAGACAGCACTGAGTCAAACCATCCTCCTAAAGGCAACTGGAGATGGGCGATACACCGTCACCTTGCCAACAATGCCCACAGGGTGAGTTAATTCCACTGGTGACAGAAAGTCCTACCTCCTCAGTGTCGGCTGTGGCTGTAGCAAGGCGTCCTTGATGTGCAAGGTGGCCATAGTCGGTGGTCACCTGGGAGGCTAAGCCACCCAACTCCTCAGGGCTGGTGACAGATTTGGACATCTGTGGAGATAGCAGAATGGGCGGAGTTAATCAGCAAACCGACAGGCACCGGAACATTTAGAAGGAAAGCAGCTCACTCAGAACGCAGACAGATCCACAAAAGGGGCCTGGAACCAGCTAGATTTTGGGTAAATGTTCCTCACGTCACAGAGGTATTGGGATTTTGAAGGAGTGACATTACTGAGAAATATTTAATCTATGGCAACGTGATTGACTCTTAATTGACCTCTGGAAAATTAGGGATGGACAATAAATGCTAGCTTAGTCAGCAGTGCCCACATCCCATGAATGAATTAAAACAAACAGCTAAGTGTTAATGGTCTGGATTCTGATTAACTCTTAGTTGAGGAATTTTATTTTTAACTCAGGCTTTCATTACCAACAGGGTCAATTAAAAGCATTGCAGCAAAGTCTCATGCATGCATAAGCTGTGTCTATACTTCTGTAAGTGTGAATATAGCATGGCGTAGGCATGTATACATGGGTGTATAAGGTGTAGTGAGCGCCTGTGCACGTGTGTGTGTGTCCCGTGTTTGTGTGTGTCTGTGTTTGTGTTTGTGTCTACATGCACAGGCACGTATGTTTGTGCATGCATGTATGTATACATTTGTGTATATACATGTGTATGTATCTACATAAATGTGTGCACACATGCATGCATGTGCATGGTGTCTGGTGTATATCTGTACAGGCATGTGTGGGGTGTGCCTGTGAACATTAGTGTATACAGCATAGCGTGTCCTTGTGCATGTGTGCTTGCAGCGTTTGCTGTGCCTATGCACGTGTCGAGCGGGTCTGGTGTACCCATTTACATTTCAGGTTCTGTGTGAGGCTTGGCACCAATAGTTTTTTTGTAGCGAAAGCATTCATGTTGAGTGACATCAACGCTCACACCCAATTCTCACTCACCATCTCCTGGGCTGTGACTGCAATCGCCTTGGAATATTTCACCATCGTGGTTTGATAGTCCACAAAGTTTCCCTCAGGTTCCGGAGGTGTGCCTTCATCCAGCTGGAAGAGAGGAGACCAACACTAGTGAAGAGGGGACATGGTTAGCAAGGAATCTTGACTGTGGTGCTTCTGGTGTTAAGACAAGGTCAGGCCAGGCTTTTTCACAAAAGTTAAACTACACTTATTGCCAGATGACGTTTGATGCAGTCATTAGGACTGAATACAATAGAAGCTAGAATTGAACATGGCGAATGGTTCATTGGATTCCTGTCTGAATCCAACTGCCTACACCCATTAGTGATACAAAGGGAAATTTATTGGGTCTTAATTGGTGCCATACAGCTCACTCAAAGGCAGAGAGTTACATTAGGAATGTGATGGCTACGTACATTATCTCTCACCCACTGTTAAGCAATGGTGAGGAGGATAAACACTGCAACACATGTGCCCGAGGCCACAAACATCAACGGACGCAGTGATCGAGGTCACTGAATCAACTTGGTTTGGCCTACTGGTTGGGAATTTTTCCTTAAAAATTCACTTGCAGGACATGGGCATTGATGGTTGGGCCAGCATTCATTGCCCATCTCTAGTTGCCCTTGAGAAGGTGATGGTGAGCTGCCTTCGAGAACCACTGTAGTCCATTTGCTGTGGGTTGACCCAGAATGCCCTTACGGAGAGAATTCCAGGACTTTTGACCCAGTGACACTGAAGGAACAGTGATATATTTCTAAGTCAGGATGGAGTGGGGCTTGCAAGTGGTGGTGTTCCCATGTATCTGCTACCCTTGTCCTTTCAGATGGAAGTGGTCATGAGTTTGGAAGGTGCTGTCTGAGGATCTTTGGTGAATTTCTGCAGTGCATCTTGTAGATGGTACATACTGTTGCTTCTGAGCATCAGTGGTGGAGAGAGTGGATGCTTGACAATGTAGTGCCAAACAAGTGAGCTGCTTTGTCCTGTTGGAGCTGCATCCATCCAGGCAAATGGGAAGTATTCCATCACACTCCTGACTTGTGCCTTGTAGATGGTCGACAGGCTTTGCTGGAGTCAATGCAGCAATAATGACAATGTGCAGACTTGGCAGCTCATCAGAGCTCTGTACAATGACAGGACTATTACTGGCCGGCTGGACAGAGCTACAGTCCCTGATACCAGCACACTCCACTAACAATACAACACTGATCACAACCCACATCTTGTCGAGTTACAATGAATCCTTTCATTAGAAAACCAGTCACTGTTTAAGAAGCACCTTCAACCCTGGGCTGAGTTTTAAACCCATCATTTCATGAACCGACAGCTGAACTCAGTCCATTTGAATCAGTATAGAAAGATCATAGGATAATACAACACATTGGCCCACTGAGTGTGTACTGTCAAAACAATATATTGTTGAATGTTATTTTAGGTATTTGAATATTTAATGTCTCTGCCTCTCCACAGTCTCTCGATCCTCATTATTGATACAATACCGATCGATCTCTCTCAGCTTCGATATGGGTGACCGCACCCTGAACTCACAGATTTGCCGCTTTACTGAAATGACAGCACTAATCTCTCCTCACAGTTTTCTGCTCTTACCTTCCGTATCTCCTGAGATGTCTCACTTACTGAGGTATCACCACGGCCACATATTCCCACCAGCAAAACTGTTCTGTCTCTGCCCTGTATCCCTATCAACACCTCTCCACCACTTAACCTGGAGTTTGATTACTAACACTGTCCTCCCTGCCTCTCTCTCTCTGAAACCACTGCAGGTTCCTAACGCACACCACATGCCATTCCCCAACCACTCCTGTGCCCACTTAGTGGCTCCTGGACGAGAAGTAATTCAGGCTTAAGATTCTCATCCCTTTTGTCAAACACCTCCACAGCTTACCTACTCCCCATCTGTGTAATCACTCTCCATCCAGTACAACTCTCATCACTCCACCAGCCACTTAAGGAATCCAAAGTTGTACTCGAGTCTTGGTAACCTGGTGTTCAGCTGTTAAGGTGCCAAGCTCTGGAATTTCCTCCCTAAACAGTTTCTGACCTGAACACACTCTCCACCTTCAAAGTGCTTTTTATCTGTTTGACCACCACTCATGTGTGGTTTGGTGTCATATTGTGTCTGATAATAGAGTCATAGTGGTCTACAGTGCAGAAAAAGGCCCTTTGGCCCATCGAATCTGCCCTGGCGAAAAACAGCACCAAACTATTCCATTCCCATTTTCCAGCACTTAGCCGTTAGCCTCTTTTCTTTGGTATTGCAAGTGCACACCGAAATATCTCTTTACTGTTCTAAAGGTTTCTGCCTTTACCACCTCTAAAGGCAGTGAGTTCCAGATTTGCACCACCACAGGGAAGAAGAAGATTGTTTCCTCACATCTCCTTCCCCATACCTTAAACAATACAATACCTACACAGTGTAGAAGCAGGCCATTCAGCCCAGCAAGTCCCACCAAGTGACCCCCACCAAACAGCATCCCACCCTCTAACCCTATCCCTGCATTCCCCATGGCTAATCCACCCAATCTACACACTCCTGCTCACTAAAGGGTAATTTAGCCCAGCCAATCCATCTAACTGCACAGCTTTGGACTGTGGAAGGAAACCATTCAGACACGGGGAGTGTGCGTAAACTCGACACAGAGAGTCACCTAAGAGTGGGATTAAACCTGGATTCCTAGCGCTATGAGGCAGCAATACTAACCACTGAGCCACCGTGCCACCCAATATAAGCCACTGGTCATTGATCCCCACACAAGGGGAAAGAGTCCTTCCTATCTACACTATCCATGACCCTCATAATTTTATACATCGCAATCACATCCCCTCTCAGTCTCCTCCACTCCACAGGAAACAAACCCAGTCTGTCCAGTCTCTCTTTGTAAATGATTTTCTCTATCCAGGATAAATCTCCGCTACACTCTCTCCAGTAAAATAAAGTTTGTGAGAAGCACTGTGAGACAGTTTATAACGCATATACAAAACTTGTTGTTGTTAATGGCTTGTAACTGGAAGTTGTCAATAAGAGGAACAGTTTGGACTGAAACCCGCACACTTACTCTGTTCATTGCATCAGCGATGGCATCGACCATACCTCCCACCATTCCAATATCACTGGCAGCTTCATTCAGGGTCACCATGATATCGTCCACTGCTTCTTTCATGAGCTGAGCTGCCTCTGTAATCGCATCATGTGTGTGCACAGCCTGGCAAGTCAATGATACACAATAGCATTACTTCCTGGCTATAACATGAAACGGAACACTTCAAAGGCTTAACTCCAACTTGGAAAAACCTACTGCATGAGGATAAGGCTCACTTGAAGTTTTGAGATGTGCGTTTCACATCTGAAATGTTAAAGGAGAAGGACAGTCAGTGATCTCTGCCTGTCCCTGTAGCCTGGTTCATCACAACTGAGCTTCAATCTTTTAGGAATGCACAAAGAATTAGCAACGTTCGTTCGCACTAATTGCGGGGAGATGGCCCCAGAGTTGAAAATATCTAGTTGGTAATTCATACGGTTCAGATATAACTTGTAGGATTCAAATATTCGTAGCTCTGAAATAAATGTCATGCAAATGAGCTTACAGTTAATTACAGTTAAATGCTTCTTATCTTCCCAGTTCAGTGTTGATAGTGAAAAATCATGAGCAATCTCTTCAGCTTGAAATAGGTCGAAGAAGTTTGGAGAAATTGTCTTGAAACTCCATCAGCAAGAAAACTATTACTCATGTGGATGACAGAGGCAAAAGGTTGTGTTGAAGATAATGCGATTTATTTGTGTTTCTATTTGAACCATCCTAAAGCATGCCACCTTGCCAGTAAGATGGTGATCAGTAGGGAGTACAGTGAACAGTGTATAATGTTGTCACACAAGGTGCCATCTTAACAAGCACCTAGGTACAGAATCTCATGAACAAGGTAGAAAGGAAGAACAGAGTTAAACATTGCAGTAATTTATTGTAAAGGCCCAACCTTCTTCGTTGTCCACTACACCTCCAATTTTGGTGCCATCTACAAACTTACTAACCATCCCTCCTATATTTACATCCAAATCATTTATATAAGTGACACAAAGCAAAGGACCCAGCATCGATCCTTGAGGAACACTGCCGGTCACAAGCCTCTAGTCTGGAAAGCAGCACCCCACCACCACCCTCTGCCTCCTACCTTCGGGCCAACTTTGTATCCAAATGGTTAGTCCTCTCTGTATTCCATGTGATCGAACCCTGTTAACCAGACTACCATGTGGAATCCTGTCGAATGCCTTACTGAAGTTTATCTCGGCAACATCACTCCCATCGTGAATTGAAAAGATTCATTAGGTTCATACTAATTTTATTTCCAGAAATAAAATCTCATGAGACCCTCTGTAATATGAAAGGGTTTAACACCCTTATATGTAAAGCATATTCAGCTGATTTTTGTGAAGAGGCCAGGATAGAGACCATAGATACAAATGTAGACCCTAATGAAGCCAGTGAAGATTTGGGAAGAAATTTCCTTAGTGTGAATAAATGCAGGCCCTTTACCCTTCTTTCTCTCCTCACAGCCCACTACATTCCCCTTGCTCCATCCCAGTGTCTCTCCAACCTTGATTGTTATGAGGGCAAGGGAGCAGGCCCAATGACTGAACTGGCCTCATCTCATCCGTCAGGACGTGGCTCCACTCAGCACCTCCCTCAACGATGATCAGGAATGGGGTATCAAAGCTTTGCCCATGCCCTACTGCTTGCTGTGTTATAATGCCAAATCTGGTGGCAAGGACTGCCGGAGGTTCCAGCACATGATGCCAACACCATTGGTCACCCCAAAGCGCCCAAAGTACCCCAGTGGCTAAGGCAAACAGTTCTTTATATTTTTTAATTTCCTGTGGCATCGTTAACAATGCCAGTATTTGTTGCCCATCCCTAATTGCCCCTGGTCTTCTTAGGCACTTCAGGGAGCAGTTAAGAGTCAACCACATTCTAGAGTCACATGTAGACCAGACCAGGTAAAGATGGCTGATTTCCTTCCCCAAAGGGCTTAGTGAATCAGTTGGAGTTTATGAAAATCAATGATAGCTTCATGGCCGCCATCACTGAAATGTATTAAGTGAATTTAAATTCCATGACGGGGTTTGACCTCTGTCCCTGAAGTACTACTCCATTGGCATTACAATTACGCCACCATCATCCTCTTTGGAGAAATTGTTTAATCCCAAAATCCTCTCTCTCATCTCTTGTAATTGATAATAATATGAAAGAAGCTCATGCTATTTCAATGCCTCGACGACCTTCCTTTCAGTTATTGATTCTGTCAGTGTCCTGGAGGTTAACCTCTCGCCCAGGGAGGCTCCAGGTCAAAGCTTGAGTGTACACCTCACCAATGACCACAGCAATTGTCTAAACCATGAAACACCTCTCCGAAGTAAAGAGAAGCTACCTGCGCTGCAGCATGCAAAATGTAGCAATCCACATGAAATGAAAACTGTTTACAAGTTAAAGTTGGGATAAGCAAACCATCCTTGATGTCTTACCTTGGGGTTACCACCACCTTCTTTGGCAGCATACAGCATTTGTAACGCAGACTCTGCCAGGGTCTTGGTTTGGTCCAACACGGTCATCTGCTGCTGATGGTCAAGAAGCTTTGATGCCACACCGATAGAGGCCAGGGTCAACGGTTCAAAGTAACTGGCCAGCTGAGTGACCTGGAGGTGACAAGAGAGAGAGAGAAGGAGATATGTTTACACAAACAGGAATTCCACACAGGGATCAAGGGGTGGCACGGCAGATCTACTCACTTTTTACCCCGCAGCGGCACACTGGCAGGTCAAAGGGCCAATCATTTAGGACTGAGAGGGAGAGAAATATCTTCAGCTCACAAGATCATGAGTCTTCGGAATTGCCCACCTCAGAGAGGATGCTCAGTTGATGAGGATATTTAGGGAATTTGAGGACAGAGGGAACATGGAGGTGTGTGGAGATCAGTCATGATCTTATTGAACGGTGAAGCAGACTTTTGGGGCCAAATGGCCTCCTATTTCTTCCATCCTTACCTTATGGCCAAGTTGTGCAGCTTCTCCACGAGCTGCCGTGGTTATCGGGTCAATCAGGTGCCCAATTTCCTGCACTGTGGAGCTCATCTGTTCCTGCAAGGCCTGCCGGACAGAGAACAATCCGGAAAAAGCATTCAGAGTGAAGAGCAGAACGTAGGCAACACCGTTCAGGGCTACAAAAACTACCCGCTTCCATTTCGAGGTAAGCTTGGTCAGCCCAAAATGAATATTTGATTGAATTATAACCCTTCAATCCCATCCCAAATCTTCCAGACTCACACTGTGCTGTTCCACAGTGACCCTCGCACAAGCATTCCACCCAGATCCAACTCCCTCTTACTCCATTTCTGTAACCTTACATTTCCCATGGCGAACCCACCCTAGCCTGCACATCTTTAGACAGTGGGAAGAAACCAGAGCACCTGCAGGAAGCCCACGCAGACACGGGGAGAATGTGCAAATTCCACACAGACCGTCATCTGAGGGTGCGATTGAACCTGGGTCCCTGGTGCTGTGAGGTAGCAGTGCTAACCACCGTGGCACCATACTGACCCCAAATCGAAACCCTACAGCATGGGATCAGGCCATTCAGCCCATCGAACCCATATCAATCCCTCTGAAGAGCATCCCAACCATTCCACAACCCTACCCTATCCCTGGGATCCTGCATTTCCCACAGCTAACTCACCTAGCCTGCACATCCCTGGACACTATGGGGCAATTGAGCACAGCCAATCCACCCTGGCCTGCATATCTTTGGACTGAGAGAGAAAACTGGAGCACCTGGAGGAAACCCAGCAGACATGTGGAGAATGTGATCCTCAACATCACTAGGCAAGTCCACTGCCATGCTATAACCTGTCCACACTCCCTGTCTGTGGCCCATCCAGCTCCAGCCCGTCATCTCAATTTGAACACGCCAACTCTTCCCATGATTTCTGGGCTAGCTGCCCCTCTTCCTCAAGCTCTGGAAACTTAACACCGTCCAGACCTCTCCTCTCCACGTACCAGTTCCCTATCACCTTAGCCTGCCTTCCAGAATCTGCATTCACCATTACTGCCTCAGCTACACTAACACAGCACAGTGTAAGGCTGTTCACCCCATCTACCTGTACCAGCTCCATGACAGAACTCTCTAATCAGTCTCATTACCCTACACTTACTATACAAACCCCATGAACATTCCCTTTCCCAATAAGTATTAGGAACAGTGAAGACAGCTCTAAGTCAGGATGGTGTTTGGCTTCGAGGTGAGTGCTCTGGCTTGAAAGTGTATCACTGTTCTTAAATATTCAAAAATATATAATCAGAGAGCCAGAAGCGACAGATTTCAGGGCAGCTTTCAGATAAGCTCAGTGAGCGTGGGTAATAGGTACAGATATAGGAATGAATACTCAGTCAAACTCTATACTTAAATGCCATTCCGTCTATCTTGGCTCAGGTGAATTGTTTCCTACCCTCAATGAATCCCAGTTCAGGGCATTGCAAGTTTTCACCTTTGCACACAAGGGGGCACACCATCCTGATTTGGGATTGCCAATCCTTTATTGTCTCGAGCTCACAATCCTGGGATGCTCTCCCTAAATGACTATAGTGTGCAGTGCAGAATAAATCCAACACTGTAGCTTCAATCCTCAAGGCAGCAGGTTGTTCATGCCCCTTCTCCACACTCCTATACTGGTGGAACTGATTACCCCTCCTACTCATAATGAACTGATTCTCTCTACATGGAGTGAGATATTAAGGGTCCTTTGTTGATTCTGGCTCCATATCCCCACCAACAGCAAGGTGGGTGTACCCCCGCCCAAATGGACTGTAGCGGTTCAGTAAACCATCCCACTGCCATCCTACTCAGGGGCAACTAGGGATCGGCAACAAATGTTGGCCAGCACATGTCCCCAAGGATAAATAAGGGACAGAACAAAAATCACATTTTCCTTTTGGAAGCTACTACTAATCTGTTTGGTGTGTCCCAAGGTTACTGTGATTACCCTTTCCTCATGCCGCCTTCTGGTCCTGCTGCCAATTGTGGTAAATTCATGGTAAATTGCGCACGCTCTCAGATTGCCAAACCTTCAGCCACTAGGTACAGTTTTACCCCACTTACTCCTCATGATGCTGGACAATCTTGATTGAATGCTGTCAGGGGAGTAATCCCTGTTTTCCCAGTGTCTCCACAGAACTGTGGTCTCTTAGCCCCATACTAATATGGTATATCTCCAATGAACCCTCTCCAAGCCTTTGATTGGCATTGTCAAGTGTCATGCCCGAAACTGAATGCAATGCTCAACCAGAGTAATTTATATGGTTTAGCAAATTCTTACATTTGCACTGTGCTTCTCAATATAACGTCGAACTGCAAACATTCACAATAGTTCAGGTTATTGATCTCTGGTGTTCTAGTTGTGCCAACGCCAACAACATCCATTAAATAGAAGCAGACTGCAACTTAAAACAGAGCTTAAGATCATAAGCAATAGGAGCTAGAATAGCCAGCTACACCCTCATCCATAAATGAATATCAAAAAATACCTCTTTCTGTGCCCCCATCAAAAAAGCGAGAACCTATGAAAAGCATGGAGTCCAGGCACTGTCTCCCTCTCATTTTACATTTTGTCAATTCGAGCAATGTTTCCCGTTTTTCAAAGCCCAAGATCTGCCTGTGTCCCTGCACCAAGGCCCACATTTCAAATGCTCATCGGAGACCAAATGCAAGCAATCCCATCCCCTCCGGAAGAAGGTGGAGGCAACACTGCAATGAGTGAAGCAGCATGGAAAATCTGTACTTTACCTCCAGGGAAATGTCGTCTCTGGTGGGCAGGTTCTGGCTGACTGCAGCCAATGAGGCTTGCTCGATCTCCCGGATGCACTTGTTAATGTTGTCAATGGAGCTGTCACACTCCCGCTGGCCTGGAGCCTTGTCCCTTGGGCAGAGAAAAACAGGTTCGTACAACAGCAGCTCACTCGCACATTCCAATACACACCTGTCCTGACCAACACCTTCAGTGCTCAGCCAACAATTAGCACTGAGCCTTCTGTTAGCCACATACCTGGTATAATACAATATATCACTTCAGTACAGTTACCATCAGAGCTGCTCATGGATTAACAAACAAAAACAAAGAAACTACTGGGAAAACTCAGCAGCTCTGACAGCATTTGTGGAGAAAGAAAGCAGAGTTAAGGTTCTGGATCCAGTGACCCTTCTTCAGGAATTACAGGTGCATTGCAAAATTCAGAGGAACGCGAACTGTGATGGATATGAACTGGGAAAATATAGCATCCCTTCAGAATGGAAGCAGGCCATTTGGTCCATTCCAAAATTCTGAACAGTATCCACCCAGATCCACATCCCCAACCCTATCATCCTGCATTTCCCATGGCTAACCCACTTAACCTGCACAGCCCTAGGCATTATGGCATGGCTAATCCACCTAACCTGCACATTTTTGGGCTGGTGGAGGAAACCGGAGCACCTGGGAGGAAACCCACACAGACACAGGCAAAATGTGCAAACTTTACACAGAGAGTGAACCTGAGGGTGGAATCAAACCCCAGGTCCGTGGCGCTGTGAGACAGCAGTGCTAATCACTGAGTCACCATGTTGCATTAAGGAGTACAGCTCCCTACCACCAGGTCTTAGGCCCTTCCTATCACAATGGCCCAACCAGCTCCCAGCTCTACCATCTCTCCTTCCAGCCCCAACCTTCACATCACTCACACCTCCACAGGGCCTGATTCTCCTCTCCCTCCTGCCTCTCACTTGGACGCCTGTCCCCAGAGATGGCTGATCTTCTCTGCCGTGCCTCGTACAGGCACCCAGCAAAGTAAATTCCATTGTGGTCCTGGCTCCAAATCCAACAGGATTTCCACCTTCCCGGGATTTTCCTGTGGCAGATACATATCCAGTCCTCTCCCTGACACAGCTGGGTTGGAGTTGGGAGTGAATGGACATTATCAGAGAGGGTCAGGAGAATGACGGAAATGACCTACAACAAAAAGTTTTAAAAGTGTGACAACGAGAGTTCAAAGACATTATGTTCCTGTTAGAGTGAAGGGTAAGGCTGGTAAGATTAGGAAACAATGGACGAATAAAGATATTGAGGTGGCAGTCAAAACTCAAAAAAACATATATTAGATATAGACAACTGGGTTCAAATGGATCTTTTGAACAGTATTAAGTGTGTAGGGGCATTCTTAAGAGGGAGATAAGGAAGGCAAACTGAGGATATGAGATAACTTTGCCAAATAAGGTTAAGGATAATCCAAAGAGATACAATTGATACATTAAGAGCAAAACAGCAACTAGTAAGAGAGTAGGGTTCTTTAAACATCAAAGAGGTCACCTTTGTGTTGAACCTCAGGAGATGAGAGAGATATTAAATGAATGTTTCACATCAGTTTTGTTTGTGGCCTATTCCACAGGAGTTGGTGCTGGGTCCACTTTTGTTTGTCATCTATCTGAATGATTTGGATGCGAATATGGAAAGCACGGTTGGTCAGTTTGTGGGTAACAGCAAGACTGGTGTTATAGTGGCCAATGAAGAGGTTTATCTGAGACTGTAACGAGATCACAACCAATTGGGTTAATGGGCTGACGAGTGCCAGGTGGAGTTGAATTTGAATAAATGCAAAGTATTGCATTTTGGTAAAACAAACAAGGGCAACTAAACATAGACAACTAAAGCTGGGCCTTAGGTAGTGTTGGAGAACAGAAGGATTTCAGGGCAAAGGGGCATATTTTTAAGGTGAGAGGAGAAAGATTTGAAAAAGACATGAGGGGCAGTTTTTCTTTACACAGAGAGTAGGTTTGTGTGTTGAATGAACTTCCAGAGCAAGTGGTGGGGATGCAGGTACAATTACAACATTTAAAAAACATTTAGATAGTATATGAATAAGACAAGTTTGGACAGATACGGATCAAGTGTAAAGTGGAAGTAGTTTAGTTTGGGATTATAGTTGGCATGGACTGGTTGGATCAACGGGTCTGTTTCTGTGCTCTACAACTCTGAGATACAAAACACTAGCTCTGAGATACACTCTGGAAGTTGAAGGCGTGCAATCAGGAACCTCGGATGTAATTTTCATTCACAAGAAAACTACAAAGTTCATTTTGATACTAACTCACCTGATAGAGGTGATGAGGCTCTTGATGGAGTCTGACACTGTACGGGAATGTCCTGCCAGTATGGACCAAGTGGGTGGATCTTTTGGGTTGATCGCGAGTGATCGGGCACTTTTGATGAGCGATGATGAGCTGTCGAGCATTGAGCGAGCAGCAGCAAGGATTGGTTCCTGGGCCTGAGCACCCTGTGGGAGTCAATTCAGAATAGCACAGAGCATTAACAGATTTTCAAATCTGGTCAATGTAAAGTCACCATCATCTCACCAGGCCACATAAAGAGAGGGAGCGAGAGCGAGAGCGTGTCAAGGAGGGAGAACAAGAAACAGTGAGAAGGAAAGGGAGGGAGAGGGAGAACGGAGAAGGAGAAGAAGGGTGAGGGAGATGGAGAGAGAGGCAGAGCAAAGGAGAGGGAGAGAGAAAATGAGGGGCGAGATGGAGGTAGAAGAAGGAGGATGTGAGTGAGAGAAGGAAGGAGAGGGAGAAGAAGAGAGAGAGAGAGAGAGAGAGAGGAGAGAGAGAGAGAGGAGAGAGAGAGAGAGAGGGGGGGAGAGAGATGGGGGGGGGAGAGAGATGGGGGGGGGAGAGAGATGGGGGGGGGGGAGAGAGATGGGGGGGGAGAGAGAGAGAGAGAGAGAGAGAGAGAGAGGGGGGGGTAGAGAGAGAGAGAGAGAGAGAGAGAGAGAGGTGGGGGAGAGAGAGAGAGAGGGGGGGGAGAGAGAGAGAGAGAGGGGGGGGAGAGAGAGAGAGAGAGGGGGGGGAAGAGAGAGAGAGAGAGAGGGGGGGAGAGAGAGAGGGGGGGAGAGAGAGAGGGGGGGAGAGAGAGAGAGAGAGAAGGGAGAGAGAAGGGAGAGAGAAACAGACAGTGGGGGGGAGAAAAAAACAACCAATGAGATCCAAGACAACAAAATGCGAGGCTGGATGAACACAGCAGGCCAAGCAGCATCTCAGGAGCACAAAAGCTGACGTTTCGGGCCTAGACCCTTCATCAGAGAGGGGGATGGGGTGAGGGAGCTGGAATAAATAGAGAGAGAGGGGGAGGCGGACCGAAGATGGAGAGTAAAGAAGATAGGTGGAGAGGGTATAGGTGGGGAGATAGGGAGGGGATAGGTCAGTCCAGGGAAGACGGACAGGTCAAGGAGGTGGGATGAGGTTAGTAGGTAGATGGGGGTGCGGCTTGGTGTGGGAGGAAGGGATGGGTGAGAGGAAGAACCGGTTAGGGAGGCAGAGACAGGTTGGACTGGTTTTGGGATGCAGTGGGTGGGGGGGGAAGAGCTGGGCTGGTTGTGTGGTGCAGTGGGGGGAGGGGACGAACTAGGCTGGTTTAGGGATGCAGTAGGGGAAGGGGAGATTTTGAAACTGGTGAAGTCCACATTGATACCATTAGGCTGCAGGGTTCCCAGGCGGAATATGAGTTGCTGTTCCTGCAACCTTCGGGTGGCATCATTGTGGCAGTGCAGGAGGCCCATGATGGACATGTTATCTAGAGAATGGGAGGGGGAGTGGAAATGGTTTGCGACTGGGAGGTGCAGTTGTTTGTTGCGAACTGGTGAAGTCCACATTGATACCATATGGCTGCAGGGTTCCCAGGTGGATTGTCTCTGATACTATTTTAACCAATGAGATCCACCTGGTTCCAATCACTACACATACAAACCAAAATAACAAAGTACAATGAAACACCGATGACGGAATGACATGAACGTGACGGCCATATCAGAGACGCAAAGCACAGAAGAACAGCACAACAAGAAAAGCAAAATATTGCGGAAGCTGGAAATCTGAAACAAAGGGAGAGAACGCTGGAGAACCACAGTAAGCCTAACAACAGCTGGGGAGAAACAAACAAATTAGTGTTTCAAGCCTCGTATGACCCTTCTTCAGAATTGCCGGAACAGTCACATTGGAGTCAAAACATTATGAAAGAGGGATTGGTATCTGCATCTATTCGCATATCACAACTGCAAGGGTCACTGGATAGAAATGATGAGCTGGACCCATCATCGTTTTCCTCACTAATGTCCAGGGCAGGCTGCCTCTCTCATGCTTTTCTTCGTGAGATCAGAGCTGATCAGCATCTACATCACGCCAGATCAATCACAGCTGATTGTTGAAAGAGTTACCAGCATGAGCATCTTAGAAAATACCTTCTAATTTCTTTGTTGTGAAACATGCTGCAACCCACCTGAGTTGTGCTGTCTTCTCGAAACCATTCACTGTCAATAACCGTTAACCTACAGATTTATAATGTCTCTCCTACCCGATTCTGTAATGCGTCTGTGTTTTACATCTGGGACCAGTGTTGAAGAGTCATTAATGTTTAACAGCTTGAAACTAGACCTATTTGCAGTGTTGTAAATTACCAACATTAGCCTTGTTCTGTACAGGCCAGACTATTGTCCTATTAGCCTGTGCCTTGTAATGCTATTCAGCCCTGCCGACCCTGCAAGGGATGTGTGTCCAGGGTCAGTACTTACAGCAGCTGTCTGAGTGCTCTGTATTGAGTTTTTTTTATAAACTAATGCTTCATTGAGTGTCACAGGAAAAATGCTTTCACAGGCACAGTCAAAGTGAAATCAGGACAGACCTAAATAATCAATATCTGTGCCCTGAAGGTATTATTTGTGTTTCAAATCTTTCGATGAAGGAGCAAAGGTTGCTATAGTGGAGATCTGAAGGTACAAGTCCACATCCTAAGCAAAGCTGCTGGGGAATTTAAATTCAGTTAAATAAATCTGGAATAAAAAGCCCATCTAAGTAATGGTGGTCCTGGCATTCCTGCAGCTTTAATGAAAACACGTGGTTCTCTAATAACTCAGAATTCCCTTTGGAAGAGAAGGAAGCCATTAACCACCACTTCTCAAGGGCAGTAGGGGACATGTGAAAAGTGCTGGCTTTCTCAATGATACAGCTTGTTTGTTTTTCATTCTTTCATGGGGTGTGAGCTTTGCAGACCAGAAGGGGCAGCTGAGTTTGGGCCTACTGTCCCCGAAGCTCTCCAGCACTGGGGCTTTTCCACACCTGTGTTACTAACTTGTGGATAAAGATCAATCCTTGGAGTTGGTCAAGGGTGCCATCATCATGTGACTACTAGGATGGTGAACTCAAACAGGCTTGATCTTTGCTGGCTTAGCAATTCCTGCCCTCCCATGAGCACACATTTGAGATGTTTTACCTCAGCTCCAATCTGGGCCGGGATGCTGACAAACTCAGGGTTGGAGGCAAACGCCGTCAGATTTTCCACAGCCTCGATTAAAGGTGAAGTGGCTGCCCGACACTTGTCTCGATTCTCTTCAGAGAAGTCACCGTCAAGAGCCTGAGAACAAAAAAGCAGAAGGAGTGAAGCAATGAGAGATAAACAAACAGACACAAGGAGACAGCAACCAAAGATACTTCATGGACCCCATCGCTCCTGCACAAATAACACAAAAATACACCTCAATATGCCAGCATTTTTATCACAATATGACTGTGTCAGGGCATCAGCCATGGGATAGGGATGGCTGTTTCAGGCTGGAGGAGGTTGTGTTCATAATGAGCTCCCAATCTCTTGGGTGGAGAGATGCATCAAAAGCCAACTCTGGTGATCCGACTCCAAAGGTCTGCAGGTGTCACCCACATTCTGTACAGGGGCGACACGCACATTCTGTACAGGAGCGACACCCACATTCTGTACAGGGGCGACACCCACATTCTGACACTGATGTTCTGTGAAGGAGTGTGGACTGGGCCAGATCAGACCCCTCCAAATATTCCAAGGTAGCCTGGACCCCAATGTTTTTAAAGGAAAATATCAAGTGTCTGTTCCTCATGCAACGCAACTGGTCAAACTATTCGACATTGAGAAAAACACGATTTAAACTCAGTAGTTAAAATACAATCAAAGAAAGAGGGATTTAGCATAACTTAATTCTATTGAAAAACTTAACCAAGTAACAGATACAGTAATTATTACTAATTAACTGTTCCAATATAGTAACATCACATAAACATATCCCTTGGGGAAAAAAAGGGAAAATTCTGACATCCATTTTCACATGCAGTTCTCCAATACAGCAGAATAAAAACATCCAGGGAAAATTCAGAGACAGTAGCAGCCAGGAGACATTCGCTGAAGCTTCTAAATCTTTTGAGACCCCAACAACTTCTTTTTGAAACTAAACCTAAAAACTAACAAAACTAGAAAAGCCTGGTCTGTGAGAGCTAGCCACACCCAGGCTGCTTCTGTTGTTTCAACTTTACAAAACAAAACCCAAAGCCTCACAAGATAACAAAGTGTGAGGCTGGATGAACACAGCAGGCCAAGCAGCATCTCAGGAGCACAAAAGCTGACGGTTCGGGCCTAGACCCTTCATCAGAGAGCTTGTTTACTTTCTTGGAGATGGTTTGCTACCTCTGCCTTACAACCTCTCTTCAAATAAAAAAATGACAAAATAACCTCTTAAAGGTCACAACATTATTACAGGTGACTACCCACATTTGCAGCTACCACCGCCCTCAAACCCGAGGATAGAATATTCTGTGATGCTACTGTGGCTCTAAGAGGTGTGTTTTGTCCTGGTTTCTTTTAGGGGGAGATTGGGGGACAGGCCCCAAGCAGTCTATGAGGAGATAAGCAACTTGTGAAGCTTCAGGTGCTTTTTTCTTAAGTTGAAACAATAGAAGCAGTGTGAATAAATGTGGTCAAGTTCACACAGAACCAGGTTTCTTTTAGTTTTTAGTTTTCAGCAGTTGTTGCTGAGGTCTTGAAGAGATGGAAGCTACTTTTTCCCTCTCTGGGTTACAGGAAAAAGCTGGGGGTACACTTCCAGCTGCTGGAGTTGCACGTGAGACAATCTGTTTTCCTGAATGCGTCTTTTGCCAAGGGTGTGTTTGTGGGATGTTACTACATTGGAATAATTAATTACTAATAGTTACTGCATCTATTATTCTGTTAAGTTTTCCAAAGGAGTTAAGTTATTCCAATTCCTTCTTTCTTTTCTTGTATTTTAACTATAGAGTTTTAATAAATAGTGTTTTGGTGAACAACCAATAGTTTGACCAGGAGTGCATCTAGAGCACGGTACTTTATATTTGCCTTTAAACTGTGAAACAGTTAGGATCTAGACTATCTTCTGAACATTTTGAGGGGTGTGGTCTGATCCATAACAATTCCAAAATAGAACCTAACCAGCACAAAAGCAAAGTGATCTGAACAATGGGCACTTGGCCGTAAAAAACTAATATATATCTGCACTGGTTTGTATTGAAAATGACTTGATAAAGGAAACACTTGCAGTCTAATGAGGAAAATCATTTGACGGTTATATAATTGGACTTCAAGAACTAGAACAATGTTCTTAACAACTGAAGGGCCAGCTACACAAATGGATTGCACGCACACAAATAGCTGTCACACCTGGAGATAGTAGGAACTGTCGATGCTAGAGTCAGAGGTAACAAGGTGTGGGGCTGGAGGAGCACAGCAAGTCAGGCAGCATCAGAGGAGCAGGAAAGGTGATGTTTCAGGTCAGGACCCTTCTTCAGAAATCTCTTCAGGAGTTGCTGCCTGGCCTCCAGTGTTCCTCCACCTTCACACTGTGTTATCTCTAGCCATTGCGCATGGTTACCTTGATGGTCTTCACGAGGTTGGCAGTGCTGTTGGCAACTTCCTTGGCCGACTGGACGAAGTGCCGCTTGGCGACGGGGTTGGCAGTTTTGGAGGAGGCGATCCGGCAAGCGTTGCACAACGCCGAAGTGTGCTTGGCGACGATGGTGGCGGCAGACAGCACCTGCACGGGGTGGGAGTTACACATTACCATGGATGCCAAATCCAATCAGAGCATTAACACGCAGCAACGTCACTCCCCTCCCCTTTTACCTGTGACGGACTACTCGCAGGATCCACCAGGTTCTGGCATGCCATCTGGATCGCCTGATTGGCTCGAGCAAACTGGATGGGATCCACTAGCCCCTGGTGCCCAGCTTGGCTGTTGGGATCCGATATCCCAACCAGGTAACCAGCCTGCATGAGGGAGATGTAATAAACTCAGTAAAGAGTTGGGTTGATGATGTGTTGATATCCCAAACCATCTTCGCGGCTAACCGTGAGCGCATTCTTAATTCTTAAGCATTGGCAATATAAAACAAAGAACTGCAGATGCTGGAAGTCTGAAACAAAGATAGAAAATTGCTGGAAAAGCTCAGGAGGTCTGGCAACGTCAGTGGAGAGAAGGCAAACTCTGCCGAGTTTCTCCAGCTATTTCTGTTTCCCTTGAGCATTGAGTTGCTTTCAGAGAGTTTGAGCCGTACCTTTCGATAAGATCAGCTTAGGTTACTTGTTTGAATGAATCTCTGAGAGGGCAAAATGTAACCCCAGGTTAGCCATGCTCCACTTTATACACATGATGGCCATTTCAAAGTCACAGCTCCCAAAGCAATAGTCAATGACCACAGCTCATTTGTAAGTGTACTGATGTAGGAATGGGATAACAAAAAAAATCAAAAGATGGCCCTTTATACTAGAGATTTGTTCAGTTTATAATCTTGTGTGCTGATGCCATATTCCTTTTACACGTTTACACACTCTTACCCTTTTACGTCGCTGCGCATGTTTTGTTGCTGGAGTAGAATTCCTCTCGAGCGAAGGATCAGTCCCACAACAAATCCATCAGGGGTCTCTTCGATTGGCTTTGATCGCTTCAGGAGTGGGAGTGGGAACAGCGCCAAGGTTACAGGAGAGGAATTTTTCATCCACAGAACTGGTGTTGCTTGGGATTTTATTGGCATTTCTGTCTCTGCAGGAAATCGCATGGTTTTGGATGGAGTTTGTGTGTATACGGGTGTGTGTGTGTCTGTGTGTGTGTGCATGTGTCTGTGCACACATGTATCTGTGTGCGTGCGTGTGTCTGTGTCTGTATGTGCATGCGTGTCTGTGCATGTGCCTGTTTGTGCGTGTCAATGTATTTGAGTTGTGAAGAATAAAGTTTCCTTGTTGTGTTCGGGAAGCTGAACTGTTTCCAAAGTCTTCTCCTGTCTGTAATTTTCATTTATTTAGAGGTGGCCATTGTTGACTGGACCAACAGTTGTTAGCCATCCCGTGTCACCCTTGAGAAGGTGGTGGTAAGCTGTCTTCTTGCACAATTGCAGCAACTGTGGTGTAGGTCGACCCACAATGCCCTTAGGGAGGGAATTCCAGGATTTTGACTCAGCAACACTGAAGGAACGGCGATGTATTTCCAAGTCAGGATGGGGAGTGGCGTGTGCAATTACAGATCACATTTCAAACCTGGAGGATGACTCAGTGGTCAGCACTGCTGAGCGCCACAGTGCCAGTGACCTGGGTTCGATCCCAGCCTTGGGAGTGAACATTTTCCCCGTGTCTGCATGGGTTTCCTCCGGTTTCCTCCCACAGTGCAAAGATGTGCAGACGAGGGTGGATGGGCCATGAGAAATGCAGGACTAAGGGAATTGGGCCAGGTGCTGGGTATGAATGGGATGCTCTTTGGAGGATTGGTGCAGACTCGATGGGCCAAATGGCCTCTTCCTGATTGGCTTTGATTGCTTCAGGAGTGGGAGTGGGAACTGCGCCAAGGTGATAGGGGAGTCATTTTTCATCCACAGAACTGGTGTTGCTTGGGATTTCATTGGCATTTGTGTCTCTACAGGAAATCGCATGGTTTTGGTTGGAGTTTGTGTGTATATCTGTGGGTGCGTGTGCGTGTGCACATGTGTGCGCACGTGTATGCGTGTGCGTATATACACACATGTATCTGCAGGGATTTGATGATTTTAACCTGTACCTTTCTGGACTAGTGGATACTGGGACATAACATATGGCTTCATGAAGCTTCAACAGAACAAACCAAACGATGATGGGCAGGTTCTAACACTTCAGAAGCAGATTTCGGAATCCACAGAGAGGATTCATCTGTGAGGGGGAAACTTAAAAGGAGTCCTATAAAAGTTAGTTCTTTCTTTGTTATGAAAATATATCTCAATGAATTTCTCATCCCATTTACTGAGGATGAAGGCCATTTTTGGCCACCATAGCACAGGAACGTCCCTCTTGACCTGAACATCGCTATGTCCGATCATTGAAAGCATTCTGTCCAGATGCATCACAGCTCGGTCTGGCAACTGCTCTGCCCAAGGCTGCCAGAAATAAGAGAATGGTGAACACAGCCCAGTCCATTGCACAATCCAGCTTCCCTCCCAATGATTCCGTCTACACTTTCCAATGCCTCCGGAAAGCAGCCAAAATAATCAAAACCCCCTCCCACCCTGGTTATATTCTCTTCCATCAGGCAGAAGATACAAAAGCTTGAAAACACATACTAACAGCTTCTTCCCCCCTGTTATCAAACTGATGAACAGACCTCTCCTGTGTTAGAGCTGATCTTTCTCTGCACCTCTCATAGTCGTAACACTATATTCTGCATTCGGTTCGACTGCTCTGATATACTTACAGAAGGAATGAATTGCCTGGTTAGCACACAAAACAACACTTTACACGGTATCTCTGCACAGGTGACAAGAATGCATCAAACCAATCACTTTTGAGATGATTCTGGGGTTCTCCCCTCTATTTCATGCTTTACTCTGGGTGGAGGTTCCTCTCTCAGAGGTAGGAATGGAGTTATACTCATATCAAGGCTGTCAGGGAGAGTTCGGAAATTGCTGCTCACCTGAGCCGCTGCCTCTGTCAGGCCACACAGCGCCTTGGAGGCGATGCCAACAGATTCCCCAAATGCTGGAAGATCGCCGGTCTTGGCTTTCTGAGAGATCCCTGTCATAGCCTCTCCAAGGACCTGGATCAACCAGAGATAACGGAAAAGGGAAAATAAGGAAAAAGAGATGGCGCAGCGTGTCACAAACCAAATTCACCAAAATGGTTCCCGAAGACCTACCTTGGAATTCTCCATCACACTCTCAATGCAGTCAAAATAGGAAAGGTCACTGACAGGGTCATTGGGATTTTCCAGCATGCCTTTGACAGTCTGCAAACATTTCCGAAATTGCAAGTTACTGAATCCACATCAATCATCAATCAATGCCAGAACTAGCTAGCTAACTAACTGACCAGCTGGCTCTTAGAAATTTCAGGCTTGTACCTCAATATATGTAAAAAAATCAGTCCTCCAGTTAATTCATCTCAGTTTCCTTTCCAGATGGTTGGTAAGTGACAGCCAGTACTGACTCCCAACAGTGAAACTTTCTCACGTACATGAGAGAAATGTACAGAATCTAACACACTCACTACACACTGCCTGCACATGGAGCTGGGGTGGAGTTCACATTGTCTAAGGTAATAGAACAAAACAACACCAGAAGAGGCCATTCAGACCATCATATCAGTACTGTCTCTTTGAAGGAACTAGCCAATTATATGCAATCCCCAATTATTCCCTTTTAAGTATTTATCCCAGTCTCTTTTGACTTATTCTGGCAACTGCTTCTTCTGCTCTTAAAGGCACTGCATTTCAAGTCTGCTCATAAAAAAATTCTTCTCAGTTTGGCCTGGTGCTTTTGTCAAATCTTTACATCTGTGCGCTCTGGTTACTGATCCTTGTGCCACCGGATACGGCTTCCATTTACTTATTTTACCTGAACCTTTCACAGTCTTGACCAATTCAAATTCTGTTAAGGATTTTGCTTCTGGGAAAATAATCCCCCTTCCAGAATCTCAGCTGCAAAATCTCCTCTCGTCGAAAGGATTTAGCATCCTTCTTAAAATCTTACTCCAGCTGACATCTAACCTGTGATTTAGCATTACCTCCTTCTTTTCTGTATTTAATGTCTGTGCTTTTGATAAAAACATCCTTTCAATGAGATGTGGGTGCTCACATCAAGGTCCATCTCTACTTGCACTTGAGCAGAGTGAGGCCATTTCAGAGGGTAGTTCACAAGAGGACACGGCTCTAAGGTGAGAAGTGAAGGATTTAAACTAAAGCTGAGGGGTAACTTT
The DNA here is from genome assembly GCF_030684315.1 of Stegostoma tigrinum. Classification (NCBI taxonomy): domain Eukaryota; kingdom Metazoa; phylum Chordata; class Chondrichthyes; order Orectolobiformes; family Stegostomatidae; genus Stegostoma; species Stegostoma tigrinum. The sequence goes on along the minus strand of NC_081389.1, from coordinate 9,399,973 downwards.
TTCATGCAGACAGTGGTGTGTGTATGGAATGAGCTGCCAGAGGAAGTGGTGGAGGCTGGTACAATTACAACATTTAAAAGGTACCTGGATGGGTCTCTGAATAGGGAGGGTTTAGAGGGATATGGGCCAAATGCTGGTAAATGGGACTAGGTCAGATTGGGATGTCTGGTCAGTCTTGACAAGTTTGACCAAAGGGTGCGTTTCTGTGCTGTATGACTAAGCACAGAGCTGTGGGTTTGGAGGAACTTGTAAGCCAGACTAAGTACGGTAGATTTCCATCCCTAAAGGTGAACCAGATGGGTTTTTACAGCAGTCGATGACAGATGTCATGGTCACAGTCACCGAGATTAAATTTTTTTATTTTTCTGAATGAGTAAATGAATTGAAATTCCACCAACTGCTTAGGTAGGATTGGAGCAATAATCTGGATCTCTGGATCGTTGACTCAGAGACATTTACTTCTCAGAGATCACCCCATCAAACTGCGACTGCCCAGTGAGCTATCCATTGAGATTTCACTGTACATGACTGCAGGGATTTTGATTAAAATCCAATATTTAATCTCCTTCGCTGTGGGCTCAATGATGGTTAATAGTTAGCCACTGGGAGTTAGCCGCTAGTTAAGTTGACCATATAAAATCCACCTCGAACTCCCAGCACACCCATCTTACCTGCACAATCTTAAGCCATTTTATGGATCCAAATCTCAGTTTTCCAAGTTTTTAAATTTATACATCATCAGTGCCAAGGTTAATTATTTCATCCCACCTGAGCTGCTTTCCATGCAAGATTGGGAGGATAGAAAATTAAAGGATTAACATCCATGATGTCAATGAGTTGGATGGATAAAGGGTGTCAAGAGTTTGGTTTTAGTCTGTACCTCAAGTTCTCGGAGAGCGTTGTCACACTCCTTCTGACCAGGAGCCTGCTGGGTGCAGAGAGTAATCAGCTGATTGATGCTCTCAGTCACAGCCCTGGAAGACATCAGATACATTTCCTGTTAAACTAACACTTGAATACAACTTCAACCAGGTCCACTTCGTTAACTTAGGCACAAATGCTTACAAGACAGACTCGCAACTTTCATGGCCTCTTGGACAACCCAAAGATATTCATGTCCTCAGTAATGTGCTCCTCAGGGGTGCTCCTGTTGCCAGGCTTGGAGACCTGGCAGCAAATTTGTACACAGCAAACTCCCCCCAGAGGAATCCAACATTAGACAATATTTGGGGCTCCCCCTGCCCCAATCCCATTGAGCAGTGCTGGTTGACAGACAACCATTGGCCAAGACTCAAGGGTGGATCTCTGTCCAACTCCCTCCATCCTTCTTCTAAATCATGGCCAAGCATGCAGACCCTTGGTTTGATCCTTCCTTTGAAAGAATCACAGAATCATTATGGTGTGGAGACAAGGCACTTGGTCTGTCAGGGACACTCCAGCTCTGATATCTACTGCCAATCTCCTGCCTTTTCCCCACATCCTGCATACCATTTCTATCCAAAAAAAAAAGCCAGCCAGTTCCCTGTTCAATGTCTCAACTGAACCCGTCTCCATCATATTTCCAGGCAGAACATTCCACACCCTAACTATTCATGCTGCATGAAAATATTTTCCGTTACATTAGCCTCACTTTGTTTGCACATCACTTTATATCTACATTTTGACAGGCAGAGACAACTTCATCCAATTGACTCTGTCTTGACCACTCGATGATTTTGAAAACAGGTGTCAGATCTCCTTCTTTCCAGGGACAGCAGTCCCAAATTTTGAATGGTGGCTTGAAGGGCCAAATGGCCCACTGCTGCACCTATTCTCTATTGAGTTTTGAGAAGATTTGTAGCTCAGGTTGAGTTTCTGGATGTGAGTTTGCTCGCTGAGCTGGAAGGTTAGTTTTCAGATGTTTCGTCACCATTCTAGGTAACATCATCAGTGAGCCTCCGGTGAAGCACTGACGTTATGTCCCGCTTTCTATTTATCTGTTTAGGTTTCCTTGGGTTGGTGATGTTATTTCCTGTTCTTTTTCTCAGAGGATGGTAGATGGGCTCCAAGTTTGTTAATGGAGTTCCGGTTGGAATGCCATGCTTCTAGGAATTCTCGTGCGTGTCTCTGTTTGGCTTGTCCTAGGATGGATGTGTTGTCCCAATCAAAGTGGTGTCCTTCCGCAGAAAGCTAGCCACCAGGATACATGAACATCAACTAGCCACAAAAAGACATGACCCACTATCACTGGTATCCTTACATACAGATGAAGAAGGACACCACTTTGAAGCATGGCATTCCAACCGGAACTCCATTAACAAACACATTGATTTGCAGCCCATCTACCATCCTCTGAGAAAAAGAACAGGAAATGGCATCACCAATGCAGGAAATGACATCACCAACCCAAGGAAACCTAAACAGATAAATAGAAAGCGGGACATAACACCAGCGCTTCGTCGGAGGCTCACCGATGATGTTACCGAGAATGGTGACGAAACATCTGAAAACTAACCTTCCAGCTCAGAGAGCAAACTCACATCCACATCCTATTCTCTATGTTTCTTCTGTCTATCCTTATCACTGAAGTGTCCTCATGCCTAGAACCGTTAGTGATTCAATGTCTCTGCTGACAGTGCAAGGCCCCCTCAGTCTGGATTTTGCGCTCAGCTGTCTAGAATTTGGCTCAGATGCACGGCCAACTGACTCAGAGGTGAGTGCAGGCTACCCATTGCGCCACAGCTGACTGGGTGGTGGTGGAGGGCGATCGAACTCTGGCCTAAATAAAGCAAAGCACAATGGTTGTAAAAAAATGGTCCTTACCGGGCAGCTGCTGCCAGGAGATTCTTGGCATTGGGCGCAGCAGAATCAACAGATAGCGACTTGGCAGCGAGGAGCAGTTTGCTGGAAGCCATAGAAATATTCTTCAAGTTACCAATGACCTGGATCTGACCCTCCTTTGTCTGTGGGAAAAGCAAGCAAAACACTTAATGGATCACGGTGTTGTTCTGAATGGGCAGACTGTCGCTCAGAAGTGTCTTCTGTTCTACCCGCCACACAATACTGGGCTGTGTCACTCGGAACAGCCTTCAGAATGATAGGACCCTACAACAGGGGGAGGTTGAAGGCCTTGTGGCATTACTGTGTTATTCCAGAGACCAGGCAATGTTCTGGAGATCTGGTTTGAATCCCATCATGGCAGTTGGTAGAATTTGAATCCAATAAAAATCTGGAATTGAGAATCTAATGACGACCGCAAATCCATTGTCAATTGTCAGGAAAAACCCACCTGGTTCACTAATGTCCTTCAGGGAAGGACACTGCCATTCTTACCTGGTCTGGCCTACATGTGACTCTACACCCACAGCAAGATGGTTTACTCTTAACTGCCATCTGGGCAAGAAGGGATGGGTGATAAATGCTGGGCTAGCCAACAGCGCCCAAGTCCCATGCATGAATAAATAAAAAACACTGAGGTAGCCAGAATGGGTGGAATCTTTCTGTTCCACATGGAGATTTTAGATGGGTTAGGTAGTGTTGGGGTGAACCAGCCTCTTGGCATCTCCAGGAGCTGGAGAGAAGTTCAGCAATGCTCCTGGGTTAAAGAGGGTAGGTTCCATTCAGGTGCTCAGAAGTAAGAGTCCAGATGATCCCAGTGGGGACAGCTAAGTCACCCATGCCTAAAGTTGGCGTCTTAGCCGCTTGTGCACCTGCGCTGAGCTAAGAATGCAATCGTACAAAAGAAAACCTGCCCCTTTGGACATTCCTCCTGCTGTTAGGCCCAACTCTAAAAACCAACATTCCGCCCATCATGTCCATGCTGGCTCTTCGAAAAGGCCATCCAATCAATCCCACTCTTTCCCAATGTCTGTAAGTAATGATCCAAAATCCTTTGGAAAATTATGATAGAATTATTTCCACCTCCTGTGAAGCCTGTGATTATTGGCCGTAACATAAATCTCTCAATTCTGCTGGATTCTTCCCAGGTAGCCCAAGTCTGCCAGTCTCTGCACAAAGGGATCTGTGGAAGTGGACAGCGTTGGAGGGGATGGGTCAGGGAGCAATGTACGTCCATCTGCTCAAAATCACAGACTGCGTGGATTCAGAGATAGCTCTGGAATCCATATTATAGGAGGAATGTGCTAGTGCTGGACAGGGGGCAGAAGAGATTTACCAGGTTGTTGCCTGGGTGTCCATGGTAAAGGGGAGGCATTGGGGACTGGGGAATTGGAAGTCTTGGAGGAGGTGGAGGGTGTGGGTGGTGTCATGGACGTAGGTAGGGAGTTCCTGGACCAAGGGGTGGAAAATGGAGTTGAGATAGGTGGAGATAAGTTCGGTGGGGCAGGAGCAGGCGGAGACAATGGGTTGACCAGGGTAGTCAGGTTTATGGATTTTGGGAAGGAGATAGAAACGGGTGATGCAGGGTTGGGGAATGATGAGATTGAAGGCTGTGGGTGGGAGGTCAGCTGAGGGGATGAGGTTGTGGATGGTTTGGGAGATGATGATTTGGTGGTTGGGGGTGGGGTCATGATCAAGGGGACAGTAGGAGGAAGTGTCGGAGAGTTGGCGCCTGGCTTCGGCAATGTAGAGGTCAGTGTGCCATACCACAACTGGACCTCCCTTGTCAGCAGGTTTGATGGTGAGGGTGGGATTGGAGCCGAGAGAGCAGAGGGCTGCATGTTCTGTGGGGGAAGAGTTTGGAGTGGGCGAGAGGGGTGGAGAGGTTGAGGCGATTGATATCACAACAGCAGTTGGAGATGAAGGGGTCAAGGGAGAGTAGGAGGCCTTGGGGTGGTGTCAAGGAGGAGGGGGTGCCTTGGAGGTGGGAGAAGGGGTCATTAGAGGGAGGGTTAGGCTCATGATTAAAGAAGTAAGCGCAGACGTTGGAAAAACTGCTCAACATCCAAGCATGAGCTGTAATCTCCCAGTCACGAATCATTTCAACTCCCCCTCCCATTCCTGACACAGCATGTGCATCATGGGCCTCCTGCAGTGCCACAATGATGCCACGCGAAGGTTGCAGGAACAGCACATTATATTTCGCTTGGGAACTCTGCAGCCTAAATGGTATCAATGTGGACTTCACAAGCTTCAAAATCTCCCTCCCCCCTACCACATCCCAAAACCAGCCCAGCTCATCCCTGCCTCCCTAAAATGTCTTTCCTCCCACCAAGCCGTTCCTCCCACCTCAAGCCCCACCCCCATCTCCTATCTACTAAATTCATTCCGCCCCCTTGACCTGTCTGTCCTCCCCAGAGTGACCTATCACCTCCCTACCTCCCCACCTCCACTCACCTTTACTAGCTCCATCCCATGCCTCTTTGACCGGTCTGTCTCCTCTCCACCTATCTTCTCCTCTATCCCTCTTTGACCCACCTTTCCCCTCTCTCCCTATTTACTTCAGGACCACCTTCCTGTCCCCCATTTCTGAAGAAAGGTCTAGGCCCGAAACGTCAGCCTTCCTGCTCCTCTGACGCTGCTTGGCCAGCTGTGTTCATCCAGCTCCGCACCTTGGTATCTCTCGTTCGGATTTGGACACACGCCCTCTGGATTACCCGCTACGCCACACACCTTACCTGAGCTTGTCCAGCCATTTCGATGCCTGCATCCAGAAACTCGTCAAAATCTTCGCTGAATTTGCCGGACGCAGCGGCCAATTGCCTGCTCGTCCCTCGGGAGGCATGAACCACCTCCCCCGCTGACTGATTCAGACCCGCAGCAGCTTGGTTCAGTTCGCTCTGCGCCTCCTGAAAACTCTTGGTGCTCGGTGGCAACTGCGGCAGGGGCGAAAGAAGAAAAGATTAATAAGAAAACACAGAGAGACAGTCTCATCGATTCCCATTTGGGTATTTATAAACGTCAGCACGTGAAGTTCACACGCATTAAGAGATATAAACACAGACACAAGGGCACACACGTGTGAAGACACACACATACACACACATCCAGACACACATTCACATAAGAGGCACCCAGGAATAATGAGGTACGCATAATAAGACACACACGTGCATACGGACATACTTTTGCACACATACAAACGTACAGATATAATCTCTCTCTCTTTCACACACTCTCTCTCTCTCTCTCTAAAGGAAGCTCCAATCGCTCACACTTACATCTCAGTAAGGTTTCAGCAATGTGTTAACATCAGAAACACTGCAGTTTGTTTTGTAATCGCCAAAGGTGGAAATCAGATTAGGCTACACCATGTTCACAGACAGCGTGAGACTGCATTAGTCCCGTAGAGTAACAGGCAAACACTGTTGGAAAGCAATTGTACCAGGAATGGGAACCTGCTGAATTGGGTATTCACTGGGTTCGCACGGCAGTGTCAGGCCTGGGCAAGTCTTCTTCATGGATGAGGTGGGAGTTAATAAATATGGTTACTGACCAATGGGTAGGAGCAAGTCAGGAAATCCATGAAAAATAATGGGAATTTTTTCATTATTTTAATGAGGCCATGAGGGAGGTGTAATAAATTCAAGATTAATCTTATTTGGGTCTTCTTTTCACACATGACCGTGTGTGTGAAACATATGATACTTGTTCAGTAATACTATCCTTACACATCCCGTGATCATTCGGCACGATTCCAGGATAAGACAGCCCTGGCTGTATTCTTATAGCGAGGAGGAGGTGGACTTTATGGATGGGGATTGAGTGACGGGCTCTGGCACAGCCATCAGCGTCATCTCCAAGTCTTTGATTGTGGCTTGGATATTTTTTAAACAGAGAGAAAAGCAATCAAAGCTTACCGAGTCGACCAGCAGCTTTTTGCTGGATTCTCCAATGCTCTTAAGTGCCATGTCCACATCCTTCTGCCCTGGCAGACAGTTCACACAGTTGTTCAGCGAGTGAGAGACTGACTTAGCCACCTTTAGAAAAGGAAGGAACAACACTGACACACAATTGGAATTGTTTGACACACTGACTGCCTCAATCAGAGTTCAATTCAAAAGCCTGTTGCAGGACAGCGGTCAATGTTGCAGGACAGCGGTCAATGTTGAGGAGATGACCCTCTAAGTAGAAATTCAAAATTCCAGCTAACAGCACAGTGAGAGGTGTCACAGCCATTTGACATCATGTGAAGAAGCAGAACAACTTGAATTTGTATAGCACCTTTAATGTGACGAAACACTGACAGCAGCGATCATGAGGCGAACTAAACACTAAACTTGGCTTTTGGGAAAGCAGTGAGAAATTTTAACGATAACAAGTGAAGCTCAAAGAAAGAGAGAGAGGTCCAGCGACCGGGCGGGGCGGGGGTAGGTGTGGTGTGGTTAGGAGAGGGATTTCTAGCCACCCCATCCCCAGGCTCTAAAGTCAGGGCTACCAATGATTGAGCAGGGACGGTCAAGAGGCCAGAATTAGAGGAGTGCAGAGATGTCAAAGGATTGTAGGGCTGTCTAAACACATTTCTCAATTCAAGATCAGCGAGTTTAGGGAAATATTCTCAATTATTTTGAGTGCTGGAGATAGAATGTGGGGTTCTTCCCTTGATATCAGGAATAGTAAGTGTCTGAATAGACTGGAGAGAATCACAGATATGGGGTGAGAGTGGCAGGCTTTTCTTTACCCACATTGAGTCAAGCTGTACCTTGGAACACGTTATGCTAACGTTGTACTGCACCGTAACAGGGTCAGTTACACATAGTGTCCGCTAACTCGCATTCAGGAGAATGAACAGGTCAGTTTTATTTCAAAGGATGGTAAATGTGGCCTGGAGTAAGAAAATGTGCGTAAATCCACTCAGACCCTTTCTTAAGGCACAGCATAGGAAATTCTGAGCAGTCTTGATATGGTGGACAGGAGGTTATCCGAGTGGGCGAGCCCAAGACTTGGGGGGTGGGGGGGCACTCTCTTAAAATTAAAGACAGCTTTTCAAGACAGGAGTTACTTTTCTTTGAGAGGATTGTGTTATTTTGGAATTCTCTGCCTCAGGTGACGGTGGAGGTGGGGTCATTAAATATTTTTAAAGCGGGAGATGTCTGTAAGGCTGGGCAGAAATCGAAGATTCCAAGGGACAGATGGGAATGTGGAATTCTGAACTCAGGCAGACCAATCGGGATCTTATTGAATTACAGAGCAGGCTCAATGGGCTGAACGGCTTACTGTTGATTGGTATGTTTGTACAAAGTCCTCACATATACAGGTCGGATGAAAACTCGCTCGCCCTGAGACATTAACCCTCATGTGTGTGTGTGTCTCTCTCTCTCTCTCCCCCCGCCTCCAGAGATGCTACCAAACTGCTGAGTACTTCATTTATTCATATGGGGGATGTGGGCATTACTGGCTGGGCTGGCATTTATTGCCTGACCCTAGTTGCCCCTGAGAAGGTGGTGGTGAGCTGCCTTCTTGAACCGCTGGAGTCCTCTTGCTGTGGGTTGATCCACAATGCCATCAGGGAGGGAATTCCAGGATTCTGACCCAGCGACAGTGAAGGAACAGCAACTGATTTCCAAGAGTGGGTTGGAGGAGAACTGGAAGGTGGTGGTCTTTCCATGTATCAACAGCTGTTGTCCTTCTAGATGGAAGCAGTCATGGTGCTGCCTGAGGATCTTTGATGAATTTTTGCAGTGCACCTTGTAGATAGTACACACTGTTGCCACTGAGCATGGATGGTGAAGCGAGAGGATGCTTGTGGATGCAGTGCCAGTCGAGAGAGTTGCTTTGTCCTTGTCAAGCTTCTGGAGTTTTGTTGGAGCTGCACTCATCCAGACAAGTGGGGAGTATCCCTTCACACTCCTGAATTATGCCCTGTAGATGGTGAACAGGCTTTCGGAAGTTAATGTATTCTTATATTCCGGCCTGCTCTTGCAGCTAACTTGGCTACAAGGTGAATCCAACTCCGTGCTTCTGGCACTGTCTGCTTCTATTTCAGGTTTCTGCTGTACACTGTATTTTGCTTTTATATTCCTGTTTAGGGAGGTCTTACAATATTTATCTTACTCTAACCAGGGCTGATGATGTCATGTGCAGTCCTGAGAACGATCCTACCATCCTGGGATAAAGAAAACTGGGGCTGAAGATAAATCACCTCCAAATATAAAAAGGGGCAATTTTAATCCACTTCATTCAGTGGAATCTTCATTGCCCTTCTACCCAAATCTTTCAGATTGTTTCGGAAAGGCAGGCAGGCAGGCAGGCAGGCAGGCAGATTCTTCGCTTGCGAAGATCAGTTGGGAAGAGATTCATCAGCGATTTCGTTGGCACAACCATTGGTGGCTGTAGAGTCCTATCCTGGACCTGCAGATCCTGGGGCAGTGCGGGCAGGGGAATGCTCCGGACAGCGGGGCTTGAGATGAGGGCTCCTTCCTGCATTTCCGTCTGTCCTCTGCAGCTGCTCTCCTCGAATATTCGAACTGCTCCGTTGCTGTCCTAGTTTTCTTCCACCATGCGTCCCTGTCAGAGGCCAGCTTTTGCCATTCCGTTGAGGCGATGCCGGCCTGAGACAGCTGTTGCTTCAGTTAGTCCTTGTAGTGCTTGTGCAGGGCACCGCGGTTTCTTTTGGCGTCGCAGAGTTCCCCGAAGAACACTGTCTTGGGTATTCTGGTGTAGTCCATCCGCGATACGTGACCCGACCATCGAAGTTGCTTCAGGAGAAGGGTCGCTTCGATGCTGGGGAGCCTGGCCTTTTCCAGCATTTGGTTGTTAGAGACATGGCCCTGCCAGGTGATGCCCAATATAGAGCGCAGGCAACGTTGGTGGAATTGTTCCAGCAGCCGCATCTGTTTGCGATACAGAACCCAGGCCTTGGAGCCGTACAGCAGTGTGGTGATGACCGCTTCTTTGTCAGTAAGCAAACTGGCACCATCAGCAGAGCGCAAAGAGGCCTGAAGTTGGCGGGTCGGTCCATACATCGTATGCAGAGACTCATAAAAAGCTCTGGTGTTGCCAGTGTCTGCATACTGCTGTGTTTGTTCTGCCAGTTTTGACCACCAGTCGTTTTGCATCGTTCTGAGGTTGGCTTGCAGGGTACTGCATGCAGCTCTGTATTCTGCTTTAGCTGTTTTGTCGTCAGATCTGGAGAGCAAGGTCTGATGGGCAGAGCGTTTCTTCTGGAGGAGATTCTGTATCTCAGTGTCATTTTCGTCAAACCAGTCTCTGTTCCTCCTACAAGTGTATCCAGCCACCTGAACAGCTGTATCTCGCCATGCAGACTTCAGGTGATCCCATGTCTTTCCTGTGTTTCCATCTGTGACCGATGGGTCCTTGGATTTCAGTCTCTCCTCTACCTTGGACTGGAATTCGTCACGAAGATTGCGGAGCTTGCTTACGTGGATTTTCTTGGAATATGGTCCCCTCTTCTTTGTCACTGGCTTGACTACTAGTCTTACTTTCGTCTGTACCAGCCTATGGTCCGTGTAGTAGTCCGCACTCAGCATAGCCCTGGTCCGTCGGACGTCCGATCTATCCCTTTGGCGCACTAGGACGTGGTCCAGGAGGGGCCAATGTTTGGATTGGGGATGCTTCCAAGTCATCTTGAATCTTGCTTTCTGTTGGAACAGTGTGTTTGTGACCACCGGTCCGAGTTCTGTGCAGAGCTCCAGAAGCAGCCTCTCGTTCTCATTACAGCTTCCAATGCCATGTCGACCCAGGACTCCGGGCCATGCCTCTGAGTCGTTGCCCACCCTCGCACTGAAGTCGCCTAGGACGATGAGTCTGTCTTTCGCACTGACTTTCAGGAGGAGAGACTTGAGCTGGTCGTAGAAGGCTTCTCTAACTGCGGGCTCAGTTTGCAGTTTCGGAAAGAAAGGCTTAAAATTATAAATCACCTTTCACTCCTTCAGAGTGCCCAAAACTGCTTTAATACCAATTCTTTAAAATAGTGCCAGAGGATCTTTTAGAATTATAGAGTCCCTACAGTGCAGAAAGGGGCCATTTGGCCCATCAAATCTGTCTCAACACTCTAAATAGCATTCCACCCAGCTCCCAGCCCATCTCCACCATGGTGCATGGGGTTTTTATTAAGGCTAATCCATGTTGCCTGCACATTCCTGGACACTATGGACCAATTTAGGATGGCCAATCCACCTAAACTGCGCATCTTTGGACTGTGGGGCGAAACTGGAGCACCTGGAGGAAACCCACACAGACACAGGGAGACTGTGCAAAATCCACACAGACAGTCGCCCGAGGGTGGAATCGAATCCAGGTCCCTGGTGCTGTGAGGCAGCAGTGCTCACCACTGAGCCACCGTGCCACACGTTCAACTGAGAGGTTAGACGGGGTCTCAGCACAGCATCTCAACCAAAAGTCAGTACTTGAGGCAACGTCCCATTGCCCCTGGTCTGCGGCTGGGAAGGTCAGCTTGGAGTCGTCTTCAAGCCTCTGGTGCGGGACTTGAACACACAACCTCGAGACATCAGGAGGTGAGAGAGCTGCTCACTGAGCCACTGCTGACATCATGGCTTTTAGCCAGCACCAGGCCTTAGTGCATGCAGATAGGGGTTCCCTTCACAATCAGAGGAACGTGCTTGATCTGACTGACCTGTGCCAGCCTCTGCTGGCTCTCGGCATCCCCGGGTGAAGCCAGCGTGTGCTTGGCTTCCTGGATCAGCAGGGCAGATCCGTCCATCACATCCCGGGCTGTGTCCAACATGGAGTTCTGAGCCGGAGAGTTCTCAGTCGAAGCTGCCACACCACGGGCAGCCGATGCCAGTGTCTTGAGAGCTTGCGCTGTTTCCCGTGCGGCGATACCTGAGACCACAATCAAGAAGATCTGACTGAGCCGCTTTGACACAATAACAGAACCAAGGGAAAAGAAACAAGAGTATCTAATGCCAAATGGTTTCCTGCCTCGCTGTGGTTAACTAGGTCTAATCAATGGCCTAGTGGTATTATTGCTAATCTATTAGTCTGGAGAGTTGGGTAATGTTATGGATTCGAATCCTGTCATGGCAGATAATGGAATTTGTATCTAATAAAAATCTGGAATTAAGAGTTCAACAGTGACTGTGAAACTGTTCTCGATTGTTGTGTAAACTCATGTGGTTCACTGATGTCCTGCATCACCATTTAGTACGATAAGGGCTGATCTGACATTTCCCTTTCCCCCTAACTCTTGACTCCCTGACTGATCAAGAATCTATCTATCACAGCCTTAAACATATACAAGGACTCTGCCCCCAAAAGGTTTCTGTGGCAAGGAGTTCCAAACCCTCCAAGAGAAGAAATTCTATTCATCTTGGGCTTAAATTGGCACCCCTTCGTTGTGAGACAATGCCCTCTGGTCCTAGACTCTCCAATGTGGGGAAAATTTTTAAAAATTATTTTTTTAAAACAGTGTGGGGACAGGAACTTTGGCCCAATAAGTTCACACTGATCCTTGGGGCATCCCTCCTGGACTCATTCCCCCATAACCCACCAAATCTATACATCCTTGGGCACTACGAGGCAATTTAGCATGGCCAATCCACCCTAACCTGCGTATCTTTGGACTGTGGGAGGAAACCGGAGCACCCAGAGGAAAACCATGCAGACACGGGGAGAATGTGCAAACTCCACACAGACAGTCGTCCAAGGGTAGAATCGAACCCAAAGTCCCTGGCGCTGTGAGGCAGCAGCGCCAACCCCTGAGCTACCGTGCCACCCCATTTATCTCTTTCAGTTCAGCATTTACCCTGTCAAGCCCCTTAAGAATCCTACACATTCCAATGTGTTACTTGGGGTGACTGGGTGGACTTTGCAAATTCTCCCCATGTCCTCTCTCAGTCCAAAGGCATGTAGGTTAGGGTGGGTTGACCATGCTAAATTGCCCCGTAGGGACTAGGGATGTGCAGGCTTTTTGGGTTAGACATGGGGAATGTGGGGTTACAGGGGTTGGGTCAGGGTGGAATGCTGTATGGCGGGCTGGTGCTGACTCGATGGGCCAAGTGGCCTCTTTCTGCTCTGCAAAGATTCTACGATTCCATCAACACAATCTGAAACTTTGCTTGATGTGGCACAGGTGCAGAGGGAATTTAAAATAATCCATCAGAGCTGCAGATCACTGGAACCACCGGATGTGAGAAAGCCCCTAGCAGCCTGAGCTAGATTTATCACTACATTATTTCCTACTGGAAATACTTTCTGCTTCTGGTATGGTTCATACAATTGAGGCATCAATTCAGTTTTATTGCTGATCACTTGTCATGTTTTGCTTTCTGATTTCAAAAAGTCCTGACAAAAAATGAATTAGATCAGGAAGCATTAAATCAAGCCACAGAAATAATGAACACAGTAAAAAATGACTGGACTCCAACTTGGAAAGACTGCTCCCTGAGAGAGAGAGACTGAGTCTATATTTAAAGTATTCTTTTGTAACGCAGGAAAGGAAGCAGCAATTCTAGCCAGAGTAAGTTCTGTGATCAGTAATAATAAACTACAAGAACAGTATAAACATGATAATTAGTACATCACACATTTTAAAGATGGTTTGACAGAAATTTACAAGGACAGTGAGAATAATTCACCAGCTCACCATCATATAGTCAGGGTTGCCATCAGAGAATGCAGGATCAATGCAGTGTGGAGCTGCAGGAACACAGCTGGTCAGGCAGCATCAGAGGAACAGGTAGAAGGGACCTGACCCGTAACGTCGACTTTCCTGTTCCTCTGATGCTGCCTGGCTTGCTGTGTTCCTCCAGCTCCACACTGCGTTATCCAGCATCAGCAGTTCTTGCAATCTCTCAGCTCAGAGAGTTCACCACCAGAGGCAAACATAAGGTCAGTGTTAATTAAACACAGCTCCTTAGCGTGGCCTCCATCCCCACCTGTTTCGCTTCAGATCAGGGCCTAGGGCATAACTTTTCACCTTCCCTTGCTCAGCTGCTTAAATCAGAAAAGCAAAAACGTTTCAATAATTAGTGCTGCCTCTTCTTTTTAAATAGGTCAGCTCTATTAATTATTGATTTAAACAATCGATTTGATGCTTTGGACATTTTTTTAAATGAAATTCCACAGTGTACTGTAGGGCCACACCTGCCCTAATTCAGAGAAGGGCAGCAGGCTGGCTCAGTAGTTAGCCCTATTACCTCACAGTGCCAGGGGCCACGTTTGATTCCACCCTCGGGTGACTGTCTGTGTGGAGTTTGCACATTCCACCTGTGTCTGTGTGGGGTTGTCCCGGGTGCTGCAATCTCCCCCCAAGAGATTTGCAGGCCAGGTGGATTGGGCATGAGAAACGCAAGGGGATGGTCTTCAGAGCAGCGATATGGGCTGAACGGCCTGCTTCCGCACTGTAGGGATTCTATGAAAAGCTACAATGGGTCCACCACCATTCTCAGTTCAAAAAGGTTGCAGAACTTGTTGTTTGATTTACTCTACTCCATCATTCGCTTCAGGATCCTGTCCTTCACTTCCTCATTCATAAACAGCCCACCAGATATGCATCAGAGATAATGGGAACTGCAGATGCTGGAGAATCCAAGATAATAAAGTGTGAAGCTGGATGAACACAGCAGGCCAAGCAACATCTCAGGGACACAAAAGCTGACGTTTCGGGCCTAGACCCTTGATGCAGGGCCTAGGCCCAAAACGTCAGCTTTTGTGCTCCTGAGATGCTGCTTGGCCTGCTGTGTTCATCCAGCTTCACACTTTGTTACCACTGGATATGCACACTTTTTACTCTTTACACTCCTTTTTTCTTTAATTTATGGGATATGGTCATCATTGGCTGGACCACCATTTATTGTCCATCTTTAATAGCCCAGAGGGTAGTTTAGACATAACCGAACTGCTGTGCATTTGGACTTGCACATAGGGCAGACTGGCCCAGAACGACAGATTTCCTTCCCTAAAGGGCATTAGGCAACTCGGCGGTTTTTCCAACAATTGACAGCAGTTTCATCATTAGACTCTTAATTCTACATATTTATCAAATTCAAATTCCACCATCTGCTACGGTGGGATTCGAACCCCGCTCCCCGGAACATTAGCTGAATTAACAGTCAAGCAATAATACCACTGGGCCATCATCTTCAGGGAGGCAACGGCAATATCAAAAAAATGGTATGAATACAAATATGCTTGATGATTGATTATCTGATGATCGATAAATAACATGCCAATGCAGCATACAGGAAAGGAACAATTTAAACTGTCAGGGTCTCCCTCTTGCAGGTAGTGGATAGAAATTGGACTCATTTAAAAAACAATTATGCATCGCATGGCAGGAGCCCTAGCTCAGTGAGAGCCATTCCATTGTTACCATGGAGACTAATCTCACCACAGTCAGCACAGCAGTTAACATCCTACAGTACCGCTATAATTCTGAGAAACTGCAGCTTGTGCATGGACATCAGAGGTAGTCAAGTGTTATTCTCTGTCCGATCACACCTAGCAATGTCCTGACGATAAACAGGATTGTAAGCACGCAATGTCACTCTGCAAAGTTCCTAGTAAGGCTCTCAAGGTCTCCTGCTGAAAATTCAATTGGGTTCCTCGTAACAGTTTAGAAGTCAAGGTTCAGAGGTCAGCAGTAGAGGCTTCAGCATGTGTATACAGTCAGGTCTGCTACAACATCTGTTCTGGCAACACAAATCGGTTATAACATGACTGGCAAATAGGGGAACACTCTGTCTAAAACGTGAACTTCTGTTGGCTATAACACAATTCCATTGGTGTGTGGAGGAGAGTGTGTCAACATCAAATGAAGATTTTGTGGACTTGGTTTTGGATATGACCAATGTTAGCACCAAAAGAGTGGGCATTAACAACGGAGCAACCTCAAAACCTCTTCCTCCATCGAGGCATCATGACAAATTTTCAAAATAAGGTGTTAAATTTACTCTTATTTCATTTTTAGATATGAACTAAACATTTACTCAAACTGAGATTTCCTTTGTGTTAGGCTTTTGAGTGATTTTGAGTAATATTTTTTGGTGGACGGCCCTGAACTCCACGTTTCCCACAGTAGTGTGATGCATAGTGCAATGTTCTGCAGAAACGCAAATATCTCATCATAGTAGATCCAACCGTACCTCAAAAACCTGTTTTACACTGAACTGTACCCACCTGTACCGTGTGTTTTACACTGAACTGTACCCACCTATACAGTGTTTTACACTATACTGTACCCGCCTGTACAGTGTGTCTTACACTGAACTGTACCCGCCTGTACAGTGTCTTACACTGAACTGTACCCACCTATACAGTGTTTTACACTATACTGTACCCGCCTGTACAGTGTGTCTTACACTGAACTGTACCCGCCTGTACAGTGTGTCTTACACTGAACTGTACCCGCCTGTACAGTGTTTTACACTGAACTGTACCCGCCTGTACAGAGTTTTACACTATACTGTACCTACTGAATAGTGTGTTTTACATCGCATTGCACCCACTTATACAGTGTCTTATACACCATACTGCACCCGCCTGTACCGTGTATCTTACACTGAACTGTACCTGCCTGTACAGTGTGTCTTACACTGAACTGTACCCGCCTGTACCGTGTGTTTTACACTGAACTGTACCCACCTATACAGTGTTTTACACTATACTGTACCTGCCTGTACAGTGTGTCTTGCACTGAACTGTACCCGCCTGTACAGTGTGTCTTGCACTGAACTGTACCCGCCTGTACAGTGTGTTTTTCACTGAACTGTACCCGCCTGTACAGTGTGTCTTACACTGAACTGTACCCGCCTGTACAGTGCGCCTTACAGTGAACTGTACCCGCCTGTACAGTGTCTTACAGTGAACTGTACCCGCCTGTACAGTGTGTCTTACAGTGAACTGTACCCGCCTGTACAGTGTGTCTTACACTGAACTGTACCCGCCTGTACAGTGTGTCTTACACTGAACTGTACCTGCCTGTACAGTGTGTCTTACACTGAACTGTACCTGCCTGTACAGTGTGCCTTGCACTGAACTGTACCCGCCTGTACAGTGTGTTTTACACTGAACTGTACCCACCTGTATAATGTTCATTGCCTTGAGCTGCACAAGTGAGGAGCTGTGCCATTGAAGAGCCAACAGCCTTGGATGTACTTCCCAGATCCTGTGCACATTTCTCCAGCTGGAAAAACAGGAAGGCAAGAATTCTTCACATGAAGGGCAATGAGTTTTGACAATCCCTCACCTGAAGGCCTGTGGCGGCTCATGGAGTTCATTCATGACAGTAATTGACAGATTTGCAGATGTTAAAGGATACCCAGAACATGGGAAGGAGGAGGGAAAAAAGTACTGAGGAAGATGAATGGCTGGGCAGATTTGATGGACCAAATGACACAGGCCTCTTCGTGTTGCCAGTGTTCCTGAACAAATTGCCTCATATGCCATTAGGCCCTTACTCAGAAGCTTAACCTTTGGAGTTCCACTGATGGTGGGCAGCACAGAGGTTAGCATGTCTGTCTCACAGCGCCAGGGACCCGGGTTCGATTCCAGCCTCGGGTGACTGTCTGTGTGGAGTTTGCACGTTCTCCCTGTGTCTATGGGGGTTTCCCCCGAGTGCTCTGGTTTCCTCCCACAGTCCAAAGATGTGCAGGTTAGGTGAATTAGCCATGCTAAATTTTCCATAACGTTCAGGGATGTGTAGATTATGTAGGATGCTGATGGGGTTGGTGTGGAATTGTTGGGCTGAAGGGCCTGTTTCCACACAGTAGGGATCCTATTATGATTCTTCTATGATCCAAACAAAGAAAAGCTGCTCGCTATGATCTAGTAACTCAGTGAATACTCATGAACAGAATCACCTCCACCACACCGAGACTGTTCAATCATTTCTAGATAATTGATATCTTGGTCTGACCGTCAATAGCAGCAAGTGTCATGACCCATGAGACATCAGCTGGACCCTGGTGGTCACAGTGGCTAAAGGCAATTGCTAAGCACATCTCGTACCATCTGATCAACTCAGTTGGCTGAAATTCTGTGAATGGATAAAGTAAGATGTTCCACCACAGGAGAGACACTGGAAATCGACCCAACTCGGTTTATGTCTAATGCTGGGGGAAGCGGTAAATCTTAATTTCAGTGCTGCTCAGAATTAAATCAATGGCATCATCACAAAACCAAGCAAGTTCAGTTCAGTTCAGTGACAAGGTGCATGTGAGACTGTGCACTAGTCTCAATTCATGGAGGTGGGAAATGTAGGGGGAGCCATCTCACAGTTTAACCTTCTTCAGACTTCGGGGACCTTTTTTGAGAACAAGTGGTATTGACTTAATAAGGCCTTACTGATGTTTAATAGCAAACACAGCACTCTGTCATGTGGCTGAAACAGACTGTAAATATCTTCTGGTTATGCGATCAGGTTTGTACCTAAGAACTTGGACCAGGAGTAGGCCATTCAGCCCCATGAGTCCGCTGCATCATTTGATACGATCATGGTTGATCTCATCTCGGCCTCAACTCTATTTTCCTGCCCACTCTCCACAAACCTTCAACCCATTGCTAATTAAAAAATCTGTCTCTCTCCTTCTTAAATGTCCCAGCATCCACCACATTCTGGGGTAGTGAATTCCACAGTTTCAAGACTCTTTGAGAGAAATAATTCCTCACCTCTGTCTTAAATCTGCTACCCTTTATCCTAAAACAATGACGTCTCATTCTAGATCACCCCATGTAAGGAAACATCCTTTCTTCATCTACTCTGCCAATCCCATTTAACATCCTATTTAGTACCTTAATTAGACTTCCTCACATTCTTCTAAACTTCAGAGAGTATAGGGCTAAACTGCTCAACCTCTCTTCGTAAGATAAACCCCTCATTTCTGGAATCAATCCAGTGAATCTCCTTTGATCTGCCTCCAGTATAAAAATCGAACAAACTGTTGGGAGTTTTCGATAGGCCTCCAAATAGTTCCAGATATGTAGAGGAAAGGATAGCAAAGATGATTCTCAATAGGAGTGAGAGAGACAGGGTAGTTGTCACGGGGGACTTCAACTTTCCAAATATTGACTGGGAAGACTATAGTTCAAGTACTATAGATGGGTCAGTTTTTGTCCAGTGTGTGCAGGAGGGCTTCCTGACACAGTATGTAGACAGGCCAACAAGGTGCGAAGCCACATTAGATTTGGCACTGGGTAATGAGCCTGGCCAGGTGTTAGATTTGGAAGTAGGTGAGCACTTTGGTGATAGCGATCACAATTCTGTGATGTTCACTTTAGTGATGGAAAGGGATAGGTGTATACCACTGGGCAAGAGTTGTAGCTGGGGGAAAGGCAATTACAATGACATTAGGGAGCATAGGATGGGGAAGGAAACTGCAGGGGATGGGCACATTAGAAATGTGGAGCTTATTCAATGAAAAGCTCCTGTGTGTCCTAGATAAGTATGTACCAGTCAGGCAGGGAGGAAGCTGTAGAGTGCGGGAGCCGTGGTTGACCAAGGAAGTGGAATCTCTGGTCAAGAGGAAGAAGAAGGCTTCTGTTAGGATGACATGTGAAGGCTCAGTTAGGGTGCTTGAGGGTTACAAGGTAGCCAGGAAAGACCTAAAGAGAGAGCTCAGAAGAGCCAGGAGGAGACATTAGACATTGTTGGCAGACAGGAACATGGTAAACCCTAAGGCTTTCTATCGGTATTTAAGGAATAAAAGAATGACGTAAGATTAGGGCCAATCAAGGATAGTAGTGGGAAGTTGTGTGTGGAGTCAGAGGAGATAGGGGAAGCACTAAATGAATATTTTTCGACAGTATTCACTCTAGAAAATGATAATGTTGTCGAGGAGAATACTGAGATACAGGTTACTAGACTAGGTAGGGTTGAGGTTCACAAGGAAGAGGTATTAGAAATCCTACAGAGGGTGAAGATAGATAAGTCTCCTGGGCCGGATGGGATTTATTCTCGGATCCTCTGGGAAGCCAGGGAGGAGATTGCCGAGCCTTTGGTATTGATCTTTAACTCGTCATTGTCTACAAGGAACAGTGCCAGAAGACTGGAGGATAGCAAATGTGGTTCCCCTGTTCAAGAGGGGGATTAGAGACAACCCTGGTAATTATAGACCAGTGAGCCTTACTTCAGTTGTTAGTAAAGTGTTGGAAAAGGTTACAAGAGATAGGATTTATAATCATCTAGAAAAGAATAATTTGATTGGGGATAGTCAGCACGGTTTTGTGAAGGGTAGGTCGTGCCTCACAAACCTTATTGAGTTCTTTGAGAAGGTGACCAAACAGATGAGAGTAAACCGGTTGATGTGGTGTATATGGATTTCAGCAAGGCGTTCGATAAGGTTCCCCACAGTAGGCCATTGTACAAAATGCGGAGGAATGGGATTGTGGGAGATATAGCAGTTTGGAGCAGAAATTGGCTTGCTGTAAGAAGACAGAGGGTGGTGGTTGATGGGAAATGTTCATCCTGGAGACCAGTTACTAGTGGTGTACCGCAAGGGTCAGTGTTGGGTCCACTGCTGTTTGTCATTTTTATAAACTACCTGGATGAGGGTGTAGAAGGATGGGTTAGTAAATTTGCAGACGACACTAAGGTCGGTGGAGTTGTGGATAGTGACGAAGGATGTTGTCGGTTACAGAGAGACATAGATAAGCTGCAGAGCTGGGCTGAGAGGTGGCAAATGGAGTTTAATGCAGGCAAGTGTGAGGTGATGCACTTTGGTAGGAGTAACCAGAAGGCAAAGTACTGGGCTAATGGCAAGATTCTTGGTAGTGTAGATGAGCAGAGAGATCTCGGTGTCCATGTACACAGATCCTTGAAAGTTGCCACCCACGTTGACAGGGCTGTTAAGAAGGCATACAGTGTTTTAGCTTTTATTAATAAAGGGATCGAGTTCCGGGACCAAGAGGTTATGCTGCAGCTGTACAAAACTCTGGTGTGGCCGCACTTGGAGTATTGCGTACAGTTCTGGTCACCGCATTATAAGAAGGATGTGGAAGCTTTGGAAAGGGTGCAGATGAGATTTACTAGGATGTTGCCTGGTATGGAGGGAAAGGTCTTACGAGGAAAGGCTGAGGGACTTGAGGCTGTTTTCGTTAGAGAGAAGAAGGCTGAGAGGTGACTTAATTGAAACATATAAGATAATCAGAGGGTTAGATAGGGTGGATAGGGAGAGCCTTTTTCCTAGGATGGTGACGGCGAGCACGAGGGGGCACAGCTTTAAATTGAGGGGTGAAAGATATAGGACAGATGTCAGAGGTAGTTTCTTTACTCAGAGAGTAGTAAGGGAATGGAACGCTTTGCCTGCAACGGTAGTAGATTCGCCAACTTTAGGTACATTTAAGTCATCATTGGACAAGCATATGGACGCACATGGAATAGTGTAGGTTAGATGGGCTTGAGATCGGTATGACAGGTTGGCACAACATCGAGGGCCGAAGGGCCTGTGCTGTGCTGTAATGTTCTATGTTCTTTGCAGATGCTGAAAATCAGAAACAAAAACAGCAACTGCTGGAAAAACTCAGCACGTCTGATTAGATTCGATTCCCTACAGTGTGGAAACAGGCCCTTCGGCCCAACAAGTCCACACCGCCCCTTGAAACATCCCACCCAGACCCACCCCCCTATAACCCACACAGCCCTGAACACTACAGGCAATTTCTCATGGCTAATCCACCTAGCCTGCAAAATCTTTGGACTGTGGGAAGAAACGCGGAGCACCCGGACGAAACCCAAGCAGACACGGGGAGAATGTGCAAACTCCACACAGACAGCCTCCTGAGGCTGGAATCGAACCCAGGCCCCTGGTGCTGTGAGGCTGCAGTGCGGCAGCAGGTGTGGAGAGAAATCACAGTTAACATTTCAGGTCCAGTGGCCCTTCCTGAGAACTGATGTTAGGTAGGAAGAAGTTGGTTTTTATGTAGATGGTAGAGTCGGGGAAGGGGCAAATACGAAGTAAATGATAGGTGACCTAAACAGTGAGAACACTTGGACAGACAAAGGAGTGGATAATGATTAGTCTGGGAAAATAAATACCTGTGATTGAGGATAATTAGTGGCTAACAATGGGTTCTGTGTAATAGCAGACTATGTGACAACAAGGACTAGCGTGTGGGGCTTGGGGTAAGGACATGGGAAAAGCTCAAGCCCTCAAGTTGATGAACGCAACATTGAGTCCAGATGGCTGCGGGGTTCCCAAGTGGAAGGTGAGGTGCTGCTCTTCCGGCTTGTGCTAAGCTTTGCTGGAGCACTGCAGCAAGCCTAAGATGTTGGGCCAGGGAACAGGGTGGTGTGTTGGAAGTGGCAGAAAACTGGAAGCTCAGGGTCTCTTTTGCGGACAGAACATAGGTGTTCTGCAAAGTGATCACCCAGTCTACACTTTGTTTCCCCAGTGTAGAAGTGCCCACACTGTGGGCAGCAAAAGCAGTAGACTAGATTGAGGTAAATCACTGCTTACCGGGAAGACATGTTTGTTTGTTATCAGCTGGTTAAAGTATAGACTCATATAAGTACACAACACGGAAACAGGCCCTTCTGTCCACCTCGTCCATGCTGACCAGATATCCTATATTAATCCAAGATAACAAAGTGTGGAGCTGGATGAACACAGCAGGCCAAGCAGCATCTTGGGAGCACAAAAGCTGACGTTTCGGGCCTAGACTCAGCATCTGCAGTTTCCATTATCTCTGATCCTATATTAATCCAGTCCCATTTGCCAGCATTTGGCCCATATCCCTCTAAACCCTTGCTATTCATGTACCCGTCCAGATGCCTTTTAAATGTTGTAATTGTACCAGCCTCCACCACTTCCTCTGGCAGCTCATTCCACACACACACACCATCTTCTGTGTGAACAAAATGGTCCCTTCAGTCCCTTTTAAATCTTTCCCCTCTTACCTTAAACCTGTACTCTATAGTTTTGAACTTGCCCACCCTGGGGTAAAGATCTTGCCTATTTACCCTATCCACGCCCCCTATGATTTTATAAACCTCTATTAAGTCACCCCTCAGCCTCCAACGCTCCAGGGAAAATAGCCCCAGTCTATTTAGCCTCTCCCTGTAGCACAAACCCTGCAACCCTGGCAACATCTTTGTTTACAACAGAAGTTGCTGAAAAAGCTCAGCAGATCTGGCAACACCTGTGAAGAGAAAATCAGAGTTAACATTTCGGGTCCAGTGGCCCTTCCTCAGAACTTTTCCAGCAACTTCTGTTTCTGTTTTCTGAACTCTTTCTAGTTTCACATAGGAGGGAGATAGAATTGTACGCAGTGTTCCAAAAGTGGCTGAACCAATGTTCCGTACAGCCTCAACATGACGTCCCAGCTCCCATACTCAATGCACTGACCAATAAAGGCAAGCATATCAAACGCCTTCTTCACTACCCTGACTACCTGGGTTTCTACTTTCAGGGGACTGTGAACCTGCAGCCCAAGGTTTCTTTGTTCAGCAACACTCCCCAGGACCTTACCACTAAGTGTATAAGTCCTGCCCTGATATGCCTTTCCAAAATGCAGCTAACTGGAAAGTTGCAATTTCATTCACCAATTCCAGTTGCTGCTTTGGTCTAATCCCCCAAACATGAAGCCTGGAGACGCTCTGGGCTCGTAATTTCCCTTGTTCATAAATGCCACTGCTGTAACTTCGACAACAATCTTGTAACAGCGACAACCCCCATTGGCGCAATGGGTGAGGTACAAAACATAGAATCCCTGCAGTGTGGAAACAGGCCATTCAGCCCGACAAGTCCACACACCGATCCTCCAAAGAGTATCCCCAACCAGATCCATCCCCCTACCTATCCCTGTAACCCCGCATTTTCCATGGCCCAGCTACCTAGCCTACACATCTTTAGACTGTGGGAGGAAACCAGAGCACTCAATTATGCTCCAGCATCTTGGAATGAAATTGATTCTTACTCACAAGGAGAACTTGTGTGTGGAGTCTTTGAATGCGGGGAGGACGAGGCATCGCACAGTTCTCACTGGCCAGGAAACTCTCCTCCTTTTACCACCCACAATGGAACCTGATTAAATAAACAAAGGCCCTGCCATGTTCAATCCCTATTCTCCACACTAACTCAATTTTTTAAAATAGATTCCAACGGTCAACGGTGGCAATCTTCACTCAAAACGACAAGACTGATTTGTGAAAGAGCTCATCTTACCGTCTCCCCTGGCAACGGCTTCAGTTGTCCGTCGGCTGCTGCCATCTTGGCATCCTGTAGTTCATTCCTCAGAGTCTGCACCGACTGCAGGGCGGAGTCAATTTCCATGGGCCCACATGTCTCATGAGCCTGAATTGGAGAAAGTCGGGCATTACCGGGGCTGGTTCACCTCTCAAGATCGGTTTGCTCCATGTTTTTGTTTTGGCCCAAAATGCTGGGCCTCTCCGGTAACAACCCCCGATAGCAGCCTCAGTCAGAGCTGCCCGGAGATGGGGTGGGGGTGGGGGGGGAGGGGGCGAAGGTGAGCACCGCGACCATCACTGACCTTTTGCACTGACGTTCGGAGCTCAGCCAGGCTCGTGGCAAGGTTCTTAGCGCATTGGCCAAGCTGCATGGCAGCGGCCTGGTCAGCGACTGTGGGCACGGCAGCCTTAGCGGAGGAGACCATCTTGCTTCCAGGCTGCAGAGACAACAACGACAAGGTTAAGCAGAAAGACTCATACTTACATGGCGCCTTTCGCAACCTCGGGGTGTCATCATAGGATCACAGAACCCCTAACAGTGTGCAAACAGGCCCTTCGGCACGACAAGTCCACACCGACCCATTCCCCGCTATAGCTCACCTCATGTCCAAAGTGCTTTTTTTAAACAAGAAACGAAGCACCTCTGAAGAACGCTCATTGCTGCGGTTAAACAACAAAAAAGGCTGCTAATAAATGCACAGCACAATCCCACAATCAATGCGTCGACATTGGCCGGATTTTCAACGATGGTATTAACAGCAACCTGGCCAAGTTACTCCTGCTGTTCTTTGAAATCAGTACAAAGGATGTATTAAATTCACCCACAAGTTTCATTAGGCCTTAACTGCTTCAGTACCGACCTTCTGACAGTGCGGCACTCCCTCAGTGCTAACCCTTCGACAGTGCAGCGCTCCCTCAGCACCGACCTTCCGACAGCGCGGCACTCCCTCAGTACTGACGCTCAGACAGTGCTGCACTCCCTCAGTACTGACCCTCCAACAGTGCAGCGCTCCCTCAGCACCGACCTTCCGACAGCGCGGCACTCCCTCAGTACTGACGCTCAGACAGTGCTGCACTCCCTCAGTACTGACCCTCCAACAGTGCAGCACTCCCTCAGTACTGACCCTCCGACAGTACGGCACTCCCTCAGCACCGAACTTCCGACAGTACCCACTCCCTCAGTACTGACCCTCCGACAGTGCGGCACTCCCTCAGCACCGAACTTCCGACAGTGCCCACTCCCTCAGTACTGACCCTCCGACAGTACGGCACTCCCTCAGCACCGAACTTCCGACAGTGCCCACTCCCTCAGTACTGACCCTCCGACAGTGCGGCACTCCCTCAGTACTGACCCTCCGACAGTGCCCACTCCCTCAGTACTGACCCTCCGACAGTGCGGCACTCCCTCAGTACTGACCCTCTGACAGTGCGGCACTCCCTCAGTGCTAACCCTTCGACAGCGCGGCCCTCCCTCAGGACTGACCCTCCGACAGTGCCCACTCCCTCAGTACTGACCCTTAGACAGTGCAGCACTCCCTCAGCACTAACTCTTCGACAGTGCGGCACTCCCTCTGTACTGACCCTGTGACAGTGCGGCAACCCTCAGTACTGACCATGTGACAGTGCTGCACTCCATCTGCACCGACCCTCCGACAGTGGGGCACTCCCTCAGTACTGCCCCTCCGACAGTGGGGCACTCCCTCAGTACTGACCCTCCGACAGTGGGGCACTCCCTCAGCACTGACCCTCCGACAGTGCGGCACTCCCTCAGTACTGCCCCTCCAACAGTGCGGCACTCCCTCAGTACTGACCCTCCAACAGTGCAATGCTCCCTTAGTTCTGACCCCCGACAGTGCAATGGGCCATCAGTACTGACCCTTCGACAGTGCGGAGCTCCCTCAGTACTGACCCTTCGACAGTGCGGAGCTCCCTCAGCACCGACCCTCCGACAGTGCGGCACTACCTTAGTACTGACCCTTCGACAGTGTGACACTCCCTTAGTACTGACCCTTCGACAGCGCAGCACTCCCTCAGTACTGACCCTCCGACAGTGCGGCACTCCCTCATCACTGACCCTCCGACAGTGCGGCACTCCCTTAGTACTGGCCCTCTGACAGTGCGGCACTCCCTCAGTACTGATCCTCCAACAGTGCCATGCTCCCTCAATACTGACTCTCAGACAGTGCGATGGTCCCTCAATACTGACTCTCAGACAGTGCGATGGTCCCTCAATACTGACCCTCAGACAGTGCAGAGCTCCCTCAGTACTGACCCTCAGACAGTGCGGAGCTCCCTCAGTACTGACCCTCAGACAGTGCGGAGCTCACTCAGTACTGACTCTCAGACAGTGCGGAGCTCCCTCAGTACTGACCACGACAGTGATGCACTCCCTCAGCACCAACCCTCCAACAGAGCGGCACTCCCTCAGTACTGGCCCTCCAACAGTGCGGCACTCCCTCAGTACTGATCCTCCAACAGTGCCGTGCTCCCTCAATACTGACTCTCAGACAGTGCGATGGTCCCTCAATACTGACCCTCAGACAGTGCAGAGCTCCCTCAGTACTGACCCTCAGACAGTGCGGAGCTCACTCAGTACTGACGATGACAGTGATGCACTCCCTCAGCACCAACCCTCCAACAGAGCGGCACTCCTTCAGTACTGGCCCTCTGACAGTGCGGCACTCCCTCAGTACTGACGATGACAGTGATGCACTCCCTCAGCACCAACCCTCCAACAGAGCGGCACTCCTTCAGTACTGGCCCTCTGACAGTGCGGCACTCCCTCAGTACTGACCGTGACAGTGATGCACTCCCTCAGCACCGACCCTCCGATAGTGCGGCACTCCCTCAGTACTGACCCGCCAACAGTGCCGTGCTCCCTCAATACTGACTCTCAAACAGTGCGATGGTCCCTCAATACTGACCCTCTGACAGTGCAGCAATCCAACAGTACTGACCCTCCAACAGTGCATTGGTCCTTTAGTACTGACCCTCCAACAGTGCAATGGACCCTGAGTACTGACCCTCAGACAGCACGGAGCTCCATCACCTCTGAAAGTGCAACACTCCCTCGGTACTGGCCCTCAGACAGTGTGGCGCTGCCTCAGTACTGACCTTTAGAGAGTGCAGCACTCCCTGAATATTGATCTCCTGACAATGCTACGCTCCCTGAGTACTGACCCTCAAGACAGTGCAAGACAATCCCTCAGTATTATACTGAGAATGTCAGTCTGGTTCGAGTCTCTGCAATCTGGTTTGAACCCACATCGTTCTAACTCAGAGGGTGGAATGCTAGCCACTGAGACACCATCGAAACATAAATATATCAGCTTTCAAACTTAGAAATTAAACTTTCCATCTTGTTTGCAGCAGGGGCTGTGGAAAGCATACCAAATCTCAGAATACTGCCCACAAATGGTTTAAGACTTTCAGAGATACCACAGGACATCTATTATTTAAACCTCCGAAATGTCTATCCGTCTATTTGCTTGTACTGCTCCACAACATAATTAGAATGGAGTTTATTTGCAAAGCATCAGCTTAACAACACAATTAGATAGATTGCACTGTGAAACAAATCAGATTGGGTACCAACACTACACCATCATACAAATATTCAAATCTAGATAAATGTTCCATAAAAACAAAGCCTTTGATTGGTGTTCAGTGATTGCTGCCTAATTTATTGCATAGCTATCGAACACAATTATGTGGAAGAGTTTATTGTAGGCTGGGGGAGAAGGGAAATCTGGATTCGGAACAGATCGTTCAGCCAGGTTCAACGTGACGTGGGAAGGTTTTTGAAGCATAGACATTAGCTGATCAGACATTAACTCTCCTCGGGGATTGATGAGCTCAGTTGGTTGGAGAGCTGGTCTGTGAGGCACTGTGAAGCCAATTGCGTGGATTCAATTCTCACTCCTGCTGAGGTCACTGTGAAGGTCCCAGCTTTCAGTCTCTCCCCTCGCCCGAGGTGTGGTGCCCCTTTGGGTAAACTGACCACCATTTGTTTCCCTCTTTGCCACTAATGAGGGGGCAGCTGGTGAGGCTAAGATGGCATTTAATTTTCACTTCATGCCCTCACTCTGTCAACAGCGCCTTCCCAAGCTGTGACCTCCACCGTTGAGAAGGCTGAAGGGGCCTGATGGATGGGAACACAAGCAAGCCGCTCTCGAAGCCACAAACCATTGTGACTTTGCAACTATTTTATCATTACTTCAGTACCGCTGGATCAAAAATCCAGGGCCTCCTCCCTAACAGCACTGTTCTTGTCCAGGCACCAGATGAACTGTAATGGTTTAAGACTAAAGCTCACCACCACCTTCTGAAGGTCAACTGGGGAATAAATACTGGCCAATTCAATGACATCCACATCCCACAAAAGGTATTTAAAAAACCCCTATCCCCAAAACTTCTCTCATTATCTCCAGCATGCAACTTCCCACAGAATTCCACTGTTCAGCAGGAGGAGGATTCATACTTTCAGTTGTTGAAGGAAAGGGGTTTAGGAGGCGGGGGCATGGTGTGTGGGTAGGGGAGTGGTTGTGAAGGGATGAGGGATCCCTGGAGCAAGGCTTTGTGAACATTGGTGACAATCCCACATGCAACTGGATTAATCCCAACAGGATGTAGAGGTGCTGGTGTTGGACTGGGATGGACAAGGTCAGAAGTCATACGACACCAGGTTATAGTCCAAAAGGTTTATTTGAAACTTTCAGAGCGCAGCTCCCTCGTCAGTTGAAGTGAGAGGGAACACACAGAACACAGGACCTATAGGCAGAGAGACCAAAGGATCACATAAATAGTGCAGTGGATTGTTAAATAATAAGCCTCTGCAGGTGATCCAAAGTGTTAGATGGTCTAAGTGTCAACAGCTGAATAACAAGCAAAGGGATGGCTTAAAATCCAATTAAATGAGGCAAAGAGATAATTACAAAACAATTAAAAGTAAGGAGGTGCTGGAGACAAACCAAAACGACCAGAATAACATGATAGGTATAAGAGTTGTGCACCTCCTCAGAAGACAGACACAGGATAGAGTACCCTTCATCATCCAGTGCTTCACTGGGGTGGAGAGACTGTGCCACGTTCCTCATAGCCTACAAAATGTCATCAGTGACGACAAGCATCTCGCCAAGATCATCCCTACACCTCCACTTCTTGCCTTCAACCAACTGCCAAACCTTAGTCGATCATTCGCAGCAAACTACCCAGCCTTCAGGACAACATCGACTACAACACCATACAACGCTGCAAAGTATGAATCCTCCTCCTGCTGAACAGTGGAATTCTGTGGCAAGTTACATGCTGGAGATAATGAGAGAAGTTTTGGGGATAGGGGTTTTTTAAAATACCTTTTGTGGGATGTGGATGTCATTGAATTGGCCAGTATTTATTCCCCAGTTGGCCTACAGAAAGTGGTGATGAGCTTTAGTCTTAATCTTAAACCAAACTCTGTAAGACATTTCAGATCATTGACATGGACACCACCATCTCACATGGGAACACTACCCACCCCGTATATGGCAGATACTCATGTGACTCGGCCAACGTTGTCTATGACATACACCATAGGCAGGGATGCCCCGAGGCAGGGGACATTGGAGAAACCATATAGACTCTACGACAGCAGATGAATGGACACCGCACAATAATCACCAAACAGGGATGTTCTCTCTTGGTTGGGGAACACTTCAGCAGTCAGGGACATTCAGGCTCCAATCTCTAGGGAAGTGTCCTCCAAGGATGATACACGATAATGCAGAATCGCTGAGCAGAAACTGCTAGCCAAGTTCCGTATTCATCCTCAACCATGATCTTGGGTTTATTTCAAATAAACCTGTTGGACTATAACTTGGTATTGTATGAATTCTGACCTTATCCCAGTCGGTCGAGAGCTTCAAGTGGTTCTGACTTGGTCACTCTATTGGCAGTAGGTGGGAAGACTAGCAATGGAATTATTGAATTCCTACAGTGCAGTTAGAGGCCATTCAGCACAATGGATCCACACCGAACTAGACTCATTCCCCCAACCCTATCCCTATAACTATAACCCTGCATTTCTCATGGTTAACCCTAGACACTACGGGTAATTTAGCAAAGCCAAGCCATCTAGACTGCATATGTTTGGACTATGGGAGGAAACCAGAGCATCCGGAGGAAACCCACGCAGAACAGGGAGAATGTGCAAACTCTACACTGACAGTCACCCAAGGGTAGAATCGAACCCAATGTCCCTGGTGGTATAACCACTGGGCCACTGTGCTGCCCCTCCAATCCAGAACTCAATTACTGCGGGTGCAGGTTGACAATTTGGGTTTTGGGTGCCATGACCACACTGCCTAATTCAATGCCCTTGTCTGATCTCAGCTCACCAGCTCCAGAAGGAGAAGGTCCTGCTCAAAGAGAGAGAGAGAGAGAGAGAGAGAGAGAGAGAGAGAGAGAGAGAGAGAGAGAGAGAGAGAGAGAGAGAGAGAAGGCGACAGAGGCAGACAGACAGAGAAAAAGAGAGTTACAGACGTACCTGAAGGAAGTTCTGGCTAGCAATAATCAAGGCGAGTTGGGCATTAAGATTCTCAGGCTCAGCCTGGCTCCCTCGCACACCTTGCACCAACTGAGGAATATAATCAGCAACGACCTATAGAAAGAAAATACGAGACACTGTATGTGAGGAGCTTTTCCTCAAAATAAGCCCGTTTGTTCATTATCCAACCACCACCTTCAACACTAACATAGCAGCAGTGTATACCACCTACAGGACAGGTTGCAAACACTCACCAAGGCTCATCAGACAGCACCTTCCACTTCCAGCTAGAAGGACGAGGGCAGCAGATACAGGGGAACACCACCCCATGTAAGTTCCCCTCTGAGCCACTCACCATCCTGACTTGGGAATATATCAATGTTCCTTCACTGTCGCTGAGTCAAAATCCTGGAACTCCCTCCCTAAGGGGCTACCTACAGCACATGGGTCTACCATTACCTTCTCAAGAGCAACTCAAAATAAAGGAAAGAAGAGAAAAAGAGGGAGCAGATGAGGAAGGGATGATGAAAAGAAAAATACTTCCATTTCCAAAGCATCCAACTTACAACATATGAACAACCAAACACAGAGAGTGAGTAGAGATAATAGGAACTGCTGATGCTGGAGAATCTGAGATAACAAGGTGTAGAGCTGGATGAACACAGCAGGCCAAGCAGAATCAGAGGAGCAGGAAAGTTTGATGTTTCGGGTTGAGACCCTTCTTCAGAAAAATGCAACATGAGTAGATTATTTAACCCTTTGAGTCTGCACAGCAATTTGTTAAGATCAGATCGGAACCTCAAATCTGCATCCCTGCCAACCTCCTTTAATCTGAGGAAGGGTCACCTCCCCGAAACATTAACTCCAATTTCTCTTCACAGATGCTGCCAGACCTGCTGAGTTTTTCCAGCAACTTCTGCCTTTGATTCTTCTTGAACCTGTTTGGTTAAAAAGAATCAGTCTGTGTCTGCCTTAAAACTGTTCAAGGACTCCGCTTCCACCACCTCTTCGGGAAAAGAGTTCAAAATACTCGTGGCTCTCTGAGAGAAAATGTTTCGCTCAAGTCTGCTTGAAATGGGTGACACATGATTTTTGAAGAGTGACCCCTAGTTCTAGATTCTCCATTTTTACCGTGTCAAGACCCCTCAGGATGTTATATGCTTCCAACAAATTACCCTTCTAAATTTCAGTGGGTACAAGTCTGGCCTTTCCAACCTTTCCTGAAGAGACAACCCACTCATTCCAAGTTTATGAGATATACAAGGTGTGGAGCTGAATGAACACAGCAGGCCAATCAGCATCAGAGGAACAAGAAAGTTGACGTTTCGGGCCTAGACCCTTCATTAGAAATGGAAACGTCAGCCTTCCTGCTCTTATGATGCTGCTTGGCCTGCTGTGTTCATCCAGCTCTACACCTTGTTATCACAGATTCTCCAGCATCTACAGTTCCTACTATCTCATTCCAAGTTTATGTCAGGTAAACCTTTTCTGAATTTTTTTTCCATTGCATTTACATCTTTTTTAACGAAGGTCACCAAGACTGTGCTCAATTCTCCAGATGTGGTCTCACCAGCTTCCAGCATTATAACTTCCAACTTTTATAATTCCTTTGCGATAAATTCAAACATTCCATTAGCTTCCTAATGCTGTACCTGGACACCTATAACCTTTTGTGATCCATGCATGAGGATGCCTAGATCCCTCTCTATCTCACAGTTCTACAAATTCACACTGTTTGGATAAAATATTTCCTTTTTATTGTTCATTTCACATTTTCCCACATTTTAAACCATTTGCCTGATCTTCAGACTGAGATAGATAGGTTCTTGATTATCAAGAGGATCAAGGGCTACGGGGAGAAAGCGGGAGAATGGGGTTATCAGCCATGATTGAATGGAGGAGGAGACTTGATGGGCCAAATGGCCTAATTTCTGCTCCTATGTCTTATGGTCTTATCTTGGTCTCTTCACTGAACCTATCCATATCTTTCTGCAGCCTCTATTATGA
Organism: Stegostoma tigrinum; assembly: GCF_030684315.1. Lineage (NCBI taxonomy): Eukaryota > Metazoa > Chordata > Chondrichthyes > Orectolobiformes > Stegostomatidae > Stegostoma > Stegostoma tigrinum. The sequence continues at coordinate 9,367,460 of NC_081389.1, read as the reverse complement.
CCTCTCCACAACTTCCCTACTTATCTTTCAAGTACAGCAGTGGTTAGAAATTATCTAAATGTGACGCCACGGGGTAACCTGAGGCATAATGGCAGTGCCCTCTGCCTCTGAGCCAGGAGGCCGAGGGTTCCAGTTCCAGTTTAAAGTAATAAGATCTCTGAACTGGTTGAATGGAAAATATCTAAGAGCTGGGTGTTTCCCCAGTGGATGTTGGTTTCTGGGCAGGGAAAGGTGGAAACTGGCGTGTGTGCTAAACTGCAGATTTACATTTGTACAGTCCTGATTGTCTAATGCTGCTGAACGGAGATCCTTTGATGGCTTTAGGTACCTGCTCTCAACCTGGATTCTCATTAAGCAGGGAGACATGCCAAAATATTTTGCATCAATTCAAAGCTCGTAGGGACAGCGTGCAATACACCTGTTTCAGCCCAGGATCCGTACACAATAGGGTGATGCTCATTGCATTCACTCAGGCTTGAGCCAGAGGTGAACAGCTTGTTCGGTCATTGTGTAATCATAGAATTCCTAGAGTGTGAAAGCAGGCCATTCAGCCCATCAAGTCATTGCCAACCCTCGGAAGAGCATCCCACCCAGACACAACCCCTACCTAATCTCCGTGACTCTGCATTTCCCACGGCTAACCCAACTAACTTACACATCCCTGTACACTATGTGCAATTTAGCATGGACAATCCACCCTAACCTGCACATCTTTGGACTGTGGGAACACACAGGGAGAATGTGCAAACTCCACACAGACAGTCACACGAGGCTCGAACTGGACCCGGATCCCTGGCGCTTTGAGGCAGCAGTGCTAAGCACTGAACCACTGCGCTGCCCCAAGTCATACATCATGTAAACATGATTTCTCTCTCACAAAGCCATACTGACTATCCCTAACCAGTCCCTGCCTTTCCAAATGCACATAAATCCTATCACTCAGAATTACCTCCAACAACTTACCCATCATCAAAGTCAGACTCACAAGTCTATAATTCCCAGGCTTCTCCTTACATCCCTTCTCAAACAAAGGCACAACACGAGCCTCTCTCCAGTCAACTGGCACCTCACCCGTGCTTATAAATGATACAAATATTTCTGCAAGTGTCCACACAGTTTCCTCCCTAACCTCCCACAACAGCCTGGGATACACTCGATCAGGTCACTCCTCAGCTTCCTTTGTGCCATTTCATTGGAACTGAACAGGGAGGCCTCCTGACGCCCATTCCAGTGAAGACATACCCAAGAGAGACACGGTTTCACACCAAACCCCTGTGGGATTTTCCCATTCAACCCTTTACCTTGCAGCTTTGGACCAGTTGTTGATGGGCGGCCGTGTTCTTATTGGACGATGATGCATTCTGCGAAGCTGCAATAGTCTGCGTTGCGGAAGCAGCTGCTTGTTTGGCTGCATTCTGCTCAAGGAGAGAGTAAAGAGAAACATATCCTGAACAACAAAAGACTCTCGTCCGCTACAGTGAGCCCTGCAAAGCCAATTGATCAATTAAGTTCGACATGATGTACTAAAATTGGTTTCATGGGCGATTTGGTGAGTGAGTGGCTGGGAGTCACACAGACTGGGATGACCCTGCCTCTGACCTGCGTTAAGTTTGATGACCTCAACGTGCCTGATCCTTTGAGTAATGGTTTCCTGACAGATTGGCTTCTGTGGTCCTCCCTGTTTCACTCGGTTGCCTGGTGCCAATTGTAGGACCAGGAGGAAGCTGCTTACGAATTTACCTGAAAGGAACAAGCTGCATTACCTCAAGCCGATTAATCAGCTTCTTTTTGATGGCGTTCTGAGCAGCCGAGTTGGTGACGACTCGCAGGCCTTCCGCTGCTTCCCGCAGTTTCTGCTGTTGGTCCTGGTTTTCCGGATTTGCGGCTGCGCCCTGTGCAGGAGAGAAATGAGATCACAGACGGTCAGCCCAAGAGGACGAGAGACATTCACCCCGTTGGCACAGCTGGCTGGGTTCAGGGGGTGGAGTGGACCAGCGTCAACCATTCCTTGGGTGTACTCTAGTGTAGCCCAGCTGCCTCACACTTACATGGAGGAAAGTATTGGGAGACCACTTCAGCTCTGCGATTAGGAACAGAGGCAGGGACTGGGCCATTTTGTTTGAATAGCTTGGTAAGTATGTGACTGTCCTTCAATGAGGGCAGCACAGAGTCATAGAGCACAGAAACAGACCCTTCGGCCAACCATAATCCCAAACCAGACTACTCCCACTCCCACCTGCCTGCCCCTGCCCATATTCCTCCAATCCTACCCTATTCATGTCGTTATCCAAACGTCTTTTAAACATTCTATCTGTACCCATATCCACCACTACCCCTGGAAGTTCATTCTCAAACAAACAACATCCCCGTCTAAAAAGATTGGCCCCTGCTGTCTTTGTTTTAAATCTTCTTCCTCTCACCTTAAAAATATGCCCCTTAGTCTTGAAATCCACCACCCTCAGGAAAAGCCATTCACCTTATCAATAGCACTCATGATTTTATAAACCTCTATAAAGTCACCCCTCAACCTCTTACACTCCAGTGAGAAGTTCCAGCCTATCCAGCCTCTCCATATAACGCAAACCTTCCATTCCCACCGACATCCCGGTAAATCTCTTCTGAAACCTCTCCAGCTTAATCATATCCTTGCTATAACAAGATAGCTCGTCACTTAGTGAAGCCCCAAGTCAGGCTTTTAGGAAAGAATACTGTGCATGTACTTAGAAATTGAGAGCTGGAGAAGGCCATTCAGCCCATCGAGACTGCTCTGCCCATCAATATGGCTCAGCCTCTACCTCAATGTCATTTTCCTGCTTCCTCTCCATACATTTTCAGATTTATAAGAAATCAAAAGTATTGATCTCCTTCTTGAAAATATGTAGTGGCTCAGCCTTCACAGGCTTCTGTGGGGTAGAGCTCCACAGGTTCGCCACCCTTTGAGTGAAGAAATGACTCCTCATCTCTTGCCTACTCTGAGATTATGCCCCTAGTTCTAGGCTCTCCAACCAGAGCAACATCCTCCCTGCATCTAATCTGTCCAGCCACGTTTGTGTTTTATACGCTTCGACCTGTCTCATGTTTCTAACTTCTAGTGAATACAGGCTCAAGTTGAACCAGTTACTCATAAGAGAATCCTGACAAGCCCAGTATCAGCCCTGGTGTACCTCCACGGTATTCCCTCTATCCTTTCCTAGACTGGGAGAGCAAAACCATACACAGTGCTCCAGGTGTGGTCTCACTAAGGCCCTGTAACACATCATGGAATCCCTACAGTGTGAAAGCAGGCCATTCAGCCCAACAAGTCCACACCACCCCTCTGAAGAGCAGCCTACTAGACCCACACCCACTACCCTATCCCTGCATACTCCACACGAGACACTATGGGCAACTTAGCATGGCCAATCCACCCAAACATGCACATCTTTGGAGTATGGGAGGAAACCGGAGCACCAGGAGGAAACCCACGCAGATCCGGGGAGAATGTACAAACTCCACACAGACAGTTGCCCAAGGGTGGAATTGAACCCGGGTCCCTGGGGCAGCAGTGCTAACCACTGAGCCACCTTGAATACCATCCTTAAGGAAAAAGTCATCTCAATGGGCGGCTTGAGTGAAAGGCAGACATCCCGTCTCTGCTCATCTAACCTGTTTCTCTCTCCAGGCAAGCTGCCAGGCCCTGGTGAGTCACCCCAGCACACTCTGCTTTTATTACTTCAGAAAAGAGGGATACCCTATACTGGGCTGTGGGGAGGACTTAAAATCTAAAGCTGCAATTTGCAATTATATCACACCTTCAAACATGATATAAAACAGGAACGTTGTAGCTCTAAATTGATCACTGCGAATATAAGAGACCAGGTGACGTGAGATGGGTTTTAAGGAAGGATGAGGTTCAGAGGCAGAGAGTATGTATTTTTATTCGTTCACGGGATGAGGACATCGCTGGCTGGACCAGCATTTATTACCCATCCCTAATTGCCCAGAGGGCAGTTAACAGTCAATCACAATGCTGTGGGACTGGAGTCACCTGTAGGCCAGACCAGCTAAGGATGGCAGTTTCCTTCCATAAAGGACATTAGAGAAGCTGATAAGCAATTCATTGTGGAGGGATTAAAGTGCAGGGCTCACTAATGTCCTTTAGGGAAGGAAATCTGCCATTTTTACCTGGCCTGGAATACATGTGACTCCAGACCCACAGTGATGTGGTTGACTCTTGACTGCCCCCTGATATAGCCTAGCAAGCCACTCTGTTTTATCAATCACGACAAGGGCAATCAGGGTCAGGCTATTGATGTTGGCCATTTCCCAAGAGTGAATGAAAGGTAACGGACCCACCAATGTTGGGACCATAGAAAGCGGAGAAACATACAATTCCAGGATCAGATAATCCAAAGATCACGGAGGATACAGGATGTTGCTGGGCTAGGTTTGGCAGAATCTTGGGGGCATTTTAAAACAGGAATCAGAATTTGAAAACCAAGGCACTGTTTGATCTCTGAGGAAGGGTCACCAGGCCCGAAACATTAGCTCTGACTTTTTCTTCACAGATGCTACCAGACCTGCTGAGCTTTTCCAGCAACTTCTGTTTTTGTCCCACTTAATCTCTTGTTCTTTACCCACTACCCCTCCCATTATTTCTCCTTCAAGAGCATATCTACAAAAGATTTCTAATGAATCTGTACCCTATTGTAGCGGTGTAATCCATATCCTCACCATTGCTTATTTTATAATTAATTACTTCCTAATTACTTCTTTAGATTGATGTTTTCTGGTTCTCAACCCTTCCACTCTTGGGAAAAAAAAATTCCTCTATTTCAACTATCCAAATGTAACATGCGTCTAAATGGCTGTATCCAATCACCTCTTAATCATCACCACTTGAACGAGACCATCTCCAGTAGCACCATATCCTTGCACTATACACGTGTCCCGTGCCAGCTTCAAAAAGGAGAATATAACCAACATCCCTTGACATTCAATGGTGTTACCATCAGTGAATCCCCACTATCAACATTTTAGGGTCGGGGCCAGGAACACGGAGGTGGATAACTCACCTCCTGACTTCCCAAAGCCTATGCACCATCTACAAGGCACAAGTCAGGAGTGTGATGGAATACTCCCCACTTGCCTGGATGGGTGCAGCCCCAACAACGCTCAAGAAGTTTGACACCATCCAGCCCGTTTGATTGGCACCACATCCATAAAGATCCACTCCTTCACTACTGGCAGTCAATAGCAGCAGTGTGTACCATCTACAAGATGAACTGCAGAAATTCACCAAAGATCCTCAAACAGCACCCACACCCATTTCTTTCTAGAAGGATAAGGACAGCAGATACATGTGAACACCTAATCCTGCAAGTTCCCCTTCAAGCCACTCACCATCCTGACTTGGAAATATATCACTGTTGTTTCAGTGTCACTGAGTTAAAATCCTGGAACTCCCACCCTGGCAGCACTATGGGTGTCCCTACACCCCATGGACATGTGGCGGTTCAAGTCGCCAGCTCGCCACCACCTTCTCAAGGCTAACCAGGATGAGTAATGAACAGTGGTGTGGTCAGTGATACACACATCCTACAGGCAAATAACAATAATTTTAAAAGTCCCTCTTTCTGTATAAAATTTCATTCATACTTTCTCCATAGGTTTCCCATCTTTCCTAAAGCACAGTGACAAAGTAAATTGCACACACCTTCCAGTTAGGGCCAAATGATAGTTTTATAAATTCCCCTTTCCTTTGGAATAATGCCACTGAGTCTCACTGAGGTGGAAAATGGGATCTTGCTTTATCGCCTCATCCAAAAGACAGTCTCCCTGACAGTATAGCATTCCCTCAATTCTGCACTGGAATATCATCCTGGATCGTACATGTCAATTGTGGAACAAAGTTTCTCTTACTCTTGAGGTAAGTGTGTAACCTACAGAGCCACACTGGCATCGAACAGATGGCTTGGAAACAGACCCTTTGACCCAACTTGTCCATGCCAACCAGATTTCCCAAACTAAACTAGTCCTATTAGCCTGCATTTGGCTCACAAACCACTGAACCTTTTCTATTTGAGATCTTTTTACCCATGGTAGGGGAGTGCAAACTAGATGGCACAGGTCTGAGGTGAAAAGGGAAAGATTTAAAAGGGACCCGAGGATCAATGTTCTCACGAAGAGGGAGGTGCGTGTATGGAATGAGCTGCCAGAGGAAGTGTTGGAGACTGATACAATTACAACATTTAAAAGGCATCGGGATGGGTACATGAATAGGAAGGGTTTATGGGGATATGGGCCAAAGTCTGGAAAATGGGCCTAGATTATTACAGGGTACCTGATTGGCATGGACAATCTAGAACATAGTGTGTGTTTCCATGCAGTACAACTCTATGACTATTCATGTACTCGTCTAAATGTCTTGAATGTTGCAATGGATACCTGTAATGGGAAACAGGGGGCAACGAGTCAGAGACAGGAGTGAGTAGATTGGCTAAGAAAGGGTGTAGATAAAGGAAGAGATCTTGAGAGGGGTTTGTCAAGACAACTGGCAAGTTCAAGGAATTGTAGTGAGGTCAAGATGCGAATTTGAAAGCTCCACCCTCAATGGCAGGACACAGGGAAGTTAGATAGCTGGGGGCAGGGTCACGTGGCAATCTAAGAATTCCGGGAGGTGGACAAAATTGGAGGGTCTAGAAAAGAGGCAGAGGATGGGTGGAGGTGGCAAAACGTCGGTGGAGGTCAACAAGTGCAGTGACGAGGCCAAATGGGACAAGGTAGGGGCAGAATTTGGTACTTTGGATCGCAGGTGGTCATTCAGAAACAGTTGGGTCTAAGGCAGTCAATGACTAGGATGCAAAGGCCTTTGGGTCTGGACGGGATGCTGTTAGGAGGGTCAGTATGGACTGAATGGGCCGAATGGCCTGCTCCCAAAGGATTCTATGATGGGTGAATTGGGATTGAATAGTCTTGGGTCAGTCTGGCAGAGTGGTATGAAATCCATTTCACAGCAATGTCATGAAAGCTCTCTTTCTCTCTCTCTCTCTTTCTCTCCCCAAGAGCCACCAGCACATTATTTCCGGCTCCACTTCTGCCACAGCCTGTAGAGTCAGGGAGTGTCAGCGTTAACGGCCCTCACTTCAAACATGCGCTGCTCGCTAAAGGTTTCAGATTAAGGTCTACGTCTGGGGATGCAGGTCAGAGGGAGCTTTACCCTTCACCTCAGCCAGAGTAATTCAATCCTGACACAATGGACAAACATAGAGCTTTCTCAGGCCAAACTCTGCATTCGGTCTGCTGTAGTATTTAATACAGGAAAAACAAACATGGAACTAATGTTGGGATCAATAACTAAAAAAGTAACCAAATCAAAGGTGGTGATCCCTACGTAGTAACAAAGAAAACAGGAGCAGTAGCAGGCCATTTGGCCCTTCAAGTCTAATCCACTATTCAATACAATCACGGCTGCTCATCCAACATAGTCTCGTGTTCCCACTTTCTCCCCAAACCCTTTGATCTCTTTAGCTCTAAGAAGTATGTCTAACAACTCCTTGAAAACATGCAATGTTTCAGTCTTGAACATTTTCTGTGGCAGCGAATTCCACAGGCTCACCGCTCTCAGGGGGAAAGACATTTCTTCTTATCTCAGTCCTTATTGGCCCACCCTGTATAATTAAACTGTGACGCCTGGCTCTGGACTCCCCAGACCGTCATCAGGAACATCCTTCCTGTGTCTGCCCTGTCTAGTCCTGTTAGAATTGATCCGTCTGACTCAATGGGAAAGCACATCCTTTATTTACATCAGACAGTTATCTGAAAAGGGAGAGTGCACGGGGTTACAGGACAACAGCTGAGGGTCTGCAAGTGGGGGCTGAATTGCTTATTCGGTGGGGGGGGTCATTAGCTTGGAGCTTTTGTTCGCACTCATTGATCAATTTAGTATGGGTGCAATGGGATGAATGGCCTCCTCCTACACACTTTAACAATTGTGCAAAATGATTTTAATTCCAATCAGAAAACAACAGGATTCAGGATGAGCTTGACAACTGGATACTAAATTGGCTTAACAGAAGCAGACAGAGAGCGGTGGTGGTGGCGGGTTGTTTTTCAGACTGTGGCCAGAGGTGTTCCACAGGGATCGTTACTGGGGGAGGGGCTCCACTTGTGTTTGTCATTTATATAAATGATTTAGATGAGAATATCGAAGGCATGATTAGTAAGTTTGTGGATGACACCAAGACTGGAGGTATACTGGACAGTGGAGAAGGTTATCTAAGATTACAAAGAGATCTTGATCAATTGTGTCAATGGGCTGAAGACAGAGTTTTATTTGAATAAATGTGAAGAATTGCATTTCAGTAAAACAAACAAAGGCAAGATTTATACAATTAAAGGTAGGGCCTTGGACAGTGTGGTAGAGCAGAGAAACCTAGGGGTTCACACACATAATTCTTTGAAGTTTGCATCACAAATAGGTAGGGGGTTTAAGAAGGCATTTAGCACGCTTTCCTTTATTGCTCAGGCCTTCGTGTAAAGGAGTTGGGACATTATGATGAGGCCTCTTCTGGAATACTGTGTCCAGTTCTGTCTCCCTGTTATAGGAAGGATATTATGAAGCTGGAGAGGTTTCAGAAGAAATTTACCAAGAGTGGGTTTTGAATTATAAAGAGAAGCTGCATGGGCTGGGACCTTTTTCACTGGAACATAGGAGGTTGAGAAGTGACCTTATAAAATAATGGGGGATATAGATAAGGTGTCTTTTACCTAGGGTGGGGCATTTCAAGACCAGGGGGCATATTCTTAAGGCGAGAGGGTAAATATTTTTAAATAAGTTATGGCTGGCAATTTCTTTTTTCTTAAAACGGTGAGTGGTTCAGGTGTGGAAGTGAAAGTGATGGATGCAGGTACAGTTATATAATGTTTAAAAGACATTTGGATAAGTATATGAATAAAGGAGGGATATGGGCCTGGAGCAGGCAGGTGGGACTAGATTAGTTTGGGATCATGGTCAGAATGGACTGGTTGGACCGAAGGGTTGTTTCCATGCTGTATGACTCTATGACAGGGAAACAGTCAGGATAAATTAATGGAACCAGCAACAGGATTTTCAAAGAAATTCCCGATGCCACTGTTCTCCTACTAACGCTAAATTGGAAGCAAGCTTGCTTACGTGAGTCCCAGGTTTTGTTTGAATTCTGCACAAGGCAGGATATCAGCTGTCAAATTAAACAATCGACCACTCTTTCACAGAGATTTTGATCTTCCCTCGGAAGCAAGCTGCTCAAAATAACAAAGCGTTGCAAATTTAAGCAAAAGACCTTGCAATGAGTAATTTGCTTGCAATTAGTAGAAATTTAGTTCCCTCAGTGCCTTTGTGTACAAACACAATAAGAAGTCAAGGTAACTTTCAAAAAGCAAAACAAACTTTTTTCACTTTCTCGAAAGGCACCAAGTTCTTTAATGCGTACCAGACAAATAGTTTGATTTTCTCGCAGGTACTTCTGCGTTTGAAGGGATTGGCGGGGATTATTCTCCACTCTCGCAACAAGAGAGAGAGCATGGAACAGACCAGGAGTGTCCATCTGGCTTTGTGACCACTGTTAAATGGTGGCTGTCAGAGTTAAGGCGAATTTCCTCATGGGGCTAAAAATCAGGATGCGCCATGATCCAGAAAAAGCAAATATACTGGGAAATGGAAGCAGAAAGTGCTGGAGAAACCTGACAGGTCTGGCAGCACCCATGGAGAAAGAATAACAGAACTAACATTTGGAGTTGGGAAGCAAGGGTCTTTAAGGAAGGAAGAACTGTAGGAAGTTAGTATTAGGGCGGCACGGTGGCTCAGTGGTTAGCACTGCTGCCTCACACCACCAGGGACCTGGGTTCAATTCCAGCCTCGGGCAACTGTCTGTGTGGAGTTTGCACATTCTACCTGTGTCTGCATGGGTTTCCTCTGGGTACTCTGGTTTTCTTCCCACAGTCCAAAGATTTGCAGGTTAGGTGGATTGGCCACGCTAAATTGCCCGTAGTGTTCAGGGATGTGTAGATTAATTGGGTTATGGGGATGGATGTGGGTGGGATGCTGTGAGAGTCAGTATGGAGTTGTTGGGCCGAAAGGCCCGTTTCCATACCATAGAGGGTTTAAGTCTTGAAAGTGCCACTACATCACGTCAGCCCAACAGCAGATGCCCTTTCACGAACATCGATGATACTGTTTTAATTCTGGATTTTTATTGAATTCAAATTTTACCAGCTGCTGTGGCAGGATTCGAACCTGCGCTCCCAGCCCACAGTTCTGGCTAACACAAACAGTGTCAATGACATCACCTCCCCAAACTGGAGTTCAGCTACAAATTAGCCAGGATCTGATTGATTACCGCAACACAGTGGAGGGGCTGAATGGTCTCCTGGGCCTTGGAAAATTGCCAGTGCAAAATAAAAATGAGCAACCCAGATGGGGCACTCACCCGTGAAACAGGGAATGGGGCTCCATGGGCAGTCGGTGAGGGGAGGAGGGGGTCAGGCTACAGACGAGGGTGGGCACTGATGTCCATCCCACCCAGGCCACAGACTGCTGTTCTGGTGAGCTGTGGCTGAGGTTTCTTCTGTTCAATGGCCCTTACGACATTACATGCGTCACAATATCAGTGGTTCAAACTTCAGCACTGGTTAAGGAAACTAAAAGGCAAACAATGCAGTAAGCTCAATTCAAGCCTATTACTGCTCACAAAGTGTGAGGTTATATTGCCCACCCCCAATTGCCTAGAGGGCAGTTCAGAGTCGACATTGCTGTGGGTCTGGAGTTGCATGTAGGCCAGACCAGGTAAGGGTGGCAGTTTCCTTCCATAAAGGGCATTAGTGAACCAGATGGATTTTTCCTGACGATCAACAATGGATTCACAGTCATCATTAGGTTCTTCATTTTAGATTGTCTACTGAATTCAAATTCCACCATCTACCGAGGCAGGATTCGAACCCGGGTCCCCAGAATGTTGCGTGGGTCTCTGGGATTAACAGTCCAGTGATAATACCACCAGGCCATCGTCTCCACACAAACTGGCCCTGCTGTTCCAAAGCCCACCTGGAACAATAGCAACAGTGAACCCCCCCAAGCCAACCTCACACGTGCTCTCTTCACTCCCTCAGTTACCATTGCCCTCTGCTTCCCTCTAAACCAAACGAGCTGTGGCAGACCTCGATTGGAGCCAGTGGGAAATTTAAAACATGGGATTGCAGAGATCAGCTCTGGCTCCTCTCAGAGCTGCAATCTGAACTGAAGTTATAACAAGCAATTTATTTGTCCGGAGAAGAGCAGGCTGAGAGATTAAGGGAGATCAAGGTACTCAGAAATCAGGAGGAGCAGGGAGCGAGGGACTGAGAACGAGAGAATTAGAAGTAATGAGGGGGAGAAATCTTTATTTTTTTCTGATGCAGGGAGCGGTCGAGGTGTGGATTGTGTGGCCAGAGAGTGCGCAGTGGAGGCAGGTCTAAGTGATGCATTCAAGGAGGCAATTAGAAAGTGCTCTGCAAAAGGGAGAACGTGCAGAGGTTACAGGGAGAACGGCAGCTAGCGAAATGCTCATTTGGCGTGATGGCACGGGCACAGACAGACCAAATTGTCTTCTCCTGCATCCGAACATCTGTAACCCAGGCAAGGCAACAGCTAGTGCCAATCTCCTGTCTCCTGGAGTGGCGTAGGGGGCACCATGTGTCATGAAGGATCACCCGGCCTTGAAGGGCATGCAGTGCCATCATTTTCACTGTCGACTTCGTGGTCATTTTTCCAAGCACCAGCTCATTAATTACTGGATGATTCGAATTCAATTTCAAAGCTGGCCCCCCCCTCCCCCGCGGCGTTGACTGGTATTTCCATCCAGTATTACAATCTGCCAGTCCCACAGTCAGCAGGAGTTGGAATACTAAGAGGGGGTCTGGCCTTCTGGAATGAATTACGTTTTCTTTTTCTCTCGTGGAGATTCATTCAGGACGTTGAATGGACTGCCTTGGCCAGACCACAACACCGTGTAAAGTCCAACTCCACCCACTGTGGCAGGTAACAGCACACAAACCCAATGAGATAGCTAGGCAGCAGAGTAAACACACCGGGAGTCGGGGGAAATGTGATAACCCAAACTCCACTACAGTCAAAGCCAGGCGAAACCACTGAGAAACGATGATATTCTGGCATTCGCAGCCTGCGACGTTGAAAGGTAAGGAGTCTTCACTCACACCTACTCAAAGTTGGCCTGTGTTTCAAAGGGAATGGGATATAAAAGTAATAAAACAACGGTAGCCAATCACAAGCATCTGCCAAAGATGATAATGATAAGGCACTGGTCAGATCATGCCTGTAATTCTGTGACTAATAGGACAAATAATCTCAACAGGAAAGATGCACGAACATTAGAGGCAATGTAGAGAAAGTTGATACCACATGTCTCATGAGGAGAGATTGAGTAGATCGGGCCTGTACTCATTGGGATGTCAAAGAATGAGAGGAGACCTTTTTAAAAAATGTCAGACTCTTCGGGGACTTTACAGAGTAGATGCAGAAAGGTTGTTTCCCCTGGTGGGAGAGTCTAGGACCACAGGGTACAAGCTCAGAATATGGGGGCATACATTTAAGGACAGAGAGATTTCTTCACTCTTTACTGCAAAAGGCTGTCGACGCTGGGTCATTAAGTACACACAAAGTTGAGATAGGCGGGTTTTTAGTCACTAAGGGAATCAAACTTACAGGGAAGAGTGGAGTTGAGGATGATCGGATCAGCCATGATCTCAGTGGATGGTAGCCTCAATGAGCTTGTTTGTTTTATGGTCGTAACCAGGAGCCAGCATAGGTCAGTGAGCACAAAGGTGATAAAGGGCCAGGGTTTGAGGAGACAGAGTTTTGGACAAGGTTGAGTTTAAAGGGGGTGGAATTTGGGATGCCAGCCAGGAATATGCTGGAACAGCCACATGTAGAATAAAAGGTCAGACTGAAAGGGAAGTTTGTTTGGCATGGCTTTAAAAATTGGGAGGCGATGGCGCAGTGGTATTATTGCTGGACTGTTAAACCAGAGACCCAAGTAATGTTCTGGGGACCTAGGTTTGAATCCCACCATGGCAGAGGGTGGGATTTGAATTAAAAGTCCAATGATGACCATGAATCCATTGTTGACTGTCAGAAATACCCATCTATGGCATGGCGGCTCAGGGCCAGGGACCTGGATTCAATTCCAGCCTCGAATGACTGTCTGTGCGGAGTTTGCAAGTTCTCCCCGTGTCTGCGTGGGTTTCTCCGGGTGCTCCAGTTACCTCCCACAGTCCAAAGATGTGCAGGTTAAGTAGATTGGCCATGCTAAATTGCCTATAGTGCCTGGGGATGGGTCTGGATAGGCTGCTCCGAGGGTCGGTGTGGACTTGTTGGGCAGAAGGGCCTGTTTCCATACTGTAGGAATTGTATGTGCACAGGAAATAGATTAGCCATGGGAAATGTAGGGATAGAGGGATGAGGCAGGTCTGGGTGGGTGGTATGGTCATCAAAGGGTTGGTGTGGATTCGACGGTCCGAATGGCCTGCTTCCATACTGGAGGGAATTCTGTGGTTTCTATGATCTGGTTCACCAATGTCCTTTAGGGAAGGAAACGGCCATCCTTACCTGGTCTGGTCTACATGTGACCTACACGTTGACTATGAATTGGGCAATAGATGCTGACCTGGCCAGCAACACTCTCATCCCGTGACAGACTTCTTGGACTCAGGTTTCCCACGATCCCGGGAGTAGGGCTTAGACAGGAAGAAGTTGAATACCTTCGCGGCTTCCACCATCCTCGCCGTGGAATCAGCCAATAGCTTCGCCGCGGCTAGCAGCTTCTTTGAGTTATCAACATCGCTCTCCGCCTCTGCGTCTGACCTCATGGCGTTCACCAAATCTGACGTGGCCTGGGCCAGGACTCGCGCCTGTCGAACCATCTCCCCTGTGGGCCACAGATACCAACTTGTGGTTACTCAACAACGTCCAGACTCCTAGCCAACTACTTCGCTCTCCCCCAAGTTTGAAGCCACATTAATCCCCTCATTAAACCTTCCGTCAGCTCGCGAGCAGCTGTAGTTCTCACACTGCTCCCCGCGCTCCCCAACAAAACAAAAACACTTCCATCATTATTCTATGCCACCTGCATGCCTTGGCTCCTGGGCCAATACCTCTCCCTTCCCTGAATCCAAACTACCCTTCAATTGGGAATTCTCAATCCAAGATATTCCTGTACCCCAGGAGCAGAGAAGGGCCCAGGGAGGTCTTGGCATAGTCCACCCCCAAGGCCAGTAACCATCCTCATAAACAAGCTTGCTCTGTGGTTTCTCCTGACATTGGAAAGGATTTATGTGCCATCGAGGGAGGTTCACTAGGCTGAAACCAGGGCCTATCAGGGCAGCCTTACAAGGAGCGATTAGTTTGACTTGGGCCCTTCACTAGAATTTAAAAGGATGAGAGGGAATCTGATTGAAACATATAAAATTCCAAGCAGGTGGACAGCCTAGATGCCAGGAGGGAGTCTACTTTAATCAACACTGTTTATGAAATGGGCAAACACTTGGCTGACCGATCTCCTTGACAATTTTTTACAACGGAGTGACACCACAAGATCACGAGGGGAGTCCAGAACCAGGGTACACTGTCTCAGTATCTGGGGCGGTCCATTTAGGTCTGAGATGAGGAAAATTGTCTTCCCTCGAACACATGGGATTCCTTAATGCAGGAGGCTGTAAAGCCCAAGTCACTGAATATATTTAAGAACAAGCTTGATAAAATTCCAGATAGTAAAGGCCATTAGGCGAGCACATGGGAAAAAGACATTGAGACAGATGATCATATTGAACAGGAGAGCAGGCTGGAGGGATCAAATGGCCTACTTGGGCCTCCAGTTTCGACGCCTCTTTGACTTGACTGATGACCTTCCCAGAATTCTGAGCGTACGAGTCTCCCCTCATTAACTTGAGATCCACTCCCTTTCAAAAGAAAATGCTCAAGGAGATTGGTCAGCTGAGTGTCTGCACACTCAGGAAACCACACTGATGGTCAATTGCCCAATGATTCCCATACCAATGTTGGAAAGTGGTGTCTCCTTTCAAACTTCACACTTTCACTATTCCACATGTCCTGTGGAGCAAGGGGCCTCATTTAAATTATCGCAAACCCGAAGACGTAACATCAATTCAGCACTCCTCTTTTCAGGCATATGTAACGCAACAGATTCCTTGGGTTAGAGTGATCATTTTCAAACACCTCCTGACAATGCCTCAAATTCCTTGCTTTGAACATGCAGGTCAGGGGTCTCTCACCTGATATGTTAACGCTCTTTCTCTCTCGCTCTCTCCCTCCCCGTCCACACACATGTCCATAATTTCTGATTTCCATTGCCCACAGTATGTTGCTTATTAACTGGATAAAGGCATAAACACTCTCATCAAACAAAAAAGCAGAATACTGCAGGTTCTGGAAATCTGAAACAAACAGGGATGATGCGGTGGCACGGTGGCTCAGTGGTTAGCAATGCTGCCTCACAGCACCGGGGACCTGGGTTCGAATCCACCCTCGGGCGACTGTCTGTGTGGAGGTTGCACATTCTCCCTGTGTCTATGTGGGTTTGCTCCGGTTTCCTCCCACAGTCCAAAGAAGCGCAGGCTAGGTGGATAAGCCAGGGAAAATTTCCTGTAGTGTTGAGAATATGTGGCTTGGGTGGGGTTTAGGGGGACGGATCTGGGTTGCTCTGAGGGTCAGTGTGGACTTGTTGGGCTGAAGGGCCTGTTTCCACACGGTAGGGATTCTGTGATTCTATTCTACGAACTCTGGAGGCATCTGTAGCTACAGGAAAAAGTTAAAGTTTTGAGTCTAGTATAACTCTTCAGGGTAGAGGGGCACCTTTTCGACATGGCGGACCAGGCCTGAGGCCTACTTATGCTCCTCATGCACCCAATAAAGTCAGTGCACCCAGACCCTACCACCAATGTGCGAGGGCTCACTGCCAATCAATATTTTTCCACTAGTGGTTTTCTCAGACACTTCCCCTCTTACCTGCGTCACCCATGGAGCTGAAGATGCTCTCGGTCACAGTCATGATGGTGTCAGTCGCCTGGTCGTAGCGCCCGATGGGCTCCCCTCTGCTGGCATACTGGCGCACGTGCTGGAGGAGGTCGTTGAGGGCCTGGCTAACCACGCTCGCCGCAGCGCTGACCTGCTTCAGGAGCTCGGTGTCCTCCGTAGCTGCCTGGCAGGCCTTGACACAGCCCTCGACCGAGCGGTCCACCAGCTTCCCGGCCTCCACCAGCTGCTCCTGGCACACGGGCGAGCTGATGGTTGGACTGACCACCTGAACCGGATCACACCGGATGGTTATTGATGGAACACCAAAAATGGAGAGTCGTACAGCACAGAAACAGACCCTTTGGTCCAACTCATCCATGCTGACCAGACATCCTAAATTAATCTAGTCCAATTTGGCCCATACCCCTTGAAACCAATTTCACATCCTGCAGAACACTTAGACTAAGCTCTGACCCCCAAGTAGGATCTTCCAGCACAGAAGAGGCCATTCAGCCTGTTTAGGTTATTTTTGTTGCTAGGGTTCCCATCTCAACTGTTATTCAGAGTCAACGCTCAGAATGGATTCCCATTTCTACACCTGACAGACGCGCAACGGTCAAGCATTTCTCTCGGCCACTCTTTTCCCATTCAGTCCCCTCTTGGAATGAACTTTCCCAATTATTCCCACTTACCTGCCTATTTCCAATGTTCCGTGAATTTTCCCCTTAGTAACTGGTCATTGTTGCTCCTCATCAGCTGTGGATAATGCAAGATTTCAGGAATGGACACTGTTCTTGTGAGGCTAGACAAACCTGGTGGGTTACATAGCAATGTGACCCAATGCAGGAGGGAAGGTGCTTGCCTCCAATGGAGAGGTTGGGGGTCGGGGTGGGGGGGGTGGAAACAATACTCCTCCCTTTCAAATCTAGTGGCCCATCTGATCAATAATGCCAATCGGTGCCATATTCAGGATTGCCAGCCAGCCAAGGTCCCCAAGCATTTCAATTGGGTTGGCCTGACCTCAGCAGACAAATGTCAAAGGTCGGGGTATAACACCCAGCACCAACCATGCGTTGGGACCAAGAGAGGGCAGCCCAGGCAGGGTTGAGCCCAAAGTGGGCTAGTGAGCACTTGTGAGGAGTGTGCGCCCAGCACGGCTAAGCGCTTATGCACTGTGATGTTGAACTGTTAACTTTGCTTTGTTTTTCTACTTTTTAGTAAGAAGGGCTGTAATATTTAACTTCTTAAGCTTTGTTTGATTAACTTTTCAACTTTGTACCATGATTCCGTACCCAAGTTGTAACTGAGATGGCGCTGTTAAGTCGTGACATGTAAACTTTTCACTGTATTCATTAATTCAAAATAATTAACATAGCCTTGACGTAAATCAAACCCATTTGCAAAGACGCAAACCACAGTGTTCCCCATTGACCAGGAAATCTGGGATCTTTCCTCCTGGCCCTGCACTCACCTTCGCACAGGCGACCAGCTGCGAGGTGGACAGGGCACACTGTGTGGCAGCAGCGATCACCCGGTTTTGCAGCACAGTGTCTTCGGCCACCTGCGCCACATTCTTCGCCTTCAGGACCAACATGGCGGCTGCATTCGCCACTGCCTTGGCCAAACTCATCAGCACATCCTGCCACAAGGGGGAGACAAAAAGGGGTAAGTGGCTCAGGGACCAGCTGGCTTGTACCTGGCCCATTCACAGAATGGGAAAAGTAACTGCTGTGTATCTGACAGAGACGACAAGTTGCTGCTGGGCCTGGTCCAATTTCAAATTGGGGTCATCAATTCTTACACAGTGTCTAGAGCTGTTGCAGCTTGAATTGGGCTTCCTGGCTCAGAGGGAAGGACACTACCACTATCCCATAAGAATTTTAGATCGTTAACTGTAATTTTTATTCAACCTATTTTTCAAATCAACCTCTTCAGAAGACGTTGTAACGCACCGCTGGAGCAGGTGGGATTTGAACTGGGCTTCAGTAATTGATTACTTGACAATAATATTGTGCATTAACTGTAAACAATTCATAACACTGAGCAGTAATGATCACTAAACACAAGGTAACAATACTGTGCAGTAACACTAATCTATTGCTGGCAACTAACAGAAAAACATCATGAGCTAATTACTGGTTAAACAAATGAGGGATTAACACTAACCAATTAATTGATAATGACATTCAGCATTAAGATCAACCTCTACTGGTTAATACTGCTGAGTGTTAACACTGATTATTAGCACTAACTAATTACTAGTTAATAACACGCTGAGCATCAACACTATTAGATTACTACTTAACAACACTGAGTGCGAACAGACATTGATAACTGGTCACTAATACTGAGCATTAACAATTACTACACAGACAGAAAACATTGGAGGTGTACTAGAGTTTGGTCTTCAACCACACAAAACTGGTATCAAGACACGTGACAAAGCTTGAGCGAAGAAGCCTATTTTAGGAGGTCAGGAGATTTTTCTTTCAAGTCAACATGGAAATGTTGTGGAGGCAAGTTCAACTGAGGCATTCAAGAGGGGCACTGGCCAACTGGTGCAGGAGGAGAGCGAGTCGGGGGGAAGGTGCAGGAGGAGAGCGAGCTGGGGGGGGAAAGGTGCGAGAGGAGAGCGAGTGGGGGGAGAGGTGTGGGAGGTGAGCGAGCGGGGAAGGAGAGGGAGCGGGGTGGGGGTCGAGTGGAGGGGGAGTGGGGGAGCGGGGGAGTAGGGAAGGAGACGGAGCGGGGAAATGGGGAAGGATATCGGGTGGGGTGGGGGAAGGATATCGGGTGGGGTGGGGGAAGGATATCGGGTGGGGTGGGGGAAGGATATCGGGTGGGGTGGGGGAAGGATATCGGGTGGGGTGGGGGAAGGATATCGGGTGGGGTGGGGGAAGGAGACTTGAAAAGGCGAATTGGAAATGAGGACAAGGGTTTTTAAAAGTGAGATGCTGCTCGGCTGAGAGCGAATGCAGGTCAGGGAGCAGACAGGTGATGGGCAATCAGGACATGGTGAAAATGAGGTTGAGCACAAATCTACAGAGGGAGGGTCAGCTGGAGCTGGGCTGGAGTTTCAAATGTGGACGAAACAAAGTTTGAGATCAGGGTGTCAACAGCAACTGGACTGAACCAGAGGCGGAGATGTCATGAATGTTGACGGAGCGGGTCTTACTAATGGCACAGATATAGAATACAATCATTATTAGCTCGTGTTACTGATGACTGAGAGCAGTGACATGGGGGATGAACATTCCTTAATCATACTGGGGTCACCTTGTAGTGCAGTGGATAGTGCCTGGATACCACAGGTTCAACTCCAACTTCGGGACTCGAAGGCCATGGACAGTCTTTTTGTAACACGACCAAAACCTGTCAGTTATCAACCTGCAAAGCCCCCTGAGACATTCACATCAGGTGGTAACAGGAGGAGAAACTCCTGTCGGCCATGTTGTGATGCTGGGGTCAGGGTGGGGGGGTTATCCCTTAAGTCCCAGGCCGACAATTTGCTCCAAGAAACCATATCCTCGGAAACACACACACACAGACACACACACACGGGGTCTTGACTGCGTTGTCCTCTACCCATCAGAAGAGGAAAGAAATACCCTCGGCATTAACGTTCTCATTTTGTGTCAAATTCATGCACCTTCTGAACAAGTGAATCTGAATGTGCAGAACATTCCGGAACAAGTATAGAACGTGGAACAATTTTACGTTCCCCCCCAACCGCTCCCCCCCCCCGCCCCCCCCCAAGAAAACCAGTGCAACAGGGGACAATAAATGAAGGATCATAGATTACAGAATCCCTACAGTGTGGAAACAGACCCTTCGGCCCAACAAGTCCACACCACCCCTCTGAGCAGCCCACCCAGACCTATCCCCCTATATCTCACCTAATCTACACATCCCTGAACACTACCGGCAATTTAGCACAGCCAATGCCCCTAACCTGCACATCTTTGGACTGTGGGACAAAACCAGAGCACCCGGAGGTAACTCATGCAGACACTGTGAGAATGTGCAAAATCCACACTGACAGTTGCCCGAGGATTAATTGAATCCGGGTCCCTGGTGCTGTGAAGCTGCAGTGTTAACCACTGAGCCACCGTGCCAATCCAACGAAAAATCCTGGGGAAAACTAACACGAGTCAGACCAACAATCAACGGGAGGGCTCGAACAGAGATGCCTCAACCAATTAACCCCTCCAGAAAAGAGTTCAAAGAGGCTTTCCTTTTTACCTGGAATCGCTCGTCCGTCTCGCTCTCTCCAATGTGCCGCAAGAGGTCTCCACTGGCCTGGCCAATGCTTCCAGCTGCTGTCAGGACGGTCTGCCGAGGCTGGGAACAGGAGAACACACACACACCCTGACTTTCTGACAAAACATACCCACACGCTGGGTGCTGAAACTGTTTCCTAATAACATACAAATTGAGAATTACCCATGCCCCCACCATCGCCCCCCCCCCCCCCCCCCCCCACCCACCCCAGCTGCAACCTTGACAGGGACGAAGCAATAAGTTTCAAAACCTTCCAGAGACTCAGCAGGGAGGGTGGGGTACATCCATTTTGCAGCAGGAGCTTGAGACCATAATAACGCACAGCACATTATTCCATCAGCAAGGCAAAGGCATGATGGAAGTAGATGTTCAATCAGAAATTCTGAACAGGAACTGGTTAAATATGAGGAAAAAGTGAACTTAAAGCAGGCAACTGGGACAAAGCAGGGCTAGCGGGGCGAGCTCTTACAAAAGAGCCAGCACAGGGTCGATGGGTTGAATGGCCTCTGCCTGTGCTGCGTGGCTTCTCCCTGCTTGATGTTAGTCTGTAATGCCCGCTGACAGAACTGATGGCTGCCAGTTGGAAGGGAAACTGATGGCCTGCCCTCATTTTCTGTTCCATTTCGGACTTGAACACCCCAGCCCCGTGCCAGCCCGTGGACACCCCCACCCCACCCCTACCTCCTACAGCTCACCTCCCCCGATGAAGGCTCAACTGCCTTCAGCAGATCAGACACGGCGCCAGCCAATGTCCTCGCAGCACGCAACAGGTCCTGGCCACTGCCAATGTCATCGTCCATGAGAGCTGCCAGCATCTTCACACCCTTAGACATCTCCGTCAGATTCGAAGAAATGGTAGTGATGGCACAGCCCACTGCAGTGTAATCAGTGTCTGCGGGATCTCCTGGAGGGGGACACCACCGTTTACAAGATGTCCCTGCCCTCTGATTTATATCACGCTCAGATCCCACCCCCCCCCCACTCCCCCCAACCCCGTTCCTTCAGGCTGCAACACCATTGTTACCGAGTCCCAGGCTAATCGGGGCACAAGCTCCTTTCCTCCTCCCAGTACTGACCATCTGTGTGCAGCAAAGCACAGGTGCTCTTCAAAACCCTGCACCACACCAGTCCCACCCAAGTCACACCAGCTCGTCATACTAGCGCCCCCCCCACTGCCCCGCCAACCTGCCACCCCCTCCGGTCACACTGATGCAACACATTTCCCCCCCACCCACCCTACCTCACCCCCAACCACCCCGTCACAATAAGCCCACCCCTCCCTGTCACACCAGCGACTGCCACACTAGCCACCCCACCCTGCCACATTAGCCACCCTCCCCATCATACCAGCCCCTGTCACGCTAGCCCCCCTCCCTGTCACACCAGCCCCGGTCACACTAGACCCCATCACACTTGCCCATGTCACAGTAGACCCCCCCAATTCCCTGTCACACTAATGTCCTGCCTGTGTAAGAACAAAACACATTCTACTTTCATACATCAATGTCACATTTTTCCTTGGAATTATTGATTACTGCCCTACAGATGGCTTTAAACTGGAATGTGTGACACTCTGTGATGTCTTTGTTTTAAGCTGAAGTACAGTGTATAGCGTCGAGTAAGTAAATACATATTTGACCATTTCAGGGTTTAAAATTCTCTCTTGCACACCAATCTTCAAATAAGGCTTTTGGTGAAAGACACAAATCTCTGCTTTTCAGTGTGTCTTCTTGCCTCCCTGGGTCTTCTTTCAGCTTTCGCAGGCATCTGGATGGTAGGAATACTGACCACTGCCTGAGGGGGACAGCTGGATGTCAGTGATGGGCAATAGGAATGCAGGTCTCCAGATGCACCAACTGGACCCTTGGATAATGAGGGAGGTTGAGAATTTAGCCAAAAGTCAAAAAACAAAGAGGCATTTAGGAAGCTAAAATCAGACAGGACCTGAGAGGAATATAAGGCAAGTAGGAAAGAACTTGAGCAGGGAAGTAGGAAAGCAAGAAACGGCCATGAAATGACCTTGGCAAGTAGGGTTAAAGAGAATCCCAAGGCATTCTATAGATATATCAAAAACAAGAGGATAATGAGGGAGAAGGTAGGAACACTCAAGGATAAAAGGAGGGGACTTATGCTTGGAGGCAGAAAATGTGGGTAAGAACCTAAATGAGGGCTTTGTATTGGTATTTACCCAGGAGAAGGATATGGAGGATAGTGAGATTTGTGTGGAGCATACGAATGTATGCAGGGTAGTTTGATCTCAGCAGAATAATAGGTCGGCACGACGTCGTGGGCCGAAGGGCCTGTACTGTTCTACGTTCTAATGCACTAAGTTTCATTCTCCATCACTTGGTGGGACAAAGACAGGAGGAGGTAGCAAATAGGCTGGAGCAGATACCACAGAACTGGGAGGGTTCCCCCCGGTGGTGATTTTCTTTGTCTTCACAGATGCTGCTAGACCCACTAAGCTTTTCCAGCAACTTCTACTTTTGTTGCCACTTAACAGGGAGCTGCTTTCACTGGTTTAAACTCGTGGTTTCGGCGCTCAGCATAGCAAGGGCTTACCGGCCGTGAGGTTGACCACGGAGGCCGTTCCTGCTGTGATCGCATCAACCTGCGAGTGGATTTCGTGCTTCGATTCATCCACCTTGTTCTGGACCCACACCTTGGACGCCTGATGGATGGAGGAAGGCAGCAGCAATATAGTCAGGATACAAATGGCTCCGATCCCATACTAACTGCCATCTGTGGCAGGGAACACCCACAAGACATTTGCTGCTGTTCAACCCATTCTAACCCCAGGTTCGAATCCCGCCACGGCAGCTGGAGGAGTTTGAATTCAATAAATATCTAGAATGAAGAGTCTAATGATGACTGTGAATCCATTGTCAATTGTTGCAAAAATCCATCTGGATCACTAATGTCCTTGAGGAAAGGAAACTGCCATCCTTACCTGGTCTGGCCTACATGTGACTCCAGACCCACAGCAATGTGGTTGAATCTTAACTGCCCTCTGGGCAATTAGGGATGGGCAAAAAATGCTGCCTAGCCAGCAACGCCTATGTTCTGTAAATGAATATATGAAATCCCATTCCCAGTCATATCTGATAACACATGGCTGCCTTTAAAAACAAATATATACTGCTCTGCCAGCTCTCGGACCTCTCATGGAGACCTATTATGTGCAATAGCTTTGAGAGGGGAAAGATTTAAAACAGATCTGAGGGGTAACTTTTTCACGCAGAGGGTGGTGCATGCATGGAACGAGCTGCCAGAGGAAGTGGTGGAGGTCGGTACAATTACAACATTTAAGAGGCATCTGGAGGAGGAAGGGTTTAGAGGGATATGGGCCAAATGCTGGCAAATGCAACCAGATTAATTTTGGATATCTGGTCGGCATGGACGAGTTGGATCAAATGATCTGTTTCTGTGCTGTACATCTTTATCTATTAAAAAAACACACAACACTGCATTCCATCCAATCCATTTTGACAGTCAGTGCAAATGACGTTATGTTCCCAATGGGCTATTGGGAACAAGATGAGTGGGATATTAAATGGGATGGACGTGCAGGACAGGAGCTGTCAGAGTGCAATATCTCCTTGTCCAAGAGCCATTAAACAAGTCCCCTTCGCATTTCTCTCCTGAGCTTCACATCCTGAATGACCTGAATTCAAGCTGAAAGCCTTGGCTTGGTCAATTGGGAGACAGAACTACAAGATCAGTCTCACATCAGGAAGGGCTACAAATTCATTTTATCCATGTGCGGGGTTTTGGTCAGGATTAGTAAATGAGATTTTTTTGCTAAATATCTTTCCCTAAGAATTTCCACTTAAGAATCTGTACCTTTACACGCAAGATAGCGCCGTAAGTGGCAACTTGTCAACTTTTCACTCCAATCATTTGAGTAAGTTTGACAAAAAAACTAACTCAAATTCAAGTTTTAATATCCCCGTGAACTCAATTTCTTGCCAGAACTCTGCACAGGGCAGTTAGGAGTTAAACACATTGCTGTGGGTCTGGAGTCACGTGTAGGCCAGACCATGTAAGGATGGCAGCTTACTTCCCCTGGAAAGACATCGCGACGTTTTAACAGCAACTGACTGTTGTTATACAATTGCCATTAGGCTCACTTTCCTTTTCAAATTCCAAATTTTTACTGAATTTGAATTTCACAATCTGCCACGGCAGGATTTGAACCCATGTCCCCAGAACATTAACCTGAGACACCAGCAATATTATCACAATGCCACCGTCTCGACCCACAAGTGAAGACAGTCCCCGCAAAATGTGTGCTCATAACTCAATCCATCAAGAGTTACGTTTAACAATAAATAAAACCAGGCCCCAGTGCTTTCCACTTCGAGAACAAATTGAAGGGTACAATTATCATTTGAAACACGGAGGGATGAGAAGCAGGAACAATCAGACTCACCATGTCCTGCCCCAGTGGGGGTAAATTATCTATCTCAGTCAGGTCAGACTGAGCGTGCTGAACCGCCTGTATACTGGAGTTAATGGTTCCCATTAATGCTTGCTGTGCTGATGTCTGTTATGCAGAGCAAATTAGTAAAGCCAGTTAGCATCAAGTAAAACATTTCTTCCAAAAATTAAAGGTGCATATTAATCAACGTATATCAGTGTCTGAATCGATGGTGAAATTATTCTAAAACAACCTTTAACTTATTAGAAATAAATGATAAAGAGACTGAATCCAAAAGGCAAATTAAAGAGTTTCCAAAGGAACTAGTGCAATAAATATACTTTATTGTTAATGCATTGTGACTGGACGACAAACTGTGAAGTAAGTTCTTACTGAGTACCGGATCAAAATGTAATTCCAGGTTCCTACCAGTGGGGGCATGTGGCCCCGGTGCATTTGCCCACTCAGGATCTGTTGCTGCGGAACTGGCATCGTGCCCGTGTTGAAGCTCTCCGGCCCACCAGCACCCGGCCTCATCACAGCGGGCAGCGCCACGGACGCATGCTCGATCTTCCCCGTCTTATTAAACTGCTGCTGCAATATGGTGGATCTGCAGAGAGCAGCCCAGGAGAGAGCGGAGTTAGTCGCCGGGGAAGTGAGGGTGGGAGGGGGTGGCGCGCAGATTTCAACTGCTGTCAGAGCGGAAGACTCTGAACTTACACGGCACCTTTTGCCACCTCGGGATATCCCGGCAGTCGCTGCAAGAAATGCGGCAGCCAATTTGCAAACAGAAAGCACCCGATGGACAGTGACGCAACAATAACCAGCTACTGGTGACATTGGACAGGGAGATAATCATAGACAGGGACACGAGGGATGGCCACGCACAGGGCCAGGAGACCTCATACATCCACCGCAGGAGGAAAAGACGGGGAGACTCTCTGAGGAGCCTCCCCCTCAACAAGACATCACACTCCCTCAGGGAGGTGTCAGCTTGATGACAACAAGCTCAAATCCTGGAGGGAGACTCAAACCCACCACGTTCTGACTCAGAGCTGACCCCACTCCCCACCTGCCCAAAACGGAGCTCACAATTTAGTTTGAAGCAAACAGTCGGTTTTGAAGAGTCAAATTTTATAACGAGGGAAATATGTTCGTTCTCTCGCTTAACATTTCAGATCTCATTGTATTCTGGAAATTAGTAGGAAGGTTCCTGTATTTTCTGGCCGGCAGCGATGCAAGAATAGTTACGGTTAAATAGTTCTGATTCTTTACTTTTTTGGAGAAACAGATTCTTCCAGCATCGTTGACTCTTCATCTCCTTCCAGTCCAAATCGATCCTTACTTTGCTTCTACAATGGGGCAGGAAGGAGGAAGTGTCTGAGACATCACAAACATACACTGTTATCACTCTCATTATGATTAACCAAAGAATCTGGAGACTTCTCTGGGAATCTCACATAATTATACAGAAAATACAACCAAGAAACAGGCTCTTTCAACCCAACCGATCGATATTGGTGGTGGTCTCAAACATGAGCCACAATTCCAATCCCATCAGCCCTATTTCCCTATCCTAAGCACACCCCTCCCCTTCAACAATCTACCAACCCCAATCTTAAACAGTCATTTAATAACACAACCCACAGCCAACTGGTCTTTACACAACAGCATCCTATACTTGTCTTTGAAAACCTTGAGGGTTTCAGCTATAAGGGAAGGGAAGGGCTGGGTTTTTTCCCCGCTGGAGATTAGGCGGTCGAGGGGTTACCTTAGAGAGGTTTCTAAAATCATGAGAGGTGCAGATAAGGTGAATGGCAGGTGTCTTTTACTTGGGCGGGGGACTTCTAGAACGCGGGACATATTTTTAATGTGAGAGGAGAAAGATTTAAAAAAGCCTTGAGGGGCAACTTTTTTAGTTTGTGTGGGAAACGAGCTTCCGGAGGAAGTGGTGGGTGTGGGGTACAGTAACAATGCTGAAAAGACATTTGCATAAGTACATGTATAAGAAATGTTTGGAGGGATGTGAGCAAAGTGCAGGCAGGTGGGTCTAGTTTAGTTTGGGAATATGGTTGGAGTGGACTGGTTAGACCAAAGGGTCTATTTTGGTGTTGTGTGACAACCCTGCTGAATTTTACTCATTATTTACCCATTAAAGTAAGCACAGACAATTTAGTTGCTAATTACCAATGGCAGTTTAACAAACTGATAACAATTAAAGCACTACCAATCAACTGCTCTGGCCCAGACGAGTAATAATTTAAACTAATCAGTAGCAGTAAATTTTGCTTAGTGGTTTAAAGCAATCCGAAATTGCAATTATAACTGTTCCAAAGGAATTGTTGAGCTCTGGAACAGAGCAACTGGGCAAGACATTCTTCTGTGGCAAGACAGCTGCTCAGAGACAGGCAAGACTGGGAGGGAGAGGGCAACGTCACTGCCATGGACCAGAGGAGGATGATGGACTGGTGAACTGTTTGAAAAGCCAAGCAAAGGCAAAAGCAACAAGGAATCAAACTTGGATTTGGGCTGATTCAGAGCTGAGGCAGAGCAGGAACTCAGCAGAGAGCCTCAAACATGGTGCCACAGGGTGTAGACTTCAGAGGAATTAAATGTACATTAGAAAGAGCGATAGGCATTTGGCCGATAGTTGAGGAGGAACGTGAGAAGGGTGGGAGGTTGGGTCACAGGAATGATGAGCTTCAATTGGCAGCATGCCTTTTTGTTTTCAATTTGTCCCAGCAAAAGTGTACTGACCTTCTTGAGGATGATGTCAATATAACCAGCGATTAGCTGAGAGATCTGTTCACCCTCTGTCGTCTGAACAGAATAGTAGCTTTCCTGGTATTCTCCAAAATCCTACAGAGAAAGGCAGAATTCTGTGACGACTTACACCAAGTGCCTCGTGAAAAACATAGTCCAGAGGATATTCAGCCCAGACGTTAGCTGCTTCCTAGTTGTTTATGAAATAAAAACCAAAAGAACAGCTGTAAGTCAGGAACCAAGACAGAAGTTGCTAGAAAAGCTCAGCAGGTCTGGCAGCATCTGTGAAGGGGAAAGGTCACCGGACCCGAAATGTTATTTCCGATTTTCTCTTCACAGATGCTGTCAGACCTGCTGAGCTTTTCCAGCAACTTCTGTCTTGGTTCCAAGTACTTTACATTGTCCCAAGCTGTTGGGTTGGCCACGCTAAATTATCCGTATCGTACAGGGATGTGCAAGCTGTGAGAATATGGGAAATGCAGGGTTATAGGGACAGGGTAAGTGGGGTGGATTTGAGTGGGATGCTCTTCAGACGGTTGGTGTGAGCTCGATCAGAAGAATGGCCTGCTCCCGCCTAAGGTTCTCAGCAATGGAGGGTCACCCAATCGCCCTGTACCTATGTAGGGGGCCCTTGCGGGTAGTGGGGGAGTGAAGAAAGCGCGAAGAAGACTCCACAGCTGTCATGGTGTACGTAGTGCTTAAAGGAGCTGTGGACCCAAAGCCTGGGTCTTTGGCAGTCTGCAGGGGCTAATCGAACTATCTGGGATCTCCTGGGTTTCCTGATCAGGCAATGCAGCTATTCACCTGGAAAACAAAAGCACATGGAGCTTCTCAGCTTTCGTGACCTTTCTGCAAACAAGCCGGGTCAGGCCCAGAGACCAACAGCTCAGAAACTGCGGGCAGTGAGAACAACTATTTCCAGTATCCTACCAGAGTGAAGCTCTTTGGAGAGGCTGCCCAGCGTTTGACGGTTGTGAGGGGCCACTCCTGCATCACTTCTTTGGTCTTTTCATCGACGCGCATCACCGAATCCTTGGTAATGCCCAGGAGTCGAGGAACTAACTTGTTCTTCCCTTTCATTTTTTCCTAGAAGAAAAAAAATGCCATTCATATGTAACAGTCCACCTGACATGAAATCAGTGCCAATCTTGCTCAGTTTGCTTCCAATGCAGTGTTTAGACATTCCAAACTGTTTTCCAAATACATTGGACAGAAGTCTCCATTCTCTGGGCTGTCCCACTCATTTGCTGTCAAGATGGCCAAACTCTCCAGCTGACTCTTCACAGCATCGGCCACCCCATCACTTCCTCCCATCAGACCGTGCAGACAGCAGCCCTGGGCCCTTCTCTGAAATCAAGGTCCCGGGCATGGAAATGATCATGTAATCACTGAAAGTTATAGAACAGAAGAAGGCCATTCAACCCATCGTTTCTGTGGATCAGCAAGATCGTGAAATTGAGAGTCTTTTTCCCTCAGGTTTGGTTATTCTGTAGGGAGAGAGATTAACAGTCCTCATTGAAAGAAGATTCTGAGGGGGCCTACTAGGGTCAACACAGAAATGGTTTCTATTATAGACACCACTGCCTCACGATAATGGGCCAGTCAACTGAGGCAAGGAAAATAACTTGATCAAAAGGGTTGAGTGTCTTTGGAACTCTCTACACCATTGAGATGAGGTGCTCACTTGCTCACTACATTTAAGGCATAGTGAATAGAATCTTTGGAGTTTCAGGGAACCGAAAGCTATGGGGGGTGGGCAGGAAAGTGCAGTTTCAGTTTCAGCAAGGTCAGTTGTGATTGTTTCGAATGGTACCGCAAGCTCGATGGGCTGAATCATCTCCTCTTGCTCTCATTTACTGGGGAGGTGATGCCCTTATGGTAATGTTCCAGGGGCCCGGCATCAAATCCTACCACAGCAGATGGTGGAACCTGAATTCAACATTTTTTTTTAAAAATCCGGAACAAAGTGTCAGGAAAATGAAATTAAGAGTCTAATGAAATGGGGGACAAAAAACCCAATGGTTCACTGATGTTGTTTAGGGGGGGAAACTAGCTGGTCTGGCTCCCATGTGATTCCAGACCCACAGCAATGTGGTTGACTTTTAACAGCCCTCTGGGAAGTTAAGGATGGGCAATAAATGCTGGTCTAGCCAACAACATCCTCATCCCATGAACGATTTAAACCTGTTTCCTGTGCTGTGTTCTATGACATTACTTTTCTGTTTCAGCTCCCGACAACTCAGTCACTTTATCCAACAAATGAACGCAGACAGAACAGAGTCCAGGAATAATAATCATCAAGTGTGGTCATTAAAAGTCTACTGAATGTTCAACACACACTAAACCAGCTCACATAGTTTCACAAACTGAGGGCCAGCTGCTAACTGACAGCATGTGTAAACTGGCGAAGCAGGTGAAAATTTTACCTTCACCAAAAAGAATGACACCCCATAGGTTCGGAGCGAGCGAGCCAACTTAACATATTTAACTTTTGCTTCAATCTCAGTCATTTCCCCGCAGTTCTTGTGTTCCTAGTGTAAAGGAAACAAATCAGAAAATAAGTATTTGCAAAAGTGATGGTTGTTTAACTTCTCTGGATAATAACACTCTTCTTGCTCATGTTTCCTGACCACTTCACACCCCCTACACTTCTTTTGTCTTGCTGAACAGCACAGTGGCTCAGTGGTTAGCACCGCTGTCTACACAGCACCAGGGACCCGGGTTTAATTCCACCCCTTGGGTGACTGGCACATACTCCCTGCATCTGCGTGGATTTCCTCCGGGTTCCCTGGTTTCCTCCCACAGTCAAACATTTGCAGGTTCGGTGGATTGGCTATGCTTAAAAACCCTTCCTGTAATGTCCAGGGATGTGTAGGTTAGGTTGAATATGGGATAGGGTTGGGGTAGCTGACTCTGGGTGAGACCCTCTTTGGAGGGTTGGTGCAGACTTGATGGACTGACTGGCCTTTCCCTGTCTTTAGGTTTTGAAGGTCACGCATATTATCTTTCAAGAAGTATTGCTACATATATTTTGCAGAGTTTAAATCTTTTATTAATTACCTTTACATGACTGCATGAGTCAGTTTTGTTTAAAATAAATTTGTTCTTTATTTATTACTTCAAGAATCTAGGTGAATTGTTTCTGATGTTTAGCTATGTACAGTCTGATATATGGATGTGAGTTTGCTCGCTGAGCTGGAAGGTTAGTTTTCAGACATTTCGTCACCATTCTAGGTAACATCATCAGTGAGCCTCCGGTGAAGCGCTGGTGTTATGTCCCGCTTTCTATTTATCTGGTTAGGACATCACCAACCCAAGGAAACCTAACCAGATAAATAGAAAGCGGGACATAACACCAGCGCTTCGTCGGAGGCTCACTGATGATGTTTCCTAGAATGGTGACGAAACTTCTGAAAACTAACCTTCCAGCTCAGTGAGCAAACTCACATCCAGAACCTCAACCTGAGCTACAAATCTTCTCAAAGCTCGCTAGTCTGATATATTGTTTATATTACACACACTTCCCAAACCGACAATCAATACTATGTAGAAGGACAGAGGCAGCAGATACAAGGCAACATCACCCCAGCAAGTTTCCCTTCGAGCCACTCACCATCCTGACATGGAAATAGACACAGGTCCTTCACCGTCGCTGGGTCAATATCCCAGAACTCCTCCCTAATCACATCGTGGGTCAACCTACAGCATATGGACTGCAGTGGTTCAAGAAAGCAGCTCACCACCACCTTCTCAAAGGCAACTAGGGATGGGCAATAAATGCTGGCCAGCCAGTGACACCCACATCCCATGAGGAAACTTAAAGTATATATTTAGCAATATCACCTCCTTGTTTAAACACAAACTTCATTGAGGCCAATGAGGAGTGGGACAAGTGATGCAGTTATAATGAAAACTCTTGAGATGCAGAAAGCACAGGGAAAGGGAATTCGACAGAATAACTGGTGATGAAGCAGTCAAGCATTTCTTTCCTTGTGTTTAATTGTATCCATATAGTGGACTTGAACAGATTTCACTTAAACATGTGTAAATGGTCATTAATTGCGATATGTAAGACTCTCACTGTCACAGACACTCCTTGGTGTTTCTGGGCCAGACAAACTCCCCAATTCAGAGAACCTAGAGTGTGCTCATTCCATCACACATCACAAAATCTGCATTGGCTCACCCATGTTTAGCATGGGAGGCAATGGCTTAGTAGTATTATTGTTAGATCATTAATCCAGAGACCGAGGGAATGTTCTGGAGACATAGATTCAAATCCTGCCGTGGCAGGAGGTGAAATTTGGACTCTTTTTTTTCCAAAAAGAACTGAAATTAAGAGTCTAATGATGACCATGAATCGATTGTTGGAAAAACCGATCTGTTTTAATGTCCTTTAGGGAAGGAAACTGCCATCCTTATCTGATCTGGCCTACACGTGACTCCAGATCCACAGTAACATGGTTGACTCATAACTGCCCTCTGAGGTGGACAATAAACACTGGCATATCCAGGAGTGCCCTCATCCCATAACTGAATAAAGTTTGAAAAAGAGACAGTAACTGTGTGACCACGGATGCTGATTAGCCAGTGGGCCATGACCTCTGGGAGTCCAGCCTTGTGCTACAAGGGCACCCTACAAATGAGTGAAGAAGATGGTGGACAGTGACTCTAACAATGGAGTGGCCATTACTGCTGGCCCTAAGCCCTGGAGGCTGAATGGCTGAAAGGGTTTCGGAGGAAGTAAGGGGGAAACAAAATGCTCAGCTGTGCAGAAGGGAGCCCAGGGCAAACAGAGGCCAGGGAATCTTGGCCCCTTTTCCCCAGCCTACCATCTTCCCGACGGGCCTGCTGACACACATCAGGGGATGACTCAATGGTGAAAATCATTATCCTACCAGATGGAGTGCTGCCACAACCCACAACTGAAACTGCAAGGTAACAGTGTTCAGAGATGAGTGCTTGTAATGTTTCAATCTGCAAATAAATGGCAGACTGTGGAAACGCTGGCTCTAGTACCATCCTTCAGTGACTGCCTCTCCAAGCATTCGTGCACTCCCTGCTCCATTGTGAAAGACAGGCAGATGCTTTACACTGTGCTAGGGCAGTTCAGAGTGAAACTGCGTGTGTACCTGAAAGATCTTCTTCTCCGCATTCCTCTGCTTGATGTACTCCTTTGGCAAGAACTCCTTCAAACTGGAAGACAAGGCGTGAGAGAGTGTTAAAGCTGATCATCACCAGTCACACATAACCCAGGTCAGAAATACCTCCCTGTCACATCCTGGATGAGTGCAGCCCCAACAACACTCAAGAAGCTGGACAGCATCCAGGGCAAAGCAGCCGCTTGATTGGCATCACATCCACAAACATCCACTCCCTCCATCACTGACGCTCAGTAGTAGAAGTGTATTATCTACAAGGTGCACTGCAGAAATTCACCAAAGATCCTCAGGCAGAACGTTCCAAGCCTACGACCACTTCCAACTAGAAGGACAAGGGCAGCAGATACATGGGAAAACCACCACCTCCAAGTTCCCCTTCAAGCCACGTTCCATCCTGAATTGGAAATGCATCGTCATTCCTTCATTGTCGCTGGGTCAGAATCTTGGAATTCCCTTGGGTCAACCCACAGCACACGGACTTCAGCGATTTAAGAAGGCAGCTCACCGCCACCTTCTCAGGGGCACAACTAGGGGTGAGCATTAAATGCCAGCGCAGCTAGCTATGCCCACATCCTGTAAAAACTATCCCTGCCCATGAGGTAGACACTGCCACCTGACTCTACCTTCCCACAACCCTGCCACCCCCGACAGGTCGCATCTCTGACACTCTCAGCATCATCTGGAAACTCACTCAAGAAATCCAGGCTTGTGCTTGTGTTCCACGTGGGGTCCAAACTGGATTTGAGCCTGAATGCCCCCAAATTCACAGGCTTTTTCGAAGGAGACTGGGTGGGATCCGTTCAGAATATCATCTCGAGCCTTTAAAACAACAGACATGCATCAACTTTACTTAAAGAGAAATAAAAGCACCATTCAGAGAGAGATGGAGCAAGGGTGAGTGCAAGCAAGAGTGTGAACGAGACAGCGAGTGAGAGAGAGAAAGCATGAATGAGAGGGGGAGAGGGAGAGAGAGAGTGACAATGAGTGTGAGTGAGTGTGTGAGTGAGAGGCAGCATGAAAGAGTGTGTATGGGACACAGTGAGAGAGAGAGAAAGTGAGAGAGAGGGTGAGAGAGAGTGCAAGTGAGTGACACAGCGAGTGCGAATGAGAGATTCAGCGAATTAGAGAGAGTGAATTAGAGAACGAGCGCGAATTAGAGAACGAGCGCGAATTACAGAGGGGGCAAGTTAGAAAAAGAGCAAAGGAGAGAGTGAATGTTAGAGAGAACAAGTATGAGTGAGTCTTAGAAAGGGAAAGATTGTGCGAGACAGTTGGAGGGAGACTGATAATGGGAGTGAGAGTGTCAGCTAGGGTATTATGCACAGTTGTGGGTGTGACATGATAGGAAAGATGTGAATACACTGGATAGAGTGCAGAAGTGATTTACAAGAATGGTTCCAGGGATGAGAAACTTCACTGATGAGGATAGATTGAAGCAGTTGGGGCTGGTCTTCTTGGAGAGGAGGGGGCTGGGAGGATTTCTGACAGAGGTTTTTAAATCACGATCAGGCTGGATAGAGGAGAGACAGTGAAGCTGTTCCCAATCAAAAAAGGAACAAGAGCAAGGGGGACAAATGTTAAAGTGATGCGCCGATGATAAAAGGGTGATGTGAACAGAAAGACAATTTTCCACAGCAACTGGTAAGGGTGTGTTTTTTTTTGTCTCATGGGAAATGGGAATTCTAGTTCTTCAAGGACAACCTGGAGACAGAGGCCTCGAACAAACACAGAAGTTGCTGGAAAAGCTCAGCAGGTCTAGCAGCATCTGTGATGAAAAAATCAGAGCTAACGTTTTGGGTTAACGACCCTTCCTCAGAACCAGCCTAGATACTGGCTCAAGCCTGAACTGGCACAGGGTCCTGGTGAGATGTGCTTAGGTGTCTGTTTTACGCCTGTAAAATGGCCACAATGCGATTCAGCCCAAAGGCCGTGAACATACTTCCAAGGTTTCGTCCAAGTTATCAGTTTCTCTAATCAAGCTCAACGCTGTGACCACCGCTCCCCGCCGCCCTCCCCGCCGCCCCCCCCCACCCCCCCACCCCCCCACCACCGCCCCCACGCAGTGAAGGAACCAGTGAAAGAAATCCTGCACCTGGACATACAGCAGATTCAGCTGCACTGGATCTCGGGAATCAACGTTCTGGTCAGAGTAAAAGAACTTGCGTCTTAACAACAGTGTTTCGTTTTCATCAACACCCTGCTCTCGGAAGGTTCGACTGTGATCCAACCAGTTCACTGTCGGAGACACAAAAATCAAGCAACATCATCCTCACATGTTATCCCCTCTATCAAGTCCCTTGGCCAACCCCTTGAGGATTAAAAACCATCTCCAGACCGCTGCCTTCAACCAGGCCTCAAACCTCACAAGAAGCTGACAGGAGATCACAGAACCTCTCGCAGAGGCCATCCTGCCAGCTGGGCATGTGCCAGATCTTTGAAAGCGCTCTTCACTTTCTCGCATTTTTAAGAAATCTAACCTGAGACACACTGTTTGCCTGTCCAATTTGATCTCTCCCCCAGGTAAGGGAAGTGGGAGACTCCTAATCATTCAATACCTTCCGAAAATATAACCCAACGAACATAGAGATTTTGTACAGAATTCTGGGATCTGACTAAGTGTTTTTTTCGTTTGAGACTATTTCAAAGTTTTTGAGAAGGTCTGTAGCTCGAGGTTGCAGACTTGCTGGCCAAGTCAGAGTGTTTGATTGCAGACATTTTGTCATGCTGCTAGGTAACATCGTCAGTGTGTCTCTGGAGATGATGTTACCTCACAAGGTGACGAAACGTCTGCAATCAAACACACCAGCTTGGCGAGCAACTCTGCCAGCTTTGCATTTTCAGTGATACCTCAAATTTATTCGAGACACCATTAGCGACCCACAACTTTTGAACAACCCACAGACCACCTTCCATTCTAAACCAACACGCCTTACAATCGTCATCAGTGTGAAGCTTTGCCTTTAACTTCTCCATCTTCTTCTCATCCCGGTGCAGAGTTCTGTCTCTCTTCAATGTCGCTGTTCCGTCTTCTTTTTTCTCTTCAACAATGTCTTGAATCAAGGAGTACTCTTCATAATTGGTGATACCTGCAAATGACAGAAACATGAGCAATGTATACTGGGGTCGGGCGAAGATTGTCGGAAGCTGGAGGGAGTGCCCTGCTGACCAAAGGCGATGCTAAGACCTCAATGTCAAGTGCCATGGGTGACCGCTTGTGTGTCAGTTATGGTGCATGGTGGGTAACTTGCTCATCTCTCAGTCAGAGACTGGCTCAGATCCCACTCCCGGTGGAAGGCAGTGCTGCTGTGTTGAGGTTTTGGCTGAGGTGATAAACCGAGGATTCGTTCACCCTCTGAGGTGGGGGTTGAAGATCCCAATATTTCACTGTATAGCAAGGGAGCTCTCCTCAGTGTCATAGCTAATCGCTTGGAATGTTCAGTGCAGTTTTGATGAGAGTCACAGAGTCATACAGCACAGAAACAGACTCTTTGGTCCAACTGGTCCAGACCAAACATGTTTCCCAAACTAAACTAGTCCCACTTGCCTACGTTTGGCCCATTTCCCTTGGAACCGTTCCTATACAAGTACTTGTCCAAATGTCTTACAAATGTGGCAATACAGCTGTTCATTCCACATATGAGCCACCCTCTGTGTGAAAAGGTTCTCCCTTGGGTTCCTGTTAAATCTTTCCCCTCTTACCTTAACCTGAGCCCTCTAAGTTTTGGACTCCCGCTACCCTGGGTAAATGACCCTTGCTATTCACTTTACCTATGCTCCTCATGATTTTATAAACCTCTATTAGGTCACCCTCAACCTCCTGTACTCCAAGGAAAAAAGTTCCAGCCTATCCAGCCTCTCTTTGTAATTCAAAGCCCCCAAGTCCCAGTAACAGCCTGGTAAATCTCTTCTGAACCCTGTCCATTTTAATAACATAGAGAGCAGGGCAACAGGAACTGTAAACTGTACACCAAAAGTGGCCTCACCAACATCCTGTACAACTGCGACATGACATTCCAACCCCTATACTCAAAGGTCTGAGCAATGAAGGCAAGCATGCTAAGCGCCTTCTTAACCACCCTGTCTACCTGCAACGCAGATTTCAAAGAATCCCTAGGTCTTTCTGTTCGACAATGCTCCTCAGGGACCTACCATTAACTGTGTAAGTCTTGCCCTTGTATATCTTACCACAGGAACCAGAACTTGCCATCAAGGAGTGAAAGTTCACCAGACTGGTTGCTGGGAGGGCAGTTTTGTTGGATGAGGAGGCATTAGATGACTGAGCCTGTACCTTCTTGAGTTTAGAAGGATGAGGGAGGGATCTCACTGAAACATGTCAGATTCTGACAGGGGCTGGACAAACTGGATGGAGAGAGGACGTTTCCTTGGTTTTGGGATCCAAAACAAAGGGTCCTAGCCTCAGGAATGCAATGAGCCATTCCAGACTGAGATAAGAAGGCATCTGCTCAGAGGGTGGTCAACCTCTGGAATTCTCGACCATAGAACGCTGTGGAGGTCAAATCACCAAATATATTTAGGAAAGGATTGGGCTGTTTTCTGGAAGCTGAAGGTGTTAAGGGATATGGGAATGTGAGAGTATGACATTAGGATCAGCCATGGTTGTGTTGGTGGAGTGAACATAAGAACATAAGAAACAGGAGCAGGAGTAGGCCATCTGGCTCCTTGAGCCTGCTCCACCATTCAATAAGATCATGGCTAAGGTTTTCATGGACTCAGCTCCACCTACCCGCCCGCTCATCATGACCCTTAATTCTTTTACTGTTCAAAAATCTATCCATCTTTGCCTTAAAAACATTCAACATTCCCAAACTAAACTAGTCCCATTTGCCTGAGTTTGGCCCATTTCCCATAGAATCTTTCCTATCCAAGTACCTGTCTAAATGTCTTATAAATGTTGTAATATGGCTGTTCATTCCACATATGAGCCAATGAGGTATCCTCAACTGCTTCACTGGGCAGGGAATTCCACAACCCTTTGGGTAAACATGTTCTTCGTCAACTCAGTCCTAAACCTGCTCCCCTTATTTTGAAGCCCAGCCCCGTTTCAAGTTTCACCCTCCAATGGAAATCGCCTCCCTGCTTCTACCTTATCTATTCCCTTCATTACTTTATAAGATCCTGCCTCATTTTTCTAAATTCCAATGAGCAGTGTCCCAGTCTACTCAATCTCCCCTCATAAGCCAACCCTCCCAACTCTGGAATCAACCTAGTGAACCTCCTCTGCACCCCCTCCAGTGCCAGTACATCGTTTCTCACGTAAGACGACCCAAAGTGGGCAAACCGGAACGGAGAGAGCCATTCATTGTATTTTCTGTTTCAATACACAACCCACAACAAAGGCTTTGAACAGATAGTTTGATCGTTATCATACTGCTGTTTGTGGGAGCATGCTGTGGCCAAATCCATTGTCCTACTTTCCCATATAACAGCAGTGATGATTCTTCAACAAAGTATTTTGTTGGTTCTAAGATGCTGTAGGAAATCCTGAGGACGTGAAAGTTGCTGAATAAACGTAGAGCTTTCTCATTTAAATCTGAATGGCCTAACGTTGGCATTAAAGTCATGCTGGTTAGAAAACGGCCAATGAAGGATGAGCTTGGAGGGGGAGGGAGCTGGATTCTTCAGCAAGCAGGCTGAGCAAAAGAACTGTGCGAAAACGATTGGAGTACCCAGCAAAAGGGGAATGACAACTAGCATTTGGCATCTGTGGAGATGAAGCACAAGATCAGGGAGATGGAAGGCCTCTGGGATTTTCAGAGGGAGGCATCAAAGCCTCTTCCCTCACTCCCCACACCCACTTCCGGCTGTTTCCAGTCACTTCTGGTTCAGACCAGTTCCTAGCCTCTGCTTTTCACTCGTCTTGCCAACTGTCTGAATATCAACCAGTGACTGACAACCTGACATATCATGTGTTCAGTGCCTGTTGTAGAAAGGGCATTTTTAAACTGGAGAGGCTCAGAAAAGACTTACCAGGATATCGCTGGGAGTGGAAGGTGAAGTTGAATGGGCTGGGACTTTATTCACTGGAGGGTAGGAGGCTGTGGGGTGACCTTATAAGGGTTTATTAAATCATGAGGGGCACAGATAAGGTGAATAACCAAAGTCTTTTCCTGAAGGTGGAAGGGTTCAAAAGTAGACGGCTTAATTTCAAAGTGAGAGAAGAAAGATTGTAGAAGGGACAACCTCTTTTAGAAACAGCATAGGGGATGTGGGTATATGTGCAACATTTAAAAGAATTTGCATAAGTACATGAAAAGGAAAGGTTTGGAGGGATATGGGCCAAGTTCAGGTAGATGTTTGGGAACATGGTCAGCATGGTCTGGTTGGACTGAAGGGTGTGTTCCCATGCTGTGTGAATCTATGGCTCAAAAAAAGTGTGATAAAAACGAGGTCTCCAGTATTGTAAATCCTCAGTCAGCCCACAAAACATCTAAAATGAAAACGCAATCCACTCCGGGCCCGTTGTGTCATGCCCACTCCACCAACATGATCATAAAAGGTCCCTTTTCTCAATGCAGACTCTCGCTGTCCCCCATAAGCCCTTGAAACCTTTTAGTTTCTATCTAATTCTTTCTTAAATATATTCAGTGACTTGATATGAGCCAAATGAAGGCAAGTGGGACTGGTTTCATTTGGGAAACGTGGATGAGTTAGACCAAAGGGCATGTTTCCATGCTGCATGATTCAATGACTTGGCCTCCACAACCTTCTGTGGTTAAGAAAGCGAGAGGTAGGCCACTCCACCAGCCGATTTAACACTGGTCAAAACGACACGGAGAATTACAAACCTATTCGACTGCAAATGGGGACGAGTAGTTCGCCAACAGTCTTCGAATCATCGATCATGACCGTCTTCACTGCCCCATCCAGCATTCTCACTTTCTGAGGTCTCTGCTTTTTCTTATACTCCAGGATGTCCTAGGCAGGAGAAGTTCAAGTCAAGTACAAGACAAGTTCAGTCACAAAGCTCAGGAAAGTGGTTGAGCAGAGGTGTGTCAGTGGACTAGTATTTCTGAACCCCAGGCCCTTATCCCCGAGGACCAGGGTTCAAATCCCACCAGGGCAGATTGTGAAATTTGGAATTTATTAAAAATTTTGAATGGAAAGTTAATCAAATGGTGACCACGTTCAACTATTGTAAAACCCATTTGGTTCTTTAGGGAAGGAAAACTGTCATCCTTACCTGGTCTGGTCTACATGGTCCAGACTCTCAGCGATGTGGTTGACTCAAAACTGCCCTCTGAATGGACCTAACAAGTTGCTCACCTTAAAGGCAATTAGGAATGGACAGTAAATGTTCTCCTTGTCAGCTCCACCCATGTCTCACCGACAAATAAAAGCTAAAATAGTCCTATAAAGTATTGATAGGGCCTGAATCTTGTTCCTCTAACTCAAGGGAGTAAATGAACCAGTTCAACGTCCAAGTGAGAAAGCTTCCCATTGTTTCACCCAGTATGAATTTCAGGCTAACATTAGAGCCCATGCTACAAGCCCAGTTTAATTTCTAGGCATACACCCACACAGATAACCCATCTAACTCTTCATTGTAGCATTTGTACTGATTCCCAGTGATGTTACTACACAGCAAACCAGATCCCAAGTTGAAATCCGGCTTGATTGAACTTTTTTCTGTTTTACAGAATTCTTATCTCACTCAAATACAAACGCACAAAACTGCAGTTTCAGTTCAAACAAAAGAAGAGGAATTTAATTCTCCAAAGAAATGAAGATAAACCAAATCCAACTATAACAGAAATTTAAAGAGTCTGAAACACATAGCTGTATATAATTCTGGTAAGCTTATTTCAGATTTAGTTGTGTGCTGGGATTTGAACTCACATCCCTGGACTGTTAGCTCTAGATCACGAGCCCAGAAACAAACAACTGCAGCCCAGTGGTATTGGGAAGGTGGTCTTACTAAATGGCCACACGTTCATTGACCTAAATTGTCAGCCTGCATCCAAGGAAGCTAGTAAGACAGGAAGATAGACACCTTCCCACAAAGGTGAAGTTTATTGACTCCTCAATCTTATAGCTCTTTCCAGTACTGCCCCCCGACCCCCATCTCCAATACTGTGTTTGTCATTTTATAACCAACACCTGTTTCTTAACCTGAAAGAAAGACTTTAACAAACATTAATCATGGGATTAACAAGAAAATATAAATGGCCAACACAAGCTCTAACCTTGATAGTGAGACATCTGATAGAGTGGAATGAGAAGGCATAGAACGATAACACTAAGGGCATTCCTGCTGTTTCAACAGGTGGAGTTTCTGAAGCAGGTTTGCTTCATTTGTCAGTCAAATTCCTCCCATGCCACAGATTCCAAGCCCTTGACCCAAGGAGCCAATCGTTCCTTGCGGCCTGTGAGCTATGTAACCTGATTCAGCGACAGGCCAGCAGCCTACTTCCTTGGCAATGCACAAGTGTGCATGCTGGGATTGGATCCTTCATTTGAAGTTTGTCTGGATCAAAGGTCAACTCTCTGGATCTACATGAAAGATAGACTTTAGTCGCTGATGAACAGACTGTTTACTTGTAGCTTGTGTTGACACCATGTTTGTGACTAATTTCCACCCCACTCTGGTCCCCCTCCCTCCGTTACAGTCAGCGGATGTGATGTCATCTATTAATAGCGTCAGTCACCCTCGACCTAACATTCCACATGGCGTCTATCTCCTGCCTTGTTCACTATGTTCTGTGACTGCTGTGTCTCCATATTGTGACCCTTAATCCAACAGTTGCTATTAACAGTCTCTTGCATTAAATCAAGTTGCTTCTCAATTGATTCCATTACACATTCTCCTCTTTCCCTGAACTTTCTAGTTCAGGGTCTCAACACGTGAGATTTTGGGGTCAGGAGATGTAAGGGTGCTTGCAAACTCTTCAAATCCCCCGCGCATTTTGGGCAGACCTTTGAACTTCAGAACAAAGCCCTATGGTTCAAACATTTTTCACCATGTTCAACAGCGACCCACCATCCCCAACCCCCGACTTAGTTTTCACGTTTCCCTGCTGTGACTCCATTTTAACGCTCCCAGATTTGGTGGGACCCTGGGGTCTGGGATTAGTTTAAGATGATGAGTGAGCAGTTAGCTGTGAACTATACCTCCAACCCCACCCCACCCCACAACATTCACCGAGGAACTGAACCAACCTTCTCCCCCAGGGTCCCTGGAGTCACACTGGGGAGCACTGTCCTCATTCACATCTCTCTCGAATGTCCCCTTCTTCCTCTTCACTAAAGCCAAACTTTGTGGTTTTTCGGCTCTGTAGGCAAACAGCCCCATCAGGTTCAACAAAAGCTTTCTGCTCCTTCAGGTGCTTCACCAACCACACAAGCCCCACCCCAGTTTCTAGCAGAGACACCCACCCATGCACAGCATTTAATATGCACTCATTCCCACTAGCAGGCAGCCTGTCTCACCCACAACATTCCTCACAAAATTTCCATCTCAATCCCTTTCATTTCCCCATTTGTTCACGTAACGTGGGCATTGCTGCTTAGACCAGGATTAAGTGCCCATCCTTAATTGCCCTGAGGGCAGCTAATCATACTGCTGTGGCTCTGCAGTCACGGACATGGATACAGACCCTTTGGTCCAACTAATCCACAACGACCACACATCCCAATCTGACTGAGTCCCACTTACCAGCATTGGCCCATATCCCT
This sequence comes from Stegostoma tigrinum, assembly GCF_030684315.1. Taxonomy (NCBI): domain Eukaryota; kingdom Metazoa; phylum Chordata; class Chondrichthyes; order Orectolobiformes; family Stegostomatidae; genus Stegostoma; species Stegostoma tigrinum. The sequence goes on along the minus strand of NC_081389.1, from coordinate 9,325,099 downwards.
CTATTCACGTACCCATCCAGATGCCTTTTAAATGTTGTAATTGTACTCGCCTCCACCACTTCCTCTGGCAGCTCATTCCATACACACACCACCCTCTGTGTGAAAAAGTTTGTCCCTGACATCTATTTTCGTATCTTTCTCCTCTCACCTTAAACCTACGCCGTCTGGTTGTGAACTCCCCTACCCTGGGGAAAAAGGCTTGGTTTAACCAATCTTTACCCCTCATGATCTTATAAACCTCTCTAAGGTTAGCTCTCAGCTTCTGATGCTCCAGGGAAAATAGCCCCAGCCTATCCTTACAGCTCAAACCCTCCAATATCCTTGTAAATCTTTTCTGCACCCCTCTCAAGTTTAACAACATCCCAACAGAATTACAAGCAGTATTCCAAAAGTGGTTTCACTAATATCCTGTATGGCCGCAACATGGCCTCAGTCATGTCATCTAGACCAGGTAAGGATGGCTGATTCTCTTCTCTAAAGGACACTAGTGAGCCAGCTGGGGTTTTATAGCAATCGTCAGTGGTTACATGGTCATCATTAAACAAACTTTCTATTTTCAGGCTTACACTGAACTCGAACGTGACCATCTGTCAAGGTGGGATTTGAACCCGAACATCACTTGGATTATTATTCGTTCAGTGATACTACCACTAAACCACCGGCTCACACATGTTCACGATCGGAAAGGAATTGTTTTTCATTAAACTACAATCAGCATTGAATTACAAAAAGAAACCAGTGGAAAGTTTGTAAAACCTCTGGGCAGGACTCCACAGTGTGACTCATAGCATTTGGCAGCTCTCCTCTGGGCCAACCAGAAACATTTACAGGCACTTAGCCAATGCCATGGGGAGTGTTTCAACCAAAGTTGACCAACTGTTAGGAATATGAGTATTTTGCTTTTATTGGGTCAATAAGACGCATTCTGGGTCCGCGATGTTCGCTCGGTTGCAAATTGCCATCATGAGGCAATAAAATTTCTGAATGAGTTGTGATCTGTTACCTTCCCTCTGGGCAAAAGGTGGAAGCAGATTCAACAAAAGGGAATTGAACAAACACTTCCGGAGGGAAAAAGAAAGTGATCAGCTGTGAGGAAAGAGCAAGGAAGGGAGACTAATTTGATGTCTGTTCCAAAGAGCTATCACCAGCATGATGGGCCAGATGGCCTTGTGCCAAATGTATGATTCTATGAATGGGAGACTAGAAGCACAAGGAAATCCTAATGAAATGCACTGGCCATCAATATCAAGTGAAGGTTCTCACAGAAATGACTGTGAAGATCTGTGTGCTGTGCTCCTGCCATTTTTGCTGTGATGTAACTCTCAAACCTGATCCATAAAGTTAGACTCTTCCCAATCCTACTCAACTTGACCAAACAGTCTAACCCTTGTTGCACTATAAAAATCGACAATAAAAATTCAAGAGGCAGTATACATGAGGAGGGTGACTGGGATTTATTTACAGCTCTTCATCAACAGCTGTCTACACTGCTGCCGAAAAACAAGACACATTCTGTCAAACTATACTGTCTTGCTCCATCAGAACAATTCGCAAGAAATACCAATTCAAGGGGAAAGCAATACTATATGAGTGCAGATTGCTGATTTTGATTTGGTTATCAGGAAGAATGAAGCAGCTAGTAATGACTGACAGTTAACTGCCAAGCTCTGACTAAATTTTAAACAAGGTGGGCTGACTTTGATCAGTCAAGGCATTGTACTGAAATGGATTAGATGCGGTCTGTGTACACATTCTTTCTGGCTGCAAAGAACAGTGCCGATGGTGTTATAATATGCAGTTTCTGGTACATACAGGTGTTGCAGACTGTGATCCTGACTGACAATCTTATTATTTCTTAAAGCTGAGAAGAAGGTTAGACAGACCCCATTCCGAAGCATGTAATAATCCAGAGTGCGGCCAGCTTCGAGCCAGATCCCTTTCCTTGGATCATCGTCAGACAGGAACAATCCATAATCAGAGGCTATAAAACAGAAATAAACAAGACCTCAAAAAATAGCTATGTGATGCATCAGTTTGCATTCATACCCAAAAAATGACAGCTCATTCAAAAGCAAAAAAGGTGAAATCTAAAAAAGCACAATCTTTGCATTTATACCATTTCTCCAATTATCCTGGCATCTGCTCCAAAGTATGGCTCAGAACAGACAGTCAGTCTAGCCCCCTCTCCTCCCCACCTTCCCATCATATCTCCCATGCCCACTCCTCAACTGGTCTTTCCCCTCTCGTTCTCTGCTCACTTCTCCTCTGACACCTGCCCACTCCTTTTCTTCCAAATCCTGTCTTCCCTTGACATCTTCTTCCCCTTCTCCTCCTGCCCTTCTCCTAAGGCCCACACTGTTTCTGGCCCTGAATGCCATAAGGCGATGTTTACGGAGGTGGAAATTTACTTCGAGGGTTTGCTGGTTCTATGGTCGTTTGGAGCCAGGATTAACCAGGTTCCCCCACATCAAGTGGAAGGACCATTTTAAGACCAGGCCATGATCTAGAAATCCTCCTTCAACAAAAACAGATTAAAGCTGTCAGCCTGGACAAGCCAGTCTGAGAGTCAGAAACTAAGATGTTTTTCCTTGCAAATAGAGAGTTTATTACCTACAGTCTAACAGCTCTTTCATACACCAGTCCAACCTATTTCCCCTTTTATTTCTAGGGGGCAGCATGATGGCTCCGTGGTTAGCACTGCTGCCTCACAGCGCCAGGGACCTGGATTCGATTCCACCCTCAGGCAACTGTCTGTGTGGAGTTGCACATTCCCCCCAGGTCTGTGTGGGTTTCCTCCGGGTGCTCCAGTTTCCTCCCACAATGTAAAGATGTTCAGGTTAAGGGGATGGGCCATGCTAAATTGCCTATAGTGTCCAGGGATGTACAGGCTGGGTGGGTTAGCTGTGGGGGAATGTGTGATGACAGGAATGGAGTGAATCTGGATGTGATGCACTTTTGGATGGGTGGCATGGGGCAAATGGCCCGCTTCCGCACGGTACAGATTCTATCATTCAATGATTCTATCTTATATTCACATTCATTTACCCTGATCTATAAATGCATAATGCTCTCTGAAGCTACGCTGTGGGCCTCAGGTCCACAGCAGCGGATTCACTCAAAGCTACCTGTCTCAGTTTGTACCATCTCTTAGGAAACGATCTCCATCAGTTCCAGACCAGCAACACCTCAATGTGTCAATTATCATCCTTGTCTTGGAATTGTTGCAGGATCTCACACACTCTTTGGAATTACCTGCAGTCCACAACCCATCACGATCTCCACAATGCTTCAAATTCTGGCTGTACATCAGGTGAGGCCCAAAAGTTCTGGAATTCCCTCCATCGACCACTCGGCTTCCCGTTCCACCTCAGTTAAAAAACAACTTCTATCCTGCATTAACCTGACGCAATGCTCCATGCCTGGCCTGTAATGCGCCTTGGTCAACGTATAAATCCAAACAGATGTTACACCGCTGGATAACCAACACATTCACTTCTGCACTGGGACAATCCATGCTCACATTTCTTAATTGCGTATGGATTGAGTGATAACAGGTACCACTGGGCCAAAAGCCAAGCAGAGAAACTATGGCAGAATAAACAATCAGGATACGCAGTCTCACCTTGGCCAATTTGAGCCTCAGGCACACGCTCACGGATAATGCGACAAGCATCATAAACCACAGTGGAGGGCTCGAACTGCATTGTCTTGACAACATTGCACTGACGGACACAGATCTTCAGCGACAGGGCCACCATGGTGCCAAGTAAACAGAGACCAGGCCCTCACCACACCTGTGAAAACAAAGCAAGAGAGATCCATTACTGCACAAGTACAAACATATTAACTCCTTCACTGCAGTACGGCATCACTGGTAAGGCTGGCATTTGTCACCCAACTCCATTTTCCCTTGAGATGGTGGCAGTGAGTTGCCACATTACCTTCCTTGGGGTGTAGATGCTGATGGGGAGGGAGCTCCAGGATTTTGGCCCAGCGACACTAAAATAAACAGTGAAATATTTCCACACGGGGAGGCAATGACCTCGTGTATTATCACTGGACTGTTAATCTAGTGACCCGGGTAATGTTCTGAGGACCCAAATCCCGCGTGGCAGATGGTAGAAACTGCATTCAATAAAAATCGGAAATAACAGTCTAAATGGTGACCATGAATCCCTTGTCGATTGTTGGAAAAACCCATCTGGTTCACTAATGTCCTTTAGAGAAGGAAACTGCCCATCCTTACCTGGTCTGGCCTACATGTGACTCCAGGCCCACAGCAATAGTTGACTCTTAACTTCCCCCTGGCAAATTAGAGATAGACAATAAATGCTGCCTAGTCAGAAATGCCATCATCGTGTTATTGAATAATCAGGATAGTCAGTAGCTCAAAAGGGAACCTGCAGGTAGTTTACACTCCCATTGCTCCTGAAATGAACCCATAGAGTGTGCAAAGTCTGCCATCCAGATCAATATCCAGAGAGTCAGCAATGGGGAGGACAGTGGCTCAAAGGTTTGCTGCCTCACAGCACCAGGACCCGGGTTCAACTCCATTCTCTCTGTGTCTGCGTGGGTTTCCTCTGAGTGCTCTGGTTTCCTTTCACAGTCCAAAGATGTGGAGCTCAGGTAGACTGGCCAGGCTAAGTTGCCCCTTGTGTTCAGGGATGTGTAGGCTCGGTGGATTAGCCATAGAAAATTACAGGGTCACAGGGTTGGAATGGGATACTCTTTGGAGAGTCGTTGGGGACTCAATGGGCTGAATGGCCTGTTCCTACAATGTAGGGATTCCAATTCAGAGAAATCAATCTAAATAAAAACCGAGAGAACTCCAGATGCTGTAAATCAGGAACAAAAACAGAAGTTGCTGGAAAAGCTCAGCAGGTCTGGTAGCATCTGTGAAGAAAACAAATCAGAGTTAACGTTTCGGGTCTGGTGTCCCTTACTCAGAACTCAATCTATGTGCTTGACTGGCATCACACAATAACAGATAAAAGTTCAGAAAAGTTGCAAACCAGATCAAAATAAACATGCTCCTCCTAAATAATTAAATGTGAGGCTGGATGAACACAGCAGGCCCAGCAGCATCTCAGGAGCAAAAAAGCTGACGTTTCGGGCCTAGACCCTTCATCAGAGCTCTGATGAAGGGTCTAGGCCCGAAACGTCAGCTTTTATGTTCCTGAGATGCTGCTGGGCCTGCTGTGTTCATCCAGCTCCACACTTTATTATTTTGGATTCTCCAGCATCTGCAGTTCCTATTATCACTCCTCCTAAATAGTTGTTTGGCTGTTCAGAACCTGAGTATTGCTGGAAAAAGACACATTTTGATGAAATTTTTCAACTTGCAGTTATTAGGACAATTTCCGAGACTGTCAATTCCTGGGGTAAACCAACATTCATAATGGGTGAGAGGACAGTGCTCATTGGTTGGCAAGTAGACTCTGATTGGTCAAGGTGTTTCCATGGAGAATGCATCAAATAACATGTCTTTTGTCAACAATGCTTCTGTACTAAGAGTGACCGTGAGGTGCAAACAGATGGAGGGCCTTGGAATTGTATTCACTGCACCATTTTATAATGCCAGCAAATACACTTCATGGAGAGAGGTAAGAAATACAGCAGGAAAACTTGATTTTACATATTATCCTGTAGGCAGTGATAGTTGCTGAATCAGCAGTCTACAGCAATACACTTCATTTACAGGTAGAAGCTGGAAAATACTTCAACTTCACATCCTGTCATGCACTTACATTTTCAATCTGTCATTAAATTCTTAGGCTGCTTCATGACTGGCTGGATTATGCGTGTTTAAGGAGAGTTATTTGAAGGTAGTGATTCAAAATCAGGATGAGAAAGTTTTATGATAAGGTGTAGAGCTGGATGAACACAGCAGGCTGAGCAGCATCAGCACAGCAGGAAAGCTGATGTTTCAGGTCTAGACCTTTCTTCAGGAAATTTCTGAAGCCTTCCTGCTCCTCTGATGCTGCTTGAACTGATGTGTTCATCCAGCTCCACACCTTGTTATCTCAGATTCTCCAGCATCTGCAGTTCCTACAATTTCTGAGAAATTTTTATTTGCACTCCAAGTAGAAAAATAGAATTATCATTTAATTAGAACTGTGTTCACTTTACACACAACCCTCCAAAACCACATTCCACATTCATTTAGCGCAGTGGGAAGCACACACTGCTCTGGGACAAAAGGTTATCGGTTCAAATCTTATTTCGAGGACATCAGTGCATAACCCACGTTGACACTCTCAGTGCAGTCTTACACTGTCAGAGGGTTAGCAGTCACTCAGTGTCTCAATGTCAGAGGGCTCACACTGAGGGAGCATTGGACTGTCAGTGGGTCAGTACTGAGGAAGCCCCACACTATCAGTCAGTACGGAGGGAGCCCTGCACTGGTGGAGGGTCAGTACTGAGGGAGTGCCCCACTGGGAGATGGTCAGCGCTGAGGGAGTGGCACAATTTCGGAGAGTCAGTACTGCGGGAGGGAGCCCTGCACTGGTAACACACTGTCAGAAGGTCAGTATTGTGAGAGTGCCACACTGTCGGAGGGCCAGTGCTGAGGGAATGCCACACTGTTGGAGGGCCAGTGCTGAGGGAGCACCGCACTGTCAGAGGGTCATTTCTGAGGGAGTGCCACACTGTTGGAGGGTCAGTGCTGAGGGAGGTCGGAGGGTCAGTACTGAGGGAGCACCACACTATCAGAGGGTCAGAGCTGATGGAATGCCACACTGTCGGAGGGTCAGTACTAACAGAATGCTGCAAAGCTTTTCTCATATCTTTGTTGCTTATTTTCTATCTGTGTCCTCTTCCTTTCATTCCCTTTGTAAGTGGGAGCAACCTCCCCCTACCGACTCTATCCAGCCCACTCATTGTTGTGAAAACCTCTACCAAACCTATAGCATGGTCCAAATAAATGGAAATTTTTTCAAGTTTACTGTCAGGAACATCACAGATATGCACTTTTGACGTACACTTAGGATCTCCCCTCCCCCTCCTCATCATTCCAGGGCAGATAAACCCAAAAGCAAAGCAAGGCAGGAGCACGGATTGCCATGTACATAGCTTGTGAAAAAGCAAAGTTTGCTCGACCAACATTTACCCAAATTATTAGCCGCCTTGTCATGGTACAAAACCCACATATCTGACCAGCAACAGGATTGCAATCAATAATGTAAAACAGTTGATCAAACAACCATGGATCAGTTAGTTTCGATTCAGTCCTCCAACTCAATGTGACTATGGTCCCTGCCTAACCTGGATTCCCAATACAATCTCACAGCCTGGCACAATCCCAACATCAACTCAACAAAGTAAAACCTACTTATAAAACACTGAAACTGGCTGCACTCCACAGCAAAGTGCTAACAAAACAGAAGCATAGAATGGAACTGGGCTGGCCTAAGGCAAATATGACGGACCTTACCCTTCTGAAGGCCAGTGCCTGCGGGTTGCTTCACCTCCCTTTTTCATTTCAAACACTTGCCTCAAATCGTCGGGAGTGCCGAATTGTGTGGCGGCCAGTTCCATTCTTTAAAGGTCATTAACGAACTTGGTCAGGCGGGACTTTATTCATCTGAACCCACTCGTAGTTCCCTCTGACATACAGTTGTTTCTCATGCCTATCACTGGCAGAAGCTTGGCTGCTGATGATCCTGGCATCTCCTTCATAGTGTTGCCCAAAGGAGAGCGTGCCACACTCACTTAAGAAGGGGCAGATCAGGCTGGTGACAAGCGCTGGACTAGTGCCACAACATAATGAGGGAGGCTCGCAGCCAAAATGAGAAGTTAACACTCTTACAAATGTAAAGTCATTGGTCCAAATTTCATCCTTGGCCTTGTGTCCTTTAAATGCCAGCACTAGTCAGAAGGCAGGCTAAAGCCTTGGTACAATTACTAAGGACTCCTATCCATTTGCACCAGATCAGAGACTAACTCCTGACATTGTAACGTGCACCCTGATGAACATTCCCACACCAACGGTGTGATCTCTTCAAGTCTCCTGCAATGTCACTGATCACCTGAAGCATATAAGCCACTGTATCAAGGATCTGGATCAAGTATCACATCTGGACCAAAATGCTGTCGACACTCTAAACTTCCAACTAGGCATGTGCTGATCTGGAAATGCACAGGTTTCCTTGCAGAGATAGATTTGGGACAGCAGCACAACTCCTGCGACTTCTTCAGCTCTTGGCAAGGAACTTCAAGTAAAGAGGAGTTTCTGTGCAAACCCTTGAGAGCAGACACTGTAGCTGTTTAACATCTAGTGGCAGAGGCAAGCCAATGACTCAATTTATGGAGGAAATCTCAAACCCAAACTGGAGCAGATATCAGATGGCAACAGCAATGCTGAAGGTGAACAAGTGGGTGAAAACTTCATTTCACTTCCTGATGAGGTCGATTCCCCACTGGAAAAACAATAAAATTATTCCATGTCTTCCCACACATTTAAACACACCCAGTTCAAATATGGTTATGACAGAAGGTTGAAATTTATTATTTGCACAATTGTTAATAACTGAACTAGCTTTCTGGCTTATCTTCAAAAGTGTTGGCAACATGAATTTAAATTTGCGAAGCACGCTCAAAAAAAAAATAAAAACATTCAATTGACTGAACCGAACTGAGAAATCTGCGCAAGAACGATTAGCCTGTGAATATTTTCATAGCTGGTGGTGGATGTCAGAAGTCTGCAGTTCAGCTTGCTCTGCTCTCCCGATGATCACAATGACTGACAATAATGGAGTTCCTGATTGATCTCACAGATCTCTCTCTATCAAAGCCCACAGTGGGGCAAGGGGAGAACCCCCAACTTTGGAGAACTTTGGGAGCTAAAGGTCCAAACACCTGCTCCTCCCATATATACAGCTATATTCACCGTGTAACATCTCCAACAACTCACCAACCTTACTGGAAAATATTAATCTCTGAAAGAAGGCTATTTGATTTTGCATTGGGATGAATCCACACCATCTATTTCCACCTTCTCCCTCGACAGCCTGTACCAGTGATTTAACATTCACTCGCTGCCATGTTATTTCAGCAGACTGGTGTTAAATATACCCACTTCTAGTACAGGTCTGTTCTCTCATTCTACTGTCTGGACAAGGTGAAATCACAGTCAATATTACAGAGGCCCTTTAGACGTCAAGAACATTAATCATATGACCTCAACATTCTCTTCTCCAGTAGGAATATGTCCAATATCCAGACTCATTCAGAGTCATACAGGACGGAAACAGACCCTTTGGTCCAACCAGTCCACTAAACTAGTCGCATTTGCGTGTTTTAGCCCACGTCCTCCAAACATTTCTTAATCATGTACTTATCCAAATATCTTTTAAATGTTGTAACTGTGTCCCCCTTCCATCACTTCTTCTGGAAGCTCATTCCACACAGAGACCACTCTGTGCAAAAAAAAAACTGCCCGTCATGTCTTATTAAAACCTTTCTCGTCTCACCTTAAAAATACGACCCCTAATCGTGAAATCCCCCACCCTAGGGAAAAGACACCTGCCATTCACCTTCTCTATGCCCATCATGATTTTATAAACCTCCATAAGGTAACCCCTCAACCTTCTATACTTCAGTGAAAAAAATCCCAGCCTATCCAGCCTCTCCCTATAACTCAAACCCTCCATTCCCAGCAAATCTTTTCTGAAAACTGTTGCCTGCTGGTGTCACATCCATAAGAGGAAAAGTCATCTTGTTTAAATGCAAGTCTACTTTCTTGAAAATAAACTTTAGTGGTGACAATGTTTTAGTCGAGCAATCACTTTACACAAAGCAGAAATTACTGGAGACATTCAGCAGATCCAACAGAATCCACAGAGAGAAAGCAGAGGCCAATGTCGAGTCCAGTGACCCTCCCGCACTGGAATCAAAACATGAACTCTGCTTGCCCTCTGCAAACATCGCCAGACTCTCCCAGAGTTTCAGATCCTCAACAATCACAGCTCTTTGTTCCATCACATTCTGAAAAGTTCTAACCAGGACGGAGCTTAGACCACCCTTTGCATTCTGTGCATGTTCTATTCAAACTAACACATTATTTCTCTACAGCATGGTCTGAACAAAGACAGGGTGACTGAAACTCATTCTGCCTGTAGGGGTATAAAAGGCTCACGGTATATCTCAGATGAACAAATGGATTTTGGACCAAGAACATAGAAACGGAACCTTGTTGTACTTGAGATAATGGGAACTGCAGATGCTGGAGAATTCCAAGATAATAAAATGTGAGGCTGGATGAACACAGCAGGCCAAGCAGCATCTCAGGAGCACAAAAACTGACGTTTCGGGCCTTGACCATTCATCAGAGAGGGGGATGGGGAGAGGGAACTGGAATAAATAGGGAGAGAGGGGGAGGCGGACAAATATAAAATATAAAAATCCCTATACACCTGCATTCCGCATGCAGATGGCCTCAAGGCCCTCCACTTCTTCCTGTCCCGCAGGACCGACCAGTCCCCCTCCACCGACACCCTCATCCGCCTACCTGAACTCGTCCTCACCCTCAACAACTCTTTTGACTCCTCCCACTTCCTACAGACTAAGGGGGTGGCCATGGGCACCCGCATGGGCCCCAGCTATGCCTGCCTCTTTGTAGGTTACGTGGAACAGTCCCTCTTCCGCACCTACACAGGCCCCAAACCCCACCTCTTCCTCCGTTACATTGATGACTGTATCGGCGCCGCCTCTTGCTCCCCAGAGGAGCTCGAACAGTTCATCCACTTCACCAACACCTTCCACCCCAACCTTCAGTTCACCTGGGCCATCTCCAGCACATCCCTCACCTTCCTGGACCTCTCAGTCTCCATCTCAGGCAACCAGCTTGTAACTGATATCCATTTCAAGCCCACCGACTCCCACAGCTACCTAGAATACACCTCCTGCAAAAATTCCATCCCCTATTCCCAATTCCTCCGCCTCCGCCGCATCTGCTCCCACGATAAGACATTCCACTCCCGCACATCCCAGATGTCCAAGTTCTTCAAGGACCGCAACTTGTCCCCCACAGTGATCGAGAACGCCCTTGACCGCGTCTCCCGTATTTCCCGCAACACATCCCTCACACCCCGCCCCTGCCACAACCGCCCAAAGAGGATCCCCCTCGTTCTCACACAACACCCCACCAACCTCCGGATACAACGCATCATCCTGCGACACTTCCGCCATTTACAATCCGACCCCACCACCCAAGACATTTTTCCATCCCCACCCCTGTCTGCCTTCCGGAGACACCACTCTCTCCGTGACTCCCTTGTTCGCTCCACACGGCCCTCCAACCCCACCACACCCGGCACCTTCCCCTGCAACCGCAGGAAATGCTACACTTGCCCCCACACCTCCTCCCTCACCCCTATCCCAGGCCCCAAGATGACATTCCACATTAAGCAGAGGTTCACCTGCACATCTGCCAATGTGGTATACTGCATCCACTGTACCCGGTGTGGCTTCCTCTACATTGGGGAAACCAAGTGGAGGCTTGGGGACCGCTTTGCAGAACACCTCCGCTCAGTTCGCAACAAACAACTGCACCTCCCAGTCGCAAACCATTTCCACTCCCCCTCCCATTCTTTAGATGACATGTCCATCATGGGCCTCCTGCACTGCCACAATGATGCCACCCGAAGGTTGCAGGAACAGCAACTCATATTCCGCCTGGGAACCCTGCAGCCTAATGGTATCAATGTGGACTTCACCAGTTTCAAAATCTCCCCTTCCCCAACTGCATCCCTAAACCAGCCCAGTTAGTCCCCTCCCCCCACTGCACCACACAACCAGCCCAGCTCTTCCCCCCCACCCACTGCATCCCAAAACCAGTCCAACCTGTCTCTGCCTCCCTAACCGGTTCTTCCTCTCACCCATCCCTTCCTCCCACCCCAAGCCGCACCCCCATCTACCTACTAACCTCATCCCACCTCCTTGACCTGTCCGTCTTCCCTGGACTGACCTATCCCCTCCCTACCTCCCCACCTATACTCTCTCCACCTATCTTCTTTACTCTCCATCTTCGGTCCGCCTCCCCCTCTCTCCCTATTTATTCCAGTTCCCTCTCCCCATCCCCCTCTCTGATGAAGGGTTTAGGCCCAAAACGTCAGCTTGTTGTACTTGAGAAGTGTTAATGTGCCCAGTTATCTTCCAGTGTGAATACCAAGCCTCTGGCTAGTTAGATTGAAACCAACTGTTTTAAAACTGACTCATCCAGGAATTCATGACCAATACAACCCAGTCCCCCCACCCTAGCCTCTGACACCACTGCTTCTGTCTGGGAAAACAACTAATCTACTGTTAATAAAGTGTGAAGCTGGATGAACACAGCAGGCCAAGCAGCATCTCAGGAGCACAAAAGCTGACGTTTCAGGTCTAGACCCTTCATCAGAGAAGGGTCTAGGCCCGAAACGTCAGCTTTTGTGCTCCTGACATGCTGCTTGGCCTGCTGTGTTCATCCAGCTTCACACTTCATTATCTTGGATTCTCCAGCATCTGCAGTTCCCATTATCACTAACCTACTGTTAACATTACTACTTTTAAGACCCTCTACAGAAACCAGATTCAAGATTGAGCTAAGCCTGCCTCAAATCCAACCCCTCTTCAGCCAGTTCTATAAAACACAAGAATTAGAATGGGCAGGACCCTGACCCTGCTCTGACATTCAGAAGTTCACGGTTGATTGGATTACTCTGCATAACCATCTACCTCATTGGTGATCAAGAATTTATCTCAACCTTGAAACAAAGTATTGTAGACTCCACTCCTACGAATGATTTCTTAACTACATCATCACTCATCTCAACAAAAAGTGCTCTAATATCCTAAACTTAGGCCTTCCCTCTCGATTGGTTGAATTTTCCACCACCATTCACGATTGGAAGTGGCAGAACTGCGGAGCTTAGATCTGATCCATTGGTTGTGGGATCGTTTAGCTCTGTCTATCACTTGCTGCTTTCGCTATTTGGTGTGCAAGTAGTCCTGTTTGGTGGCTTCACCAGGTTGATACCTCATCTTCAGGTAAGCCTGGTGCTGCTCCTGGCATGCCCTCCTGCTCTCTTCATTGAATCAGGGTTGGTCCCCTGCCTAAATAAAAACCGAATGAACTGCAGATGCTGTAAGTCAGAGACAAAAACAGAAATTTCTGGAAAAGCTCAGCAGGTCTAAGGAAGGGTCAGTCAACCTGAAACAATAACTCTGATTTCTCTCCGCAGATACAGCCAGACCTGCTGACCTTTTCCAGCAATTTCTATTTTTGTCCTTGATCCCCTGGCTTGATGGTAATGGTTGAGAGGGGGATATGCTGGGCCATGAGGCTACACTGTGTGCTGGAGTACAGTTCTGCTGCTGCTGGTGCCCCATAGTGGTTCATGGATGCCCAGTCTTGAATTGCTGTGTCTGTTTGGAGTCTGTCCCATTTAGCACAGTGTTACTGCTACACAACACGATGGAGGTTGTTCTCAATGTGAAGGCGGATCTTCGCCTCCATGTGGACTGCGCAATGGTCACTCTTAGCGATACATGAGCAGATGCCACTGTAGCTGGCAAGGATGAGGGTGAGTATGTCTTTCTGTCTCATTGGTTCTCTCACCACCCACCGCAGACCCAGTCTAGCGGCTATGTCCTTTAGGACCCGACCAGCTCGATCAGTAGTACTGCTGCCAAGCCACTCTTGGTGGTGGGCACTGAATTCCCCCCAGCCGGGGTACATTTTGTGCCCTTGTCACCCTCAGTGCTTCCCCTAGGTGCTGCTCAACATGGGGGAATACTGATTCATCAGCTGCGGGAGGATGGTATGTGATAATCAGCAGGAGATTTCCTTGCCCATGTTTAACTTGAAGCCATGAGACTTCATGGGGTCTGGAGTCAATGTTGAGGAATCTTAGAGCAACTCCCTCCTGACTGTAGACCACTGTGCCCATGCTCTGCTGGGTGTGTCTGACCGGTGAGACAGGACATATCCAGGGATGGTGATGGTGGTGTCTGGGAAGTTGTCTGTAAGGTCTGGTTCCTTGAGTGTAATTCAGAGGGCAATTGAGAGTCAATCACATTGCTGTGTGCTTGGAGTCACATGTAGGCCAGACCAGATAAACATGGTGACCAGGTAAACATGGCCACTTTCCTTCCCTGAAAGGCGTTAGTGAGCCAGATGGATTTTTCCGACATTCGGCAATGGTTTCATTGTCATCAGTGGATTCTTATCCCAGATTTCTTCCATTGGATTCAAAATCATCTGCCATAGTGGGATTTGAACCTGGGTCCCCAAAACATTAGCTGACTTTCCAGATCAATAATTTAGCATTAATACCACTGGGCTCTGAACCCACAGCCTCCTAGCTCTGCAAAGTACATGCTCCACCAATATACCAAGACTAAGAGATTTTCCTTTGCAGATGAGCAGAGCAAAATGAGCTGCAGATTTCGGATTCCTGGGAGATTGTCTGTGAGAGGGATGGGATGCATGTCATGAGAGCGATACTATTTAAAAACTTTGTGAGGCAAAACCGCGTTGATATGGGGGAAGACTGGCAGGGAGGAGTGTTATTTGCTGTACCATCGTTTATTCAAAACGCTTCCATCTTTTTGCACATAGATAACAATGGCTGGTTCTACCAGAGGTCCGTGTTTAGCTGATTCTGCCTCTATCTTTAAATGAAATCTCTGACGATGAGCTGAGAAACAGCACTTTATAAGGCATCAATTAAAAGTGCCAAAAAACTCTCATTGCAAATATTCTCATGAGGTAAACCAAGCCACCCGATAAATGAAGTGGCTTGCATGGCCGGGATGCCATAATGCATGTTTTACTCAAACAATCACAATGAAAGATAGGGGGAAAACAGTCCAACGGCGAGGTCAAAGCGAGCAGCAGTTATGTTATAAACAAGCTGTGCTCTCAAAGATCACTTGCATCGCGGTCAAGCAGACATTTGATTTATACATGACAGTCCGAGACCCAGGGCTTGGCACCTTCTCGACAACCGACCCCAGCTCTCAAGGTCGCATGGGATTTATTTTTTGCTGAGGTTGACAGAAAGGCAATGTAGATTCTCCTTATGGGGAAAAGTAGGTCTGGTGACCGTTCAGTGTAGCAATCCATCAGCTTTCACATCCGTCCGCCAACACGACGGCTTTAGCTCATTGCAAAGGCTCAAGAAAATGTGCCTGTTTACCAACAAGGAATAAAACTGCCTTAGACTCATTTCTGCTTTAAAACAAGAATTGCTAAAAGACTGGAATTTTTATAGGTTATGAATGGGTTTGTTCTTTTAGGGGATGAACAGCATAGGACCTAACTCTAAGATAGTAAGCAGCTCACAAACAAAATAGTGCAGACAAATGGGTCCTGTACACGGCAGAAATGGTTACAGAAGGAATTCTGATCAGACACATTCTAACCAGACGTGCTGGTGATATTACTTTACTAGTAATCCGGAGGCTCAGGGCGAAGCTCTGGGGCATGGGTTCAAATCCCGCTGTGGAATCTAAGTTCAATTTAATAAATCTGGAACTGGATAAACCTGAGGAGATGATGGCTTAATGGTATTATTGCAAGATAACAAAATGTAGAGCTGGATGAACACAACGGGTCAAGCAGCAAGTTAGATCTTCGTCAGAAAGGGTCTAGGCCTAAAACATCAGCTTTTCTGCCGGAGTTGCTGCTTGGCCTGCTGTGTTCATCCAGCTCCACACCTTGTTATCTCGGATTCTCCAGCATCTGCAGTTCCCAGTATCTCTGGTATTAATCCAGAAACTCAGCTAATATGCTGGGGACCTGGGTTCAAATCCTGCCTCAGCAGATGGTGGAATCTGAATTCAATAAAAATCTGGAATTAAGAGTCCAGTGGTGGAGGTATGATGATATCACAACATCATCAACGATGACCATGAATCCATTGTTGATTGTAAGAAAAATCCATCTGATTCACAGGTGTCTTTCAGGGAAGGTAACTGCTTTCTTTACCCGCGCTGACCTAAATGTGATCAATGTGGTCGGCGCTCAAGTGATACCCACATCTCATGAATTAATTTTTAAAAAACACTAAAACCATTAGTAATGGTGACCATCAACTTTCCTCTAAGTTCCAAGGTTCTGTTATTTCAGAGGCTCACTGAACTGGAATGAAAATTAGAAGCAATGTTGGCGGTGACATCCATCATCAAACTTTGTTTTTTTTAAAAAAAAAGCTCATCTCATCTACTAGTCCCCACTTTGGGAAAGAAATCTACCACCTTCACAGAGTCTGGCCTACAAGAGATTCCTGAGCCACAGTAATGTTGTAAACATTAACATGCAAAGAAGAAATAAAGACACAAAAGATCTTTGGAGACACCACAGGATCTTCTACTCCCACCTACCCATCCCCAGTGTCTCCTTTTGCAAAGGGATATCTTCCTCAGCCATTTGGAATACAAATTGACTATTTGGTGACCTGATTGGATAACTCTCAATTTGTCAGTTGAACATCATTCTCTGTGTCTCAGATAGCCATGTAATTTAAAAGTAAAACGCTCCAGGAACTTCGCTTTTAAATGAAGGACCCTTTCTAAGCTAAAAAAAACCCTCTCTTGTATTCTCTGGGATTGTGCACTGAAAATGCCCTGGAGACTGCAGAACATTGCTGGAGAGTTGGAAACCATTACACCAATGGAGTCAATGCTTTGGCCAAGGGCCTGTAACACAATCCTGGACATTTGATCAGAACAGAAGACCAAAGAGGAAGGTATACAGTGGAAATATGAGGGGATGAGGGGGATGTGTATGAAGGAGCGGGGTGGTTAGGTAAAATGAGCTGCAGCACATCAGAAATGTACCTGGGGCAGAAAGGAGCTCTCTGTCTGCATGTGGCCACATCAATAGCTCAGGACATGAACAGAAAGTTCGAGGATGTGCTTGTATATCGTTACCTCACTGAAGAGGTGCAACGTATGGACAGGGGTCCTATTTGCTCCAATCACAAGGGAAAGTGATGGGGAAGAGCAGTCTCAGAGCAGAGTGGAAAGGAGTAAATGAGGGTCCTCCTTCACATTAAACAGTCAACAGTCCTTCCAGGATGCAGAGGGAAGAGGTCCATTTCTATTGGTTCCCATATTGTCAGGGACGACCCCCTCCCTGCCCACAAGATTGCTGTTCATTGACCTACATTAGCTTCAGCTCTGGTGATGCCTTCATTTGAGAATGTTCATCCCCTTTTTCAATTCTCCATGTTCTCAGCAACAACCCCCCCCACCCCATCTCACCAATTAGCCTAGCAATTATAGAGTCATACAGCACAGAAACAGACCCTTTGGTCCAACTCGTCCATACATTCCAGGTTTCCTAAGCTAGATTAGTCCCCTGTTCCTGCAATTTGGCCCATATCCCACACAACATTTCCAATTCATGTACCTGTCCAAATGTCTTTTAGATGTTGTAACTGAACCTGCATCTACCACCTCCTCTGGTAGGTCATTTCACATACAAACTACCCTCTGTGTGACAAAGATAATAAAGCTTGATGAACACAGCAGGCCAAGCAGCATCTCAGGAGCACAACCAGCAATTTGGTCATGAACAGATCTTGAATCTTCACGGGTTTTTTTTTGTCTGTCAACCAATTCAGCTCTTCCTTTCAGGGCATGCATGATCCTCAGATGGCTTGTCAGGGTTAAACATTGAATATTCAGCTCCCTTAGAGCATCAGGAATACAGGTGTTGTTCCTTCACATGTAGCTCCGGATCTCATGGATTTAGATGGGATCTGAGCATGGCCCACACTATTAAGTTGCATCCTTTGTGTAAGGCACCCATTCCACACGGTCACTACATCCTCATCCATTCAAACACTGCTTTGGAAATGTACAAAAAAACCGCTGCAGGAAACCCGACCTTCACCAGTTCGACATGTGAAAAAGACTCTCGGCTTTAACTGTGTTGCAACACCCACACTGGGTGAGCACCACCAACAGCCTTACCTTCTCATGACATGCCGTTTTCACTCAAATGGTCTTTTAATCTGTGCGCTCCACATCAAAATTCATCGGTGTTTCATCCATGTGGCCATTTGGGGTGGCACAATGGTTAGCACTGTGCCTCATAGCTCTAGGGACGCAGGTTCAATGCCACCCTCAGGCGACTATCTGTGTAGAGTTTGCACATTCTCCCAATGTCTGCGTGGGTTTCCTCCGAGTGCTCTAGTTTCATCCCACAGTCCAAACATGTGCAGGTTAGGGTGGATTTGCTGTGCTAAATTGTCCCATAGTGTCCAGGGGTGTGTAGGTTAGATGGATTAGCCATGGGAAATGGACAGTCATAGGGTGGGTCAGAGTGGGATGTCCTTTGGAGGGTCAGCATGGGTTCAATGGGCCTAATGGCCTGCTTGCACGCTATAGGGATTCAAATGTGGTTGGTATTTGTGCTTTTGCCACTGTCTTGACAATGAAGCTTCGAAAATAGATCGTTTTTGCGTCGAGATCTCTTGGCAGTTTCCGAGTGATCCCAGTCATCTGCCACAGCATGAGATACTTACATTCTGTAAGGTAGATCCACCAACAGGTCTGAACTTTCGCTGCACTCGGGTCACTGAAGTGCAACGGTACACATTGCATCTATGGCGACAATGGAAGCTTTCTAGTCATTATCGGGGACCCACTCCGACACATGCTTCTCAAAGATCAGGAGGCACTCAACGACTGGTCCATTTCTTCTTCTTCCATTCTCACATCAGTTTTCCCTCACTCCAATACTGTTATATGGTGACTATACAAAGCTTAGGCAGTTGCTTTATACTGTCTTTGCTTCCCTGCTCATCACTCCCTGCGCCAAATGCTGGTCTCGGTGGCCATAGCTTAAAATGTCATGAACCTCCTTCACAACAGGGTCCATATTGCACGTTTGATCTCATGCTCTGGCTTACAGCGTCTGTAAAACATGCTTCCCAGGTGGAAATTTGAGGGTGGCAACAAATGCAAGTCTAGCCTTTTGTAGCAGAAAAAGGAAGGTGGCTCAGTGGTTAGCACTGCTGCCTCAGAGCACCAGGAAGCTGGGTTCAACTGCACCCTTGGGCGACCGTGTGGAGCGTGCACACTCTCCGAGTCTGCAAAGATTTCTGCCTGGTGCTCCAGTTTCCTCCCACAGTCCACAGACGCGCAGGTTAGGTCGATTGGCCATGTTAAACTGCCCATCCTGTCCAGGGATTTGCAGGGTTAGCCATGGGCTCTGCATGGTCACAGGGACAGGGTTGGGGGTGGAGGCATAGGTACGAGGCATGTTATTCAGTGAGGCAGTGCAGACTCAATGGGCCAAATGGCCTCTTTCCCTACTGCAGGGGTTCAATGATTCTCAAGCTGAGCTCAAGGGCAAGCATATGCAAAAGCCTAACATTTGGAGTCAGCAGAAAGGGCTTCCTTTTATTTACTCCGGGTCAAATTAAGTGCTATGATCCACAAGAAATATCAATAGTTTTTGGACAAGGAACAATTAATGGCAGCAGAACAGCAGAGACTGTGAAGGAATGCTTCAACAACAGGGAGAGACGGGTTGGTGAAGAGATGAACCGGATGAGCGTAGACTGTATAAATCATCAGCTCCTACAGTCTGGGCTGACAACCTGATAACACTGAAACAACCAGAGAACAGTAAACAAAATAGAGTAAAAAAAAACACAGGGATTGCACAGTTCAGTGGGTCCAATCAGGAGGAAAAACTGAAGAAAATATAGTCCCTTTTCTCTCCAGAAATGAGAGATCTCGGGGTGGGGGGGAGGGGGGGGGGGAGGGAGACGGAGACATGATTGAGGTTTTTTTATGATCATGAAATGATTTGATAAGGGAGATGCTCTCAATTGAGAGAATACCAAAGTCAGAAGCTCATATCTTAAAGAGTCACTGATAAATTGAGGAATTCAAAAGCAGTTGGACCAAATAGGCATTTGTGAGATGTGTGATCTACTCACTGTTATGAATCAGGGCTACAAAAAAGAACACTTTATCAGCATTAAAAAAACACACACGCCAGGCCCGAGTGGTTTCCAATAGCAACACCAACCACCAATCACCCGCTCGAAATAAGGTTCTATTTAGGTCCAAATTCGAAAGTTACAGATTTCACAATAAACTGGTTGGATTTACCTGACGTCTGCCAGTTTTCTGCCTTGGATATCTGCAGCTCAAACTAAATTCTTTGGCGGCTTAAAAAAGGATAAACTTTTTCATAAATGACCTGAGATATGAAGTGTCTCTGAGGCCTGTGTCTCCCTCCGAAGCCCAGGGCTATAGTTTTCACTGCCTTGGATTGCCCACTTGCTCTGCCTGCCAGTTGCCATGGCAACACACATCCTGTTCCACCAGTTTCTCTTCCTCACATACTGACAGAAAGAAGTAAGAACTACAGATAACAAAGTGTGGAGCTGGATGAACACAGCAGGCCAAGTAGCATCTCAGGAGCACAAAAGCTGACGTTTCGGGCCGAGACCCTTCATCCTCTCTGATGAAGGGTCTAGGCCCGAAATGTCAGCTTTTGTGCTCCTGAGATGCTGCTTGGCCTGCTGTGTTCATCCAGCTCCACACTTTGTTATCTTGGATTGTCCAGCATCTGCAGTTCCCATTATCAAGAACTACAGATGTTGGAGTCAGAGGCATTGCAGCGTGGAGCTGGAGGAACACAGCAGGCCAGGCAACGCCAGAGGAGCAGAAAAGTTGACATTTCAGGTCAGGTCCCTTCTTCAGAAATGCAACGTTGCCTGGAATCCATTGGCGATAATCCAGTTATGTCGGGGAGTACTGAGAAAGGAGACATGGCTGCAGACGTACTGAGAAAAGGAGACGTACTGCAGACGTACCGAGAAAGGAGACGCGGCTGCAGACGTACTGCGAAAGGAGACGTGAAGAGGAACTGATGCGACCCATGTCCACCAGCTATTCAAACCCGCCTGTCCTCATTTCTCATGGCTTCAGTGCGTCATGGATTTATCTGAAATGCCGTCTGCTTCATGAAAATGGATTCCTTTTCTCCCTTAATTTCTCCACGTGCCTGTCTGGCTACTTCATTATTTTGTTTCCACACTTGAATCAAAACTGTGTTGCTTTAAGTCTATTCCTTGGACTTCTCCCTCCAGCCCAAAGCAGTGAATCCCATCATGCCTAGCTATTTTGTCACCGTCCGCAGAATTCCTGGTGTGGCCTCATGCGCTAGTCAGCAAAGTAATGTCATCCCACATCTCCACTCTCACCACTACGAATCCAAACATACTGTCGATCATGACCAATTACCTCCATGTACTTTTCCAAGACACCTTGATTTCGAGTGCACTTTTCATCATTTCAACACAACTGACTGCTAAAGATAGAATGCAGTTTTTAATATTAATGATCTTTAAATTTTGGTCAACAAAATTATTTTGTTTCAGAGTGCAACATTTCCCATCAATAAATGTAACCGGACCTCCATCTACTCAATTGTAAAACGCAGCACATAATCCGAGTTGACATGGCGGTGCAGAACACAGGGAGTGCTGCACTGTCACAGTACTGCCCTTTCAGTGTATATCTGCCCTCTCAGGTGGATGTTTCCAAAGTGCATTAACAGTCTGTAAAAGGCCTCGAGGCATTCTGAGGTGGAGAAAGGTGCAATACAAATGGAAGCTTTTCTGACAGCCATGCTTTGACGTCCATGGGATTTCCCTCCGTGGAAACCTCACGCACACATTGTACATTGGCTACAGGGAAGTGGTCCATACCCCACCGTGGCGGATGAGAGTGTTTAAGATCAATGATTAAACCTGGAGTTGAGAGCTAGGCTGCCTAACGATGACTATGAAATTATTATCGACTCATGCTCCTTGTAGAGATGGAAATCCACCATCCTCAGGTGGCCTGAGCTACATGTGATTCCAGACCCACATCTATGGGTTGACTCTGAAGTGCTCAGTGCAAAGGGCCAGTCAGCTGATCAGCTCAAGAGCAATAATGTTGGCCTTACCAGTGATCCCCACATCCCATGGAATAACAAAGGGAAAAAAAAACTCACATTATTACCCATGCAGTCCTGGTGTAAAACCAACTTCAAATGCAGGATAACAAAACCAAGGACTGTAGATGCTGGCAAGGTGAACTAAGAAGAGGAATTGCTGGAGAAACTCAGCAGGTCTGGCAGCATCTCTTTAGGGTTACTGGACACAAAAACATCAACTCTGTTTCTCTCGCCCCATAGATACAGCAACTTCAGCTTTTGTTTCATACTGCATGGTTTTTCCACTTGCTGAATCTCCCAAATTTTCAACTTAACCTGCAAAACTCTGCCGAAAAGTCTGTGAAAATCCAGGTCAGCAATTCGGCAAAGTGCCTCGACCCTTCAAACTGTCACGTTTTAACAATTCATTCACAAGATGAGCATGTTGGTAACTAGGCAAACATTTATTGTCCATCCCTAATTACCCAGAGGGCAGCTTAGAGTCAACCACATTGCTGTGGGCCTGGAGTCACATGTAGGCCGGGCCAGGTAAGGATGGCAGTTTCCTTCCCGAAAGGATATTAGTGATCCAGACAGGACATTTCCAACAAACGATAATGGATTTGTAGTCATCATTAGATTCTTAATTCCAGATTTTAATTTCGACCATTGCCATGGTGGGATTCAAAACCAGGTCCCCAGATCATTGCCTGGGGTCCCTGGGCTAACAGCAATAATACCATCAGGCTTCGCCTCCCCGAATTCTCAGAATTATCTTCTTGTATAGCTGTGCTGCCTGTCCATTTCCCAACCTGGGTACAGCTCTCAGTCCAGCTGCTGTTCTGCACACTTACCCGACACTGACAGCAGCTCCTGTGTCTGTCGTATTGTAACGGAGCCTCAGCTCAATGATATCACATTTCCCACATGGATCGTCTCCTGGTCCGGCTGTCTCTTTCTCCAGACCAGGGACGGCTCACAGGTCTCCTTCAGGACCCTGATGTCAGCCAGTTTGACCCTGGTAGATTGGCTGTTCTTCAGTCTGCCAAGTACCTGAGTTCCATTGACCTCAGTTGGATATTTAAATATGTCGCAACCTCTGGATCAGCTTTAATATTAACTCCTGCAGTCACTCCTCCAGAAAACACTACTCCCAACCTCAAGTTATTTTCAACTGCCCTGTTGATTTTTGTCAGGTACCAGCAGGCTCTCTAAACCCCCTTCTGATACCGGACTGCGAGGAGTATTCCAGTGTGTGAATACTGTCCATCATTACAGCACCTCATGCCGCTCAATGCGGCCCCCTCACTCTACAAGCCACCCCCAGATGTTGCCGTTGAGGCCCAGACAGAGTTAACAGGAACATTCAGAAAGGGACTGGGTAAATACTCAAGCGGAAACATGGCGGTGGAGAGAAACAGAGGTGGGTCAGACTCATTGAGCAGTTCTTTCAAAGTGCCAGTACAGAAATGATGGGAGAAATGGCCTCTTTCCATGCCATGTATTCCAGCAATCTGCCTCTCCTACTTGATGTATAGCTGACATTTATCTTCCTTTTTATTCATCTGGCAAAGTCCCCTCGGGTCCCCTTTCCCTTTAGTCTGCGCAATTGAATTCTTCACTAATACTGCCACTAGGGCAGCATGGGGGCTCAGTAGTTAGCACTGCTGCCTCACAGTGCCAGGGACCCGGGAGTGATTGCCCCCCGAGTGACTGTCTGTGTGGAGTTTGCACATTGTCCCTATGTCTGCGTGGGTTTCCTCCCACAATGTAAAGATGTGCAGATTAGGGTGGACTGGCCATGCTAAATTGCCTATAGTGTTCAGGGATTTGCAGGCTAGGTGGGTTAGCCATGGGAACACAGGATCCTAGGAATAGGGTTGGGTTGTGGAATGGGTGGGACGCTTTTGAGAGGGATTGGCATGGACACGATGGGCTGAAGGGCTGGCTTCCACACTGTCGGGATTCTATGACTCATCCTTTTTCATGTCCCTCTCTGTCTCTGTTCTGTTTCCTCATGAAGCCACTGGATAAACATGATTAAGGAATTTGAGAGTTTATATGGATGTGGGGCTGGCTATGGGAGGTGTCAGGTTCATTCAAGCTGAAGATTTTCATTCGGACCTGCTGCTGGGATAATATACAATGTATGAAGCTTCCTCTCCTGCCAATTCCATCCTGTCAGACAGCATAGCACTAAAATATTCCCATCATTTTGGGTGGGGCACATTTCTCTCAACCCATAGCTTGGTTTCCTGTTACTTGTGGCCAAGGGGAACAAAATGCCAGGAAAAGCAGCAAATCCATGCAATAATCCTGACAGTTTGATGGTTCAGAGTGAAGACAGGCAATGAGACAGAGAATCCAAACAAGTCATGGTGGGAGAATGGACTGAGTGAAACTGGAGGTGAGTGTCAGGAGCCAGGAAATACACCCAATTTTCAGAAATAGCATGAATTAAAATGCTTGCCAGGAGAACTTCCCGGCTCCACACCCATGAGTGATTCCAGTCCCCATTAACCACAACAACAGCCTTCCAGTATTATATCAACACTGGCTTGATCTTAGAGGGCAGTGGACCAAATTTTGAGTGGATTCCCGGGTCCCCAATGTCATCTGGGCAACATTTTGCTCACTGTATCCCCAAAAGGAGAGCATTTGAAAAACCTGTCAAAAACAACGGAACCTTTATTAATTGGGCGGATGAACTGCGAAGTGGCAGATGGAGTTTGATTTTGGTAAATGCAAAGTGCTGCATTTTGGTAAGGCAAATCAGGGCAGGACTTGTACAGTTAACAATAGGTCCCGGGGTGTGTTGCCAAACAAAGAGGCGCAGGGATGCAGGAGGACAGTTCCTTAGAAGTGGAATCGCAGGTAGACAGGGTGTTAAGAAGGCATTTGCAACATTTGCCTTTATTGGTCAGTGCATTGAGTAAAGGAGTTGGGAGGTCATGTTGCAATTTCACAGGTTGGTGATTTCACTTCTGGAGTACTGTGTACAGGTCTCATGACCTGCTGTCGGAAAGGTACTATTAACTTGGAGAGGGTACAAAAAATATTTACAAAGATGTTACTTGGGCTGGAGGGCGAGCATTATTCTGGAGAGGCTGGGGCTATTTTCGCTGCAGTGTAGGAGGCTGAGGAGCGACTTTATAGAGGTTTATAAAACCATGAAGGGCACAGATAAGGTGAAGAGCAAAAATCTTGGTCCAAGGGCAGGGTAGTCCAAAACTAGAGGAAACTAAAGGGTTTAAGGTGAGAGGGGAAAGATTTAAAAGGGGACCTGAGGGGCAACACAGGGGGTGATGCATGCATGGGACATGCTGCCAGAGGAAATGGTGGTGACTGGTACAATTACAACATTTAAAAGGCATCTGGATAGTTACATGAGTAGGAAGGGTTTGGAGAGATATGGGCCAAACGTTGGCAAATGGGACTACAGCAGTTTAGGATATCTGGTCGGCATGGACGTGTTGGACCGAAGGGGCTGTTTCGGTGCTGTACAGCTCTATGCCTCTGAACAGCTATTGGTTTCTTACACCTGCTTCCATAGAATGCAAGAATTACTAGCAAGGCCAGCATTTGTTCCCTCTCCTCATTCCTAACTGCCCCTAAATGCAGTAGTTGTGAAGCCATTTCAGACCACAGTCACTGAGTCTGGAGTCACCCGTAGGTCGGACACAGTAAGGACAGCAGATTCCTTTCCACAGAAGGGCATCAGCGAATCAGATGGACAGTTGATCAATTTATGGTCAGCAAGGAGATCATGGCCTAATGGTACTAGAGCAAAATTACTAATCTAGAGTCACAGGATCTGGGGACCTGGGATCTAATCCTGTCACTGCACCTAATGGGATTAGACTTCAATTACAAGAAAAATCTGGAATTAAGGGTCCAATGATGACCAAGGAACCATTGTCAACTGCCCATCTGGTTCACTGATGTCCTTTAAAGGAATTAAATCTGCCCTCCTCACCTGGGCTAGTCTACCTTTTGTTTATTCACTTGTGGGTGCGGGTATTGCTGGCTGGGCCCAACATTTATTGCCCGTCCCTAGTTGCCCCTGAGAAGGTGGTGGCAAGCTGTCTTTGTGATCCGCTGCAGTGCGTGTAGGTTGATCCACGATGCCCTGTGGGAGGGAATTCCAGGATTTTAACCCAGCGACAGTGAAGGAACGGTGATATATTTCCATGCCAGGATGGCGAGTGGCTTGGAGGGGAACTTAGAGGGGGTGGTGTCCCATATATCTGCTATTCTTGTCCTTCTGGATGGAAGTGGCTATGAATTTGGAAGGTGCTGACTCAGCAGCTTGGGTGAATTTCTGCAGTGCATCTTCTGGATAGTTTCTGATGAATAGTAACCGCAAATAATTTGCTAATGAAGGATTCAGTGACAGTAATGCCATAGAATGTAAAGGGGGCTAGATTGTCCCTTATTGGAAACAGTCATAACCAGGCATTTGTATGGTACTAATGTGAGATGTTAAATCTGACACGAAAGCCAGAGAAAAGTGGTTAATTCTTTACTACCATTAAGGGCGGGTAGTTAGGGATAGGTAGTAAATGCTGACCTCGCCAGCAACTCCCACATTCAATCGATAGAATAATTAAAAACGATTTTTGAAAAAAAAACTCCAAGTCATTTTTGTTCCCAGTGTGGCTTCCTCTACATTGGGGAAACCAAGCGGAGGCTTGGGGACCGCTTTGCAGAACACCTCCGCTCGGTTCGCAACAAACAACTGCACCTCCCAGTCGCGAACCATTTCAACTCCCCCTCCCATTCCTCAGACAACATGTCCATCATGGGCCTCCTGCAGTGCCACAACGATGCCACCCGAAGGTTGCAGGAACAGCAACTAATATTCCGCTTGGGAACCCTGCAGCCCAATGGTATCAATGCGGACTTCACAAGCTTCAAAATCTCCCCTTCCACCACTGCATCCCAAAACCAGCCCAGCCTGTCCCCACCTCCCTAACCTGTTCTTCCTCTCACCCATCCCTGCCTCCCACCTCAAGCTGCACCTCCATTCCCTACCTACTAACCTCATCCCACCTCCTTGACCTGTCCGTCTTCCCTGGACTGACCTATCCCCTCCCTACCTCCCCACCTATACTCTCCTCTCTACCTATCTTCTTTTCTCTCCATCTTCAGTCCACCTCCCCCTCTCTCCCTATTTATTCCAGTTCCCTCTCCCCATCCCCCTCTCTGATGAAGGGTCTAGGCCCGAAACGTCAGCTTTTGTGCTCCTGAGGTGCTTCTTGGCCTGCTGTGTTCATCCAGCTTCACACTTTGTTATCTTCTTCCCAAGTCATTTTGAGTTTTGCTGTGTCACCTGAATTGAAATTCCACCATGTAATGACAGCACATACATTTGAGAAGCATCTGAAAGGCTGGAGGAGATGTCTGTGGTTCCTTGCATAACATGCTCACCTCTTAAATCAGAAAGCTGGGGGTTCGAGTCCCAAAGAATCCAGCTCCACACAATAGTCTGGGTAATGTGTGAGACAATAATCTGCAGTCCTGAGGAACTGCCACATTGTCAGAGGCACCATCTTTCAGGGTCTCAGATTGTTTGTAGATAGTCCCACGACCCTCTTCACAGGGGCGGAGCAATCAACAGGTGCCCTCAACAATTTTTTCTTTTTCCCCCGAATTCTTACTGATCTGATCATCGATGCAGGATCGTGCTGTCCCAGCAGATTTACTGCATTACGTCAGATGCTACGCTGGAAAAATACCGCATTGACTGCGCTTTGAGCATACTCTGGGACTGCAGAAGGTGCTACATAAGTGCAAGTCTTTCCTTATCAGGATGGCTGGTAGTGTTGGGCTCTTAAGGGTCAATCTGCAGATTGGGGGTCAGACAGGGTTGGCAACTGTGTACGCCTCAGTATTAATGAGCGCGAGCCTTTCAGAAAAGTGTGGTTAGCATAACTTCAGATAATAAAAGTGTTTGTACCAGTGTGTTTAAATGCCAATGTCATTTTTAACCTCATAACACTGACAGCCCTGCTCTATGAAACAGAGAAGACGCTAACCAAGCCAAGAAAACTTCAGGGAGAACAGCACACCTCATGGGTGAGGGAATCAGAAACTACATACCCCAGGAGAAAGCATTTAAACACCAATGAGCAGAGATACTCAACAGCTCAGTAACCATACAGAGGATTGCAACAAACAATCTTCAGTAACATCGCAAAACATTAAAGCTGCAATGTTAACGTCAGTGAGCAGGACAATTTCACAAACAGTAGGGGACAGCAAAACTGGGACAGGAACAAAAGGGACCGCAACCCATCTCTTCCAGCTAGTGTCAGCAGAAACAGTACAGACACAAAAACCCTGACTCTCATCACTTCAAAACAAAAATTTTCGCCACTGATTTCTTCCAGAAAGGCAAATGAAAAAGGAATAGTCGCCTTATCTTCAGATAACTTCACAGGCTTTATTTACGGCAATGCTGACCACAAGCATGCACCTCCAAATCTCACACACAGACACACACACACACAAAGACAGATTCACACAGAGACACAGACACACACACACACACACACACACATTCACATTAACACACACACACACAGATTCTCACACACTCACACACAGACAGATTCACACACACACATTCACACACACACACACAGACAGATTCACACACACACACAGAGACAGATTCACACACACACACACAGATTCACACACACAAAGACAGATACACACAAAGACAGATTCACACACACACAGATTCACACACACACAGATTCACACACACACACACACACACACACACACACACACACTCAGATTCTCACACACTCACACACAGAGACAGGTTCACACACACACAGATTCACACACACACACACACAGATTCTCACACACACACACACACACAGACAGACAAAGACAGATACACACACACAAAGACAGATACACATACACACACACACACAGACAAAGACAGATACACACACACAGACAAAGACAGATACACATACACACACACACACACACACACAGACAAAGACAGATACAGATACACACACACAGACAAAGACAGATACACATACACACACACACACACACACACACACACACACAAAGACAGATTCTCTCACTCACACACACACACACACACACACAGACCGATTCTCTCACACACACACAAAGACAGATTGACACACACACATACACAAAGACAGATACACACACACACACACACACACAAACACACAGATACACACACACACACAAACACACAGACAGATTCACACACACACACAGCAAGACAGATTCTCTCACTCACACACACACACACACACACACACACACACACACAGACCGATTCTCTCACACACACACAAAGACAGATTGACACACACACATACACAAAGACAGATACACACACACACACAAACACACAGATACACACACACACACAAACACACAGACAGATTCACACACACGCACACAAAGACAGATTCACACACACAGATTCACACACACACAAAGACAGATTCACACACACACACACACACAGACAGATTCACACACACACAGACACACAAAGACAGATTCACACACTCACACACACACAGACAGATTCACACACACACACACACACACACCCACAAAGA